>NC_134688.1:120616653-120927903 GCF_050947455.1 Rhinoderma darwinii | reverse complement strand
CTGTTTTGGCACCGCAAGAGCGCTTCAAACCTGACATAGTACCCAACATATATTCTAATAAAATAAGGCCCCAATATCCACTAGGTGTCCTTTGCTTTTGAGGCCGGTGCTTCAGTCTATTAGCACGATAGGGCCACATGTGGTATATTTCCTAAAACTGCAGAATCGGGGCCATAAATATTGAGTTGCATTTCTCTAGTAAAACTTTCTGTGTTACTAAAAAAATGTATTAAAAATGAATTTCTTGAACAACAAAAAAATGAAATTTGTAAATTTCACCTCTACATAGCTTTAATTCCTGTGAAACTTCTAAAGGGTTAAGAAACTTTCTAAATGCTGTTTTGAATACTTTGAGGGTGAAGTTTGTTAAATGGGGTGACTTATTGGGGGTTTCTAATATATAAGGCCCTCAAAGCCACTTCAGAACTGAACTGGCCCTTGTAAAAATAGCCTTTTGAAATTTTCTTGAAAATGTGAGAAATTGCTGCTAAAGTTCAAAGCCTTGTAACGGCCTAGAAAAAGAAAAGGATGTTCAAAAAAACGATGTCAATCTAAAGTACACATATGGGGGACGTTAATTAGCAACAGTTTTGTGTGGTATAACTGCCTGTCTTACAAGCAGATACATAAAAATTTTGAAAAATGCAACATGTTGAGGTTTTTCACAATTAAATACTACAATCTCAGAATCGCTAGGATAGGTAAAGCATTCCGAAATTATTACCACATAAAGTGAAACGTGTCAGATTTGAAAAATTACCCTCTGTCAGGACGGTCAAAAGTGGCCAAAGAGGGAAGGGGTTAATACTTTGGGAGCTGTTTAGTAGGTCTTTTATCTGGTAACTGATTATAATGGAAATTATGAGAATGATAAAATTAAGTTTATGTTGCTAGTTGCTTATACAGTGTGTGGTAGTTTGAAAAACTTTTTGTATATTTTTTTTTTTTACTTTATAATAAATGTAACTTTTTCCACTGTCTGCAGTGTAATATATTAGGGCTTCGTTCACTTAGAGTCGGAGGCTACGTTAAGATCCTCTGTCGCAGATCTGATCAAAAATGCCTGACAAGGGGGCGTGGCCTGGCTATGGCGCTGTGAGACACGTGGTGTGAGAGCTCCTGCTTCCTAACTGAATTCCAGCCCGATTAATAGCGTCTAACTTGCCTTTACATCGCTCTAGTGCGAAGGAGATTGCGTATCAGACCCAGAACACCTGCAAGAAGTGACCACAGCAGGACGAGGAGCAGTATCCCGTACTATTTTACCGACCCACTCTCCCCTGACTCTCAGACCCGGCTATCCAACATGGCGGACTGGAGTGTCTCGTCGGCTAATATGCATCCTGCTGTGTGGATTTCACCAACGCTGTCTCAGGACTTCCCTCCTCTACTTCTACGGGGTGAGTCTCCTGCCCTCTCCCCATCTGCGGAGTTGGGACCAGAGTTGTTGGCGCTTACAACGCAAATGGCGGCTATCCCCACTAAAACAGACATAGAAGACTACATTTCCCGCCTTGAGGCAGTATGCAAAACGGAGATTCGTTCCCTGAAGGAAGACATGTCTCATTTACAGGCTAGTGTAGGGGTTATAGACACGAAAACATGAGCTCCGGCAACAACAGGACTCACAGTAACTCTTATTAGATCAGCACTCTTCACATATTCAATTGCTGTTTGATATGGCTGACGATGCAGAAAACAGAAATAGGAGGTAGTCAAGTAGCCACCGGACCCCAAGATCTTATACCCACATTAACTGGTATATTTAATATACTTCTGGTTAAGGCTGCTGATTCCCCATTGGAGATTGACAGGGCCCACCGCACCCTTGGTCCACGGAGCACAGATCTCACCAGACCACGTGATGTGGTTTGCAGAGTCCATTTTTTCCAAGTTAAAGAAAGTATCATGCGCCAAGCCCGCAATAAAGGTGTTCTGGACTTTGATGGAGCTCCTGTACAGCTTTTGGCAGATTTCTCACGTACTACATTGGCTACGGAGGGCGAAGAAAGTATCATGCGCCTTACCGACCCTAGATGCAACAGAGACCTCTTTCTTGAGTGGGGATTTCTCCTTATCGGAAGTAGTAGTTAAGTCTTCTCCAGCTGGTAAAAGCCCAGGTCCGGATGGATTTCCGACATCTTTCTACAAAGACTTTCTTCCACAGCTCCTTCCGTTTATGACCAATGTCTTTAATTCAGTGTCTACCTCGACCACGTTCACCCCACAAACTCTGATGGCAACTATTACTGTCACCCCAAAGCCAGGAAAGGAACCCTCTATTTGTTCTAATTTTTGCCCAATATCATTGATAAATGTGGATGTTAAATATTATTCAAAAGCTATTTCTAATAGGTTAGTCCCCCGGGTTATACATTTTGTTTAGACAGGATTTGTCCTTCGTAGAGAGGCTCGAGACAATACTAATAAGACCATCTTATTGATGTCATATGTAAGGAAAATGTTGATCCCTATGTGTTTAGTGTCCGTAGATGCAGAGAAGGCTTTTTATCGTGTTCATTGGACGTTCTTGCCGTCTGCCCTTCATCAGTTGGGGATTGGCCCCATAATGCTAGAACGGATCCTTTCTCTCTATCAGAAGCCTACGGCTAGGGTAAGGGTTAATGGTGTGCTCTCTTCCTCCTTACCGATAGCGAATGGTACTAGACAGGGTTGTCATCACAATGGAACATTTACCTACAGCTATACGTAATTATCCAGATATCTCTGGGATTAGGATGGGACAGGCTCACCATAAACTGGCTCTATACTCTGATGAACTCTTATTCTTTGTTACGAACTCTACTATTTCTTTACTAGTCGTCCTACGCGAGTTCGAGAGGTTTGGCCAAGTAAGCAATTTTAAAGTGAATTATATGTAATCGGAAACCCTAAACATCTCCCTACCTATTGCTCTGCTGGATTGCCTAAAAAAATTCCTTCTCATTTTAATGGCAATCGTGCTCTATTAAATATTTAGGGGTCCAGATTCCAGGGGATTTGGTGGACCTATATTCTCTTAATATTCCTCCACTACTCCAACGTACTCTCAAAGACTAACAATCCTATGACCAAATCCATCTCTCCTGGTTTGGCCGTATGAACGCCATCAAAATGGATATTGTACCACTTCCTATTTTTATTTCAGCCAGTCCCTGTTCTTATTCCAGGGACGTTCTTTAAGAGTATTTAAGGTGCCATTAACAGATTTGTTTGGGGCACTCTGAGGCCACGCCTCAATAAGAAAGCTTTGTCTCGTCCAAAGTTAAAAGGGGGTGCTGGACTTCCTGATCTTCTCTTATACCATCAATGCGAATTGTGGTCTGGTTTCACAGTAGTTCTAACAAACTATGTGTTTTGATTGAACAGACCATTGCCGCAATTTCCCTCAGGTCTTTAACATGGATTCTGCCTGATTATAGACCGGCCCTTTCTACTTTCCCAGTACTTAACAAACACTTCCTCACTCTCTGGGATAGACTTTTAGTCCGAAAAGGCCTATCGCATAGACCCGGGCTTCTTAGCCCCCTCTTTGACAATCCGGAATTTCTACCAGCTGTACGTAAGAATAATTTTTTGATCTGGTCCTCCTGCTGACACTCTGTTATGTCAGGTCTTGTCGGATGACGGACGGCTACTCTCTTTTTCTGAGCTGTGTGGCACTTGTCCTGGGAGGACTCTTTCTTGGTTTGAATATGCTCATTTATCCACATTTCTACGTTCTCCCTTACCTGAAGGACTTCAATTGATAACAAATGCCAATTTTGAATCCATATTACTCCAATCGTCTGTACCTGGCCGAGTCATATCCACAATATATTCCCTCCTATTGGAAGCCTCGGCAGACCAGCCTCCTGCATAAGTTCGTGCTTGGGAACGTGTACTTGGGGGGTTAGTCTGTCAACGGCGGATTGGGACCGCATTTTTCTACTGACACAAAATGCCGGTGGCATGTCATGCTCAAGAAAAGAATTTCAAGATTCTGACTAGGTGGTGTTGCTGCCCTCAAATCTTACACAAAATGTATCCTGATGTGTCTGACATTTGTTGGCGTTGCGGCATGGAGACCGTAACGATGCTACATATTTGGTGGTCATGTTCAGTTTTACAGACCTTCTGGAAGGCTGTATTTGATATTTATGCCTTGGTTGAGAGATCTCCCATGGCACCCACTCCACAGATTGCTCTATTATCTCTTATCCCTGGCCCCATTAGCTGTGATAAAAAAGGGGACTTTTTTGACACTTCCTGACTTTGGCTCGAACTGTCATACCGAGACATTGGAAGTCTACGGAGGCCCCCACGATCAATGAATGGGTGGTTGAGTTAGACCTTCTCCATGGAATTGAATATTTGATGGCGTAAGATAGAGACCACTCCGCTCGAAATATGCTTCTTTGGCATGCATGGTCCTCCTTTACATTGGTTCCACAGTTTGCTACCTGGTTGGGCTGAAATTAACCATGTCCATTTTCTGACATACGCACTGTTCTCTGGGTTGAGACTTCCATCTGGTATTGGAATGGCTTTTCTCATTTCCTGTATCGTTTCATTCTTCCATACCCCCTCACATTTTTATGTTTTGTTTCCTTCTCTCTTTCATTTTAATTTCCTTCTATTTTATTTTATTTTTCTTAATCCTATATTCCTATCCCATTCTTTCTTTTACATATTTTTTGATACCTTACACATTTTTGCCCCGTGCTTCCTTTATAATGTGCCATTTATGTGTGCTGATTTATACGCTGCATTGTATTTGCTACTCTTTTTCTTGAGTATTTGTACTTGTTTTGCTATTGTCTTTATATATCTTGATATGTGCATCTTTTGTATTTGAAAACTTGCAAATAAAAATCTGATTATGAAAAAATAAAAGAAATGCCTGACAAAATTACGGATACCATGGTGGAAAACCGACCGAACCCATTAAAGCTAATTGGGTATCCCATCACGCCCCGTTCGTGTCCGGCATGAATGGATCCGGCTTCCCTGGTATTTTAGTTGTTCTGTTTCTATGACGGAGCAGAACACTGAATGCAGATGTGAACGAAGCCTAAAGGGAAACGGGCAACAAACTGATATATGGATTGCAAATATCTGATGTATGATCCTTTGTGGACCAGAAAAGCAAGATATTGTGAATGTAGCCTTAGTCAGCATATTCTAAGATCTTGCAAATCTACAAACTATTCAGTTTATTTACAAATTTCTTAAGAGGCTCTGTCACCAGATTTTGCAACCCCTATCTCCTATTGCAGCAGATCGGCGCTGCAATGGAGATAAGAGTAACGTTTTTTTTTTTTTAAAACAAGCATTTTTGGCCAAGTTATGACCGTTTTTATATTTATGTAAATGAGGCTTTCTAAAGTACAACTGGGCGTGTTTAAAGTAAAAGTCCAACTGGGCGTGTATTGTGTTCGTTACATCGGGGCGTTTTTACTTCTTTTACTAGCTGGGCGTTGTGTATAGAAGTATCATCCACTTCTCTTCACAACGCCCAGCTTCTGGCAGTGCACAGACACAGCGTGTTCTCGAGAGATCACGCTGTGACGTCACTCACTTCCTGCTCCAGGTCCTGCATCGTGTCGGACGAGCGAGGACACATCGGCACCAGAGGCTACAGTTGATTCTGCAGCAGCATCAGCGTTTGCAGGTAAGTAGCTTACCTGCTTACTTACCTGCAAACGCCGATGCTGCTGCAGAATCAAATGTAGCCTCTGGTGCCGATGTGTCCTCGCTGGTCCGACACGATGCAGGACCTGGGGCAGGAAGTGAGTGACGTCACAGCATGATCTCTCGAGAACACGGCTGTGTCTGCACTGCCAGAAGCTGGGCGTTCTGAAGAGAAGTGGATGATACTTCTCGTCAGAACGCCCAGCTAGTAAAAGAAGTAAAAACACCCAGATGTACATACACAATACACGCCCAGTTGTACTTTTACTTTAAACACGCCCAGTTGTACTTTAGAAAGCCTCGTTTACATAAATATAAAAATGGTCATAACTTGGCCAAAAATGCTCGTTTTTAAAATAAACAAAACGTTACTCTTATCTCCATTGCAGCGCCAATCTGCTGCAATAGGAGATAGGGGTTGCAAAATCTGGTGACAGAGCCTCTTTATACTGACTAATAGTACACATTTTAGTATGTATTTTAATCCACATTTCCTCATTCCTTTAGGTAAAAAATATATATGTCTCTAGCTTTGTTGACTTTCTGGACTCTGCTGGGATTTTCTGTGTTGATGGGCTCCCAAAGGTATGTTAATAACTGTTTTGTTACCGATTTTTTTGTTATTTGTTCATTGTTGCTAATTATGGTTTTGAACTTTCTAAGACAGTGGTAATTAGCTGCCTCCTCAGACAGGCTTTGATGGCATGCGGGTCATATATTTGTATGAGATGCAGCGCTGAAGATTTAAACCCCTTAAAGAGGTTTTCCTATCACACATTTATAGCATCCTACATCAGGCACTTCGAGAATAGGGGTGCGCGATCCCCTGTTGCCAACTTAGTCACTTCATTGAAGAGATAAAGAAATGACTGAGTAAGAATGGAGGCTAACCATGGGACTCTACTGACCCAGAGAAAGGGTGTGCCCCTTTCACTGGGATCCGAAGGGTTCCAGTGGTTGGACACTCTCTGATCACGCGTTTGTGCCGTTACCCAATTGATATACATTAAATTTGTGTGGTCGGAAAACCCCCTTAAAGCGTACCCAACTTTTCAGGTGACTAAGCTGTCATATGTGTGTACATGAGGAATAAGTCTATTTTTGGCCATTATATGACCTGTATTCTACATTTTTTTTAGCAGTTTCCCCCTCTACATGGCCTATCTCTAATTCTCATTTTCCTCTGATCTAGTGAGCAGAGCCTAACTGCACCGCCTGAAAGAACGATTAAGAAATTGTTTATTAATTGTATTCGTTAAAAATGTGGCTCAACCACCCACTAATACCAGAACCAGGCATAAGCAAGTGATTTGCGACAAGAAAAGCGTCCAGAGTGAATGATGTCTCTCTAGCACCCAGAGACCAACTTTCCCTGCTTGTAATAAATATTTCGCTATATCCTTGCCATTAAATTACGATCTATCCAGATCCTACGCGTTTCAGCATCACCATCAAAGTGATGCCTCCTCAGGGATTCCTAGATATAGATTCTTAAATTGTTAAAATGTTTGAACACTGGATAGCACTGTTCATGTACTGATTATAGCCTCCAGACGCGTGTTCGACTCTGATACACTGGCCGCACACGCGCCGGAGAAACTACAGGCTTATACGGTTGAGAGCCCGCCCTCCAAAAGTCGTCACCGGGGCGAACCGCCAATCCGCATTGCACACGACACACTGTGACGTGCCGGAGGCGGCGCCCCTCGGTCCTAGCAACCAATGAGGGTTCCTGGACGACCAACGCGTCCATAGTAACTAGAGGACGCTAGACGCGGCTCTTGCACTGTCCATCGACATCAAACAGCAATATGGATAGTGATCGAGTATCCCTACTGTCACACACAAACAGGGCAGTATGGAATCAGAGGGAGGTGTAAACTGTCACGGGAGCCGTCTCAATCAGAGGCTAGCTCCCGGTCATCACACACGCAGCATCGCTGCGTACCGTGACTAAATTAGCCAGGGGTCTCAGATAGGTGCGGGCAATGCCCTGAATATCGCAGATAAGGTTCACTATATATGAAGCACAAATGAACAGGGACCGGGATAAAACTACAATAATGTCCCGTCCCGGCCCCTTACCACATAGGGCAGGACAAGAAGGGCGCCAGGCGGAGCTATACGCCTATCCAGAGACGGTCCCATATGAAACCACGTCCCATATAAATGTCATATGGGTTACCAGATAACAATACTGATGCCAAATTTAAGGGAGTATACAGGGTCAGCGAAAGGACATCTAGCCCGCGATAAAAATTGCGATAAAAATCGCGATACAATCGCACTGTGTGACTAGAGAAAGCAGGAGTATGAGATTTGTTCATTAAGGCCATGGGGGTTTATGGTCTGCATTCTAAATATCCATTCTGCCTCTTTTTGTAATATTTTCTTGTCCAGGTCCCCACCTCTCAGGAGGGGTCTAACATGTTCGATTCCCTGAAAACCAAGAGCAGTAACATCCCCATCATGGCAAGACCACACGTGTCTCGATACCGGGATGTCCACTTTCCTTCTGACATCCCCAATGTGGTCACGGATCCTTCTCCTAAACTCCCTTCTAGTTTTACCCACGTATTGTAGGCCACATCTACAGGTGATCATGTAGACAATGCCCTTCGTTTTGCAGTTTATGAATGACCTGTTATCGAAGGTTTTTCCGGTTTTGGTACTCGTGAAATTCCTACTACATAGAATGGACACCCATGCTTTACATGTTCCGCATCTGTACGTCCCTTTGACGCTATTATCCAGCCAGGTACTGCATTGTGCCTGCGGTTGTAGGTGGCTATGGACCAATCGATCCCTTAGATTGCGTCCCCTCCTGTATGTAATCAGCGGGGAATCCCCCACCAGGTCCCCCACATCAGGATCTGCCTTAAGGATGCCCTAAAAGCGTTTGAGGACTTCCCTTACCTCTCTACTGGCAGAGTCAAAGGTGCCTATGACCCTAATTGGTTCTTCCTCCGTTTTGTTCGGTTTGGGGTTCAGGAGATCGTTTCTGTTACACCCCAGTGCGTTCTGATATGCCCCTCTCAACACATCCCTGGGGTATCCCCTCTGTCTGAATCTGTTCTCAAGATCACGTGCAGATACCCTAAAATCCGCGATGGCTGAGCAATTTCTCCGTGCCCTAAGATATTGGCCCTTCGGTATTCCTCTCTTCAGGTTTAATGGGTGCCAGCTTTCCCACCGCAGTAGACTATTAGTTGCAGTCTTTTTGCGGTACATATTCGTCTGTAACACCCCTGTGTTTGTCTTGGAGATCATAATGTCCAGGAATGTAATTTTAGTGTCTTGAATTTCAGATGTAAAATAGAGACCTAATTCATTGGCATTCAAGATCTCCACAAACTCCTGAAAGTCCCTCCTGGTCCCTGTCCACAGGATCAAGACGTCATCTATAAATCTAATCCAAAGCAAGACAAATGATGACCATTTATCCATCAGGTCACTGAACACAACCTCTTTTTCCCACCACCCCAGGTACAAGTTGGCAAAGGTGGGGGCACAAGGGCTGCCCATAGCCACTCCTCTGAGCTGATGGTAGATCTTCTGATCAAATAAAAAGAAGTTGTGTTCTAGGATAAATCTTAACAGTTCAATGACGAATTTATTATGGGCCTGATATTGTACCCCTTTATCCATTAGAAAATATTCGATAGCTCTACATCCCTGATTATGTGGGATGGAGCTATATAGGGACTCCACATCCAACGATGCCAGCAGTACATCACCGTCGCAGCGTATACCCTCCAGTCTTCTCAGCACATCCATGGTGTCCCTCACATATGATGGCAGGGACACCACGAATGGCCTAAGGACCTGATCAAGGTACAGGCTAGCATTCTGCGTAAGGCTGTCAATTCCAGATACAATGAGGCGATGTTTATCGCGGGCTATATGTCCTTTCGCTGACCCTGTATACTCCCTTAAATTTGGCATCGGTATTGTTATCTGGTAACCCATATGACATTTATATGGGACGTGGTTTCATATGGGACCGTCTCTGGATAGGCGTATAGCTCCGCCTGGCGCCCTTCTTGTCCTGCTCTATGTGGTAAGGGGCCGGGACGGGACATTATTGTAGTTTTATCCCGGTCCCTGTTCATTTGTGCTTCATATATAGTGAACCTTATCTGCGATATTCAGGGCATTGCCCGCACCTATCTGAGACCCCTGGCTAATTTAGTGACGGTACGCAGCGATGCTGCGTGTGTGATGACCGGGAGCTAGCCTCTGATTGAGACGGCTCCCGTGACAGTTTACACCTCCCTCTGATTCCATACTGCCCTGTTTGTGTGTGACAGTAGGGATACTCGATCACTATCCATATTGCTGTTTGATGTCGATGGACAGTGCAGGAGCCGCGTCTAGCGTCCTCTAGTTACTATGGACGCGTTGGTCGTCCAGGAACCCTCATTGGTTGCTAGGACCGAGGGGCGCCGCCTCCCGCACGTCACAGTGTGTCGTGTGCAATGCGGATTGACGGTTCGCCCCGGTGACGACTTTTGGAGGGCGGGCTCTCAACCGTATAAGCCTGTAGTTTCTCCGGCGCGTGTGCGGCCAGTGTATCAGAGTCGTACACGCGTCTGGAGGCTATAATCCGCACATGAACAGTGCTATCCAGTGTTCAAACATTTTAACAATTTAAGAATCTATATCTAGGAAACCCTGAGGAGGCATCACTTTGATGGTGATGCTGAAACGCGTAGGATCTGGATAGATCGTAATTTAATGGCAAGGATATAGCGAAATATTTATTACAAGCAGGGAAAGTTGGTCTCTGGGTGCTAGAGAGACATCATTCACTCTGGACGCTTTTCTTGTCGCAAATCACTTGCTTATGCCTGGTTCTGGTATTAGTGGCTGGTTGAGCCACATTTTTACCTAATACAATTAATAAACAATTTCTTAATCGTTCTTTCAGGCGGTGAATTTAATTTAATATTGGAACGACATTCTTTACCAATTTTACAGTGAATCGCAGAGCCTAACTGCTATCATGTCTGCCATACAATCTATACAGAGAAGAGCAGAATCCTGCTCTCCTATCTCTATTGCATATATTGAAGCTGCAACAGCATGGAAAAGAATATACTGCAATAATCAATAGTGTAGCTGAGAATCCAGCACTGGGGCAACATATAAGTCTTACCAGTATCTTGTGTGCCTCTCTCTCACGCTCTCTTTCTCCCACACACAGCAGGGGTGGACAGCTGATTATAGGAAGGGAGACACCTAGTAAATTACAATGTTTATCTATATCGGATATACTATTATTTTGGCATAAGTTGTTTGAAAAGTTAGTGTCCATTTAATGACTGCCCATAGTCTCTTCACACTGGATTATTAATGTAATGCACTACTTTTAAGAGCACCAAAAACACCTGCATAAATGACTTTGCTGCTACAGGTCAAATGCCAGCTGTCCGTAAGACACCCAAATGAAAAAAACAGCAGCTGCCTCTTCCATTGCTATGTAAACAATGCTCATTGATGTACATAATACAGAAAGAATCTCATGTTCACAAGCTGCCCCTCACTGTATCAGAGCTGTAGGATAATATACTGCTGTGTAGTACACGACTGGGAGTATGTCTCCTCCTTTGCCCCAGATGTTCCGCAAAATATGTATTTAATAGAGTATATAAAAATATTTTGGCAGGTACGAACACTTGGAAGTAATACTGTAAAGCACAGCTGACACCCACTGCAAGTGGTGCGGGCACAACTCCTATTCCCTCACCTTCCCCTTTCTGAACCTTTACGGCACTTTCCGCTGGATACATACAGTACATCAGCTCTGTAAATGTAAGGCGGATGTTGCCAAGGAGTTATAGCAAAAGTCCACCATCAGCTGATATTTACTACATAAAATTCTAAATTCTGACAGCATGGCCTAAGAATCTAACCACCAACTGCCAATAACAACCCATAGGAACAGAGGCTGAGAAACTGGCAGTTTGTTGTAATAGCTACTGCTACAAAAAAAACAATATATGTCACATAGGTAATTGCAGTTTTTGTTAAAATTGAGGTCTAGGGGTGGAAAACTTCATTAAAAATCTGCCGCGCCAAGAGCAAAATTAAAGAAAAAAATAACCCCTTTATTACATAAAATATAATAAAGGTAACACATAACTTGTACCGCAAAGGAAAAGTTGTAGTAATAAAAATAAAAAACACAAAAAAAGTCAGGAAAAAAAGTTGTGACTCCCAGAATGCAAAATACAACTTGTGCGACTAAAAAAAACTCCCCTGATAGAGCTACTTCAATAGGAAATTAATTAAAGTGTAGCTAAACGTTTGACAAACTTCTGACATGTCATAGTGACATGTCAGAAGTTGGGATTGGTGGGGGTCCGAGCACTGAGACCCCCACCAATCGCTAGAACGAAGCAGCTGAAGCGCTCGTGTGAGCGCTCAGCCGCTTCGTGTCTTTTCAGCTTTTTCCGGAAATAAGTGTATCGTGTACGGACTCAATAGAAAGTCTATGATCCCGTACTCCGATACATTTATTTCCGGAAAGAGCCGAACCGACACGAAGCGGCAGCTGCTTCGTTCTAGCGATTGGTGGGGGTTTCGGTGCTCGGACCCCCACCAATCCAAACTTCTGACATGTCACTATGACATGTCAGATGTTATTCAAACGTTTAGCTACACTTTAATTTATGGATTTCAAAATGTGATGATTAAAAAAACCAAACCGCTATATCCTGAATGCCCAAAATAAACTGCTTCCTTAAAGGTAATGTGTCGCTAGAATTTTTTTTTATTTTTTTTTAGTTAAACAGTTAGTGTATAAATGATTAAACATTGTTCTAATTTTTTTAATTTTTTCACGAGTCAGGAAATATTATAAATTGGATTCTAATTTATAACATTTCCCAGTGCTGGTCACTAGATGGAGCAATTCCCAAAATTGCAGCATTGGCATGTGGTAAACCAACCACATTGCTTTATGCTGCAAAATTTTAGAAAACACACTCGCTCTAGTGAGCTCACAGAATCCCCCCTCCCTTATCCTGGCTAGTGCCAGGAGAAAGGAGGGGATTGAACGGTCAAGCCTCCTACACTTTGTGTTGCCATTTTTTGAGCTAACACACAGTGTAGTAGGTTTACATACAGTAGTAATCACACACTAAAACACGTACATACACAGAAATAACTTACCTGCCGCCGCTCCCTCCGGTCCATATGCTCCGTCTGCTCCCTCCGCTCCAAGTGCTTGCATTAGAACACAAGTCCGGAAGCCGCGACCGGAAGTAGTAATCTTACTGTCCGGCCGCGGCTTACGGTCCACAAGAAAATGGCGCCGGACGTCGCTCGGCCGAAGACCTTCCATTTGGACTGTGTGGGAGCAGCGCATGCGCCGTTCCCACACCGACGGCGTACGCTATAGTGAATGGAACGGCTCCTGTTCGCATTCTCTATGGGGCTGTATGTGCCGTATTCCATGTCTGTATGTGTCGTTAATCGACACATACAGAGATGAAAAAAAAAATGGCAGCCCCCATAGACAAGAAAAAGTGCAAAAATAAAAAAAGTAAAACACAAACACACAAATAAATAAAACATTTTTTAATAAAACACTAAAAGCAAATTGATATTAAAAAAAATTTGCCGCGACACCCTTCCTTTAAGGGGTTAATACACACTGTGTTAGAATAAGTATGGAAGCTGTATCTTAATCTCTGAACATCTCTAGTATTTCTTTTAATTCACTTTTTTTTTTATTATAATTTTTGGATATATTGATGTTTTAGAAAACTTAAACTTGTCTGTAAATGTCTAAATTAATCAGTTCCTGTAAGTCATAGTTCTAGCTAGGACTTTTCTTTCTAGCTGTTGTCTGATATAGTTTTTCAGGTCAAGATTAGCTGGATCTACTACTGTGGAAGGGATGTGGAAAGGGTGGAAACCAGGGTGGGGAAATACATATGAGTAGCATTGTTAGAACTTGTCAGAACTGAGTATGCTAGCTGCTAGGATCAAACTAGTCTTCCTTCACATGAATTTATGCTGTTACTTAAAGGGAATGAGTCACCAGAAAATGACCTATTGTTTAGCCCTTTCAGGACCAGACTAACTTTTGTTTCTATGCTTTTGTTTTTTCCTCCCTGCCTTCAAAAAGTCATAACTTTTTTTCTTTTTTCACTCACACAGTCATATAAAGGCTTAATTTTTACGGGACAAATTGTACTTTCTGATGGTACTATTTAATATTATGTGTGATGTGCTGGGAGAAAAAATTCAGAATAGGGTGGAATTGGGAAAAAACAGCAGTTCCACCATTTACTTGTTCACTGTACCGTGAAAATGTCACATTACCTTTATTCTGCGGGTCAGTACGATCATAGTAATACCAAATTTATATCATTTTTGTTGTTTTAGTACCTTTAAAAAAATGTAAAAGTTTAAAATAAACTTTTTTTTTTTTTGCATTGTGATTGTGACCTTCGTAACTTTTTTATATTTCTGTGTACAGAGCTGTGTAAGGCCTCTTTTTGTGCTTGGAAAGATGTCGTTTTTATTAATATCATTTTGGGGAATGTCTGGCATTTTGATCACTTTTTGTTACATTTTTTGGGGGGCTGAAGTGGCAAAAAAAACCTGCGATTTGGCTATTTTTTACCTTTTCCCGCTACGACGTTCACCATATTGGAAATATTATTTTCGATTTTTATAGTTCGGGCATTTTCAGCCATGGGGATACCTAATATGTTTGTTTATTTTTGTTTATTTTTATATGTGATCTAGGGAAAGGGGGGGGGGGTGATTAAAATTTTTATGTGTTTTTTGTATGACTTTTTTTTAGCCCCCGAGGGGACAGCTTGAACCTGTGATGTCACAATATTGCATTATATGGCAAAATTAGTGCATTGCTATTGAGACGGGCAGTCACAATAGTGATCTTCTTATAGCAGGGCTGGGGGCGTTCAAAAGGCTCCAAGCTGCTATAGGAATACAGCGGCTTCCGCGATCTCACCGTGCATGAAGGGGCAGTAAAAACCCCTCAGATACCGGTGGCAACACCTGACACCGGCATCTGAGGGGTTAAATGCTTACGATCAGAAATGTTTCTGATCGCAAGCATTGCCGCTGGGTCCCTTCTGTGCAACACAGCAGAGACCCGACGGCTATGGCGCCCACTCGGCTCCTTAGCAGGTGCCATTTTTAAAGACCCTTCCCGACGTAAATAGGCATAATGGCAGCGGGAAAGGGTTAAATCAAGTTTTTAAGTTAAACACATTTATAAGAATTTTTAGTGATTTTGTCAGTCTATATTAAAAAAAAATTCACGCTGGCCACTGAGCCTCACAATAGACAGACACTTTCTGCTCTGTAGAGATCACTTCTCAACAGACTAGGGTTGCACTATGCATCGAAGCTTAGATACTGTTTCGATACTGTCCACCCTAAAACGGTTCAATACCGTTAATTCCTATATTGGGCCACACAGCTTAGTATAGTAACATATGAATGTTGTTAGAGTGGGTCTGCGGCTGTGTAATACAGACATTGCCCTGCTCCTGGGTCCTGACACGTGCGCGCACACGGTCAGCCCTGGCCGCATCACCTCATGCTGACTGTGTGCCCGCACGCACTTATTGTCAGGAGCAGGGCAATGGCCGTATTATACAGCCGCAGCCCCGCTCTAACGGCAGAGATCAGAGAAGCCTCTCATCTCCGTCGCTATTCCCCTGAATGCTGCAATCAAAGCTGACCACGGCATTCAGGGGGTAAATGAGAAGGGGGATGCCCTTTGGATCGCGTCACAGGGAATCCCAATAGAAACCAACTCATCCCGCAAAAATTAAGCCACTTACAACACTAAAATAAAAAATAGTTATGGCTCTTGGAAGCCGGGGAATGAAACACAAAAAATAGCTTAGTCCTGAAAGGAGTAACCCCTTAATGACAAGGCCTGAAAAGGCCTTAAAGGGGGTTTCCCATAATCATTATCACCTATCCACAGGACAGGTGATAAATTTCTGATCTGATAGGACACCCACCGATCCCAAGAACGTGCTTACCTTGCTGTTCTTTGGTGCCCCATAGTAATGGAGCGGTAGTGCGCATGCTCGACCACCGCTCCATTAATTTCTATGGGGCTGTCGAGCGCTATCTTCAGCAGCCCCATAGAAACTTAGTAGCCTCCCCGGTCTTCACCCTTTAACACCGTACGGGACCTGGACTTCGCTGTGGGGAGACTGCCAGGTCGCTACCTCTTGAGGTGGTCCAGGTGTGAGTAGCGGCTGGCCCAGTGGACCAGGATAAAACAGTATAGCACACCGAGCGTACTGGCACTGGCAGATGGTACATTGGCAGATGAATGCGGATCCGACAACACAGTTTGTAATAGGCAGGAAGCTTTAGGCTATGTGCACGGTCCGTGATTACGGCACCGACAGCCAGAGGAGTGTCATCTGCTGGCCATCCGCAAGCACGGACCGTGCACACACAAGATGCACATTGACTCTAAGGAGTCCAGACCGCAAATGCGGCCTGTAAAATGACTTGTCCTATTTTTTGCGGTCAGGGCTCCCGGACAATCCACGGTCGTCTGCATTAGCCCATAAGATAGGTGTCCTATACCATCCGTAATGCATGGTCGTGTGTATGAGGCCTTAGGCTTGTCACAGATAGTTGGGCACAAACTGGCAGTAGACAGCGGGATGCAGACTAAAGGCGGATGACAGGATACGAACGGATAGCAGGCAGCAGGAGGCCAACTAGAAGCGTGCAGCTGGATGTAGGCTGTTAGCGGATAGCTTAAAGAGGCTCTGTCACCAGATTATAAATGCCCTATCTCCTACATAATCTGATCGGCGCTGGAATGTAGATAACAGCAGTGGTTTTTATTTTGAAAAACGATCATTTTTTAGCAAGTTATGAGCAATTTTAGATTTAGTTTCTTAATGCCCAACTGGGCGTGTTTTTACTTTTGACCAAGTGGGTGTTGTGAAGAAGTGTATGAGGCTGACCAATCAGTGACCAATCAGTGTCCTACACTTCTCATTGTTCCAGCCCAGCATGATCCACAGCACAGTGAGATTGTGCAGTGAAAGAAGCTGGGCTGGAACAATGAGAAGTGCAGGACACTGATTGGTCAGCCTCATACACTTCTTTACAACACCCACTTGGTCAAAAGTAAAAACACGCCCAGTTGGGCATTCAGAAACTAAATCTAAAATTGCTCATAACTTGCTAAAAAAATTATCGTTTTTCAAAATAAAAACCACTGCTGTTATCTACATTCCAGCGCCGATCAGATTATGTAGGAGATAGAGCATTTATAATCTGGTGACAGAGCCTCTAACACCGGTGTAGACTGGAATCTGATTCAAACCAGAACCTTTGCAGGATACAACTCCGTTGCACCAAAGTTCAGGCACCAGGTAAAAGGTGGAGGTGGCTTAAATAGTCAGGGATTGGATGAGGAGATTTTGAATTGTGCATGCGCTGGCTCTTTTAAGAGGCGGCTGGAGCGTGCGCGATCACTAGGAACCATGCAGCTGCGAGCAGGAGTAGGTACACACAGGAGACGAGGGGCGGCCAGGATGGACAGAAGGACCAGGCTGCCAGGGTGAACAGAAGGTATGAGACCCGGCAACGGGGTTTGCTCGAAGAAGCGGCACCGGCCGCCGGCGTTACAAGACTTAACCCCTTGACGCACCATGACGTGCCGGTACGTCATTTTGCAGGGGGAGATGTATGGAGCAGGCCCACGTTCTGAGCCCACTCCATATGCTGTGGGTGTCAGCTGTGTATTATAGCTGACACCTGGGACTAACAGCTAGGAACAGCGATCGCACTGTTCTTGGCCGTTTAACCCCTTAAATGCTGCGGTCAATCGAGACCGCATCATCTCAGGCATTAAAAAGAGGGGACGTCCCCTCCGAAAACTCATGGCTGATCGCGGTGTGCCGATGGTTGTCATTGCAGCCCAGGGGCCCAATGAAGGCTCCCAGGTCTGCCTTTTTTCTGCCTCTGTTAAACTGTGCCTCTGGCAGGGCTTAACAGATGCCTTTAAAAATGACAATATACTTCAATACACTACTATTGCAGTGTATCGCTGGTTCAAGTCCCCTAGGGGGACTAATAAAATGTGTAAAAAAAGAAAACGAAATAAAGTTATCAGTAGTAAAAAAAATAATTTAAAGTTAACAATAACCTTTCTCGTTAAAGTATCCATTAGTGGATACAGTATGTCACGAAGGGTCTGTGGACCCACTGGGCCGTACCGCCTTGGCGGTAAGGCAGCTGGCCAACAGGGCGCAGGTCAATGTCTATAGTTCGTATAGGTACCTGTGGCAGCTCGAACAGCAGCAGGGCAGACTAGGCAGCAGGTAGACGTCGTGCGAGAAAAACGGCGTTCTGTTCAAAAAAACGCCCGCGAAAAAGAAGTGCATGTCACTATTTGAGCCATTTTTGGAGCCGTTTTTCATTGACTCTGCTGAAAATCAGGAGCTGTTTTCCCTTGAAAACCGCTCCGTATTTTCAGACGTTTTTTAGTAAGCGTGTGAACATACCCTTAGAAGACCAAGGTGGTTTCGTTCATTTCGGTGCTCTGCTCTACGTCCGTGGTAGAACTCACGTCCCTTCCGAGCACAAAGACCTTCCTTCCGGTCTGGAAACTCCTGGCAACCCTGCAACAGACTCGCTAGACATGCTCCAGCACAGCAGGCTTCCACAGTCTGAAAATTTGCCCTCACCTGAGCTGCTCCCTGGGGTGGGGGGGGGCAGCTGCTCTCCATCTAGGAGATATGGTTTGAAAAAGTCGAAGACGTCTGGGTGCGGGAGGTTGTGTCGACAGGCTACAAAATAGTTTTCTTCTCGCCCTCCCGGCGTTTTTTTTTCCTGTCAACGCCCCTCGAGGGCCAAGACTTTTTAAGCCATTCAAAGCCTCTTCCATCAAGGAGTAATTGTCCCAGTACCAACTCCAGAACTGTTCAATGGGTTCTATTCAAAACTTTTCGCAGTACAAAAGGAGGACGGATCTCTTAGACCCATTTTGAATCTAAAACGTCTCAATCGACATGTGAAGATTTGAAGGTTTCGCATGGAGTCTCTGCGAACGGTGGTCGCTTCCTTGGAAGCCGACGAGTTCCTGCCTTCAATAAACATCAAGGATGCTTATCTTCATGTTCCTATTGCTCAAGTACATCACCGTTTTCTGCTATTTGAAGTAGGTTCAGAGCATTTCCAGTTTGTTGTCCTCCTCCACTTTGGGCTATCCACGTCTCCAAGGGTCTTTACCAAGGTCATGGCGGCACCCATGGCTTTCCTCAGATCCAGGGGGATAGTGGTTATTCCATACTTGGACGATCTTTTGTTGAATGCACCTTCTCACATTACACTGGATTGTCTTCGCAGATTCGGAAGGCTGGTCAACATCACCAAGTCATCTCTCCCTCCTTTTCGGAGAATGGAGTTTCTAGGTATGGTCCTGGATACACAGGCAGCCAGGGTATACTTACCCCAGGCCAAGATCACCACTCTGACATGGAGTGACCGTACTCCGCAGGGAATGCTCCTAACTCCATCCGCTTCTGCATGAAAGGCTTGGGGACGATAGTCTCAAACTTTGAGGCAGTTCCATTTTCTCAATTTCACTCCCGATCTCTACAGCTGGCGATTCTATATAATTGGGACAAGTTTTTGGACTCTTTGGATCTGATGATCCATCTGCCCCCTTCAGTCAAGAAGGAGCTGCTGTGGTGGATGTCTTTTTCCAACATTTCTCAGTGAAAACCCTTCACAACCCTCCACTGGCAAGTCATCACAACGGACGCAAGTTTGTTCGAACCGGAAGCTCAGCGCTTGATCAACATCTTGGAGCTGAGGGACATCTTCCTGGCCCTGTCTCACTGGATGTCTCATCTCCAGGGTTTTCCAGTGAGGATACAGACAGACAATTCTACAGCAGTGGCGTACCTCAATCATCAGGAAGGTACAAGAAGCAGGACTGTATGGAAGATATCCACCAGGATCTTTTGCTGGGCGTAACAAAATGTCCTATAAATTTCAACAGTGCACATCCCAGGCAGGAGTAGACAACTGGTAGGCGGATTACCTGAGCCGGGAATGCCTGTATCCTGGAGCAGGGTCTCTTCAACCAGAGATTTTTTTTTACCGCATTTGCATTAGTTGGGGCTTCCTCTTCGCCTCTCACCTCAATCACAAGTGCCCGGACTACGTCATCAGAACCGGGGACCCAAGGCCATAGGAGCCGACACTCTGGTTCTTCCCTGGTCGTCCTTCAACCTCCTTTTATCTTTTTCTGCCCCTTCCACTCCTGCCTTTAATGCAGAAGTCAAGGACACCAGAATTCCAACCATTCTGGTGGACCCAGACTGGCCACGCAGAGATTGGTACACGGATCTCATGCTCCTGTTAGCAGACGCCCTGTGGCCGTTTCCTTTGCGGCACCCTCCTTTCCCAAGGTGCAGTGTTCCACCCTGCTTTACCTCGGCTGCGTTTGACGGCTTGGCGGTTAAAACCCTGTTTTTGAAGTTCAAAGGTTTATCTGAGCTGGTCATTCAGACCATGATCAAGGCCCGGAGGACTCAATCCCAAAGGATTTACCGTCACACTTGGTTGGCTTATTTTAGGTGGTGCGAGTCCCATCAGTTTAACCCCCTCCGTTTTTTCATCCCGCAAATTCTGGCTTTCCCCCAGGTGGGTTTGGATCAGATTGGTCTGAAACCTGCCCTTTTAGAGTAGCCAATCTATTATTTTCCAACGCATTTCGGCTTTTCGTGCTCCAATTAAGACTTTTTTTTTGCAAGGAGTTGCACATTGTACTCCTCCTTATCGGTCTCCTCTGGAACCTTGGGATCTCAATCTGGTCCTTGACCCTCTCCAGGCTGCGCCCTTCAAACCTTTTTTTTGGACGTTTCTTTCAGGATCTTATCCTGGAAGGTAGTTTTCCTTGTGGCGATCACCTCTACCCGTAGAGTTTTTGAGCTGGCAGCCTTGTCCTGCAAACCTCCGTTTACGGATTTTCATAGGGACAAGGTGGTGCTATGTCCGGTGCCATCCATATATGGACAGTGATGTCAGTGGCTCCTCCTAGACCGGAATACCCGGCCAGCGCGTTGGTCGTGGATTTTGCTGATAGACGTGACCTCTGACATAACTGACCATGTATGGACAGTGACATCAGTGGCTCTTCTTGGACCGGAATGCCCGGCCAGTGCGTTGCCGATCTAAAAGGGGGTGCGTGTGCGGCACAATCTACAAAGGGTTGTGTGTGTGTGTGTGGCACAATCTACAAAGGGGTGTGTGACACAATTTACGAAGCGGTGTGTGTGTGGCACAATCTACAAAGGGTTGTGTGTGTGTGGCACAATCTACAAAGGGGTGTGTGACACAATTTACAAAGCGGTGTGTGTGTGTGGCACAATCTACAAAGGGTTGTGTGTGTGTGGCACAATCTACAAAGGGGTGTGTGACACAATTTACAAAGCGGTGTGTGTGGCACAATCTACAAAGGGGTGTGTGTGTGGCAAAATATACAAAGGGGTGTGTGTTTGTGTGTGCCACAATCCACAAAGGGGGGTGTGACACAATCTACAAAGGGGTGTGTGTGTGTGTGTGTGGCACAATCTACAAAGGGGTGTGTGTGGCACAATCTACAAAGGGGTGTGTGTGGCACAATCTACAAAGGGGTGTGTGTGTGGCACAATCTACAAAGGGGTGTGTGTGTGGCACAATCTACAAAGGGGTGTGTGCGTGGCACAATCTACAAAGGGGTGTGTGCGTGGCACAATCTACAAAGGGGTGTGTGCGTGGCACAATCTACAAAGGGGTGTGTGCGTGGCACAATCTACAAAGGGGTGTGTGCGTGGCACAATCTACAAAGGGGTGTGTGCGTGGCACAATCTACAAAGGGGTGTGTGCGTGGCACAATCTACAAAGGGGTGTGTGCGTGGCACAATCTACAAAGGGGTGTGTGCGTGGCACAATCTACAAAGGGGGGTGTGTGCGTGGCACAATCTACAAAGGGGTGTGTGTGTGCGTGGCACAATCTACAAAGGGGGGTGTGTGTGCGTGGCACAATCTACAAAGGGGTGTGTGTGCGTGGCACCATCTACAAAGGTGTGTGTGTGCGTGGCACCATCTACAAAGGGGTGTGTGTGCGTGGCACAATCTACAAAGGGGTGTGTGTGCGTGGCACAATCTACAAAGGGGTGTGTGTGTGGCAAAATCTACAAAGGGGTGTGTGTTTGTGTGTGCCACAATCCACAAAGGGGGGTGTGACACAATCTACAAAGGGGTGTGTGTGGCACAATCTACAAAGGGATGTGTGTGGCACAATCTACAAAGGGATGTGTGTGGCACAATCTACAAAGGGGTGTGTGTGTTGCACAACCTACAAAGGCATGTGTGTGGCATAATCTACAAAGGGATGTGTGTGTGGCACAATCTACAGGGGGCACTGTGGCTCCATCTACAGAGGGAGCTGTGGGATTATCTACCGGGGGGGGGGGGGGTGGATGTATCTACAGAGGACACACTGACACTCTCTAAAGAAGGGCTGCCCGATCTTGACATTCTTGTGTCTGCCAAGCGCTGCCAACTGAGCAGCCAGACTGCATTTCATTTAGGCCTCCTGCTCACTTCCATCACCGTTTTCACGGCCGTTTTTCACGAATCCGTGTGTCCGTGATTGGAACAGTGTGCTTCCCGTGTGTACTCCGTGTACACATCCGTGTTTCAGTTTCTGAGAGGAAACTGAAACCCATTCACACTATGTACACAATATTGTGAGCGCCGCGCATGGTATTCCCTGTCCAGCGGTAGTCTCTGTCCAGGGTGCTGAAAGCGTTACTGCCGATCAGTGCAGCCCTTTAACTCTTTCAGCACCCTGGACAGAGACTACCGCTGGACAGGGAATACCATGCGCTGAGCGGCACTCACAATATAGATTATGGTTCATTAAAAAACAAAACGCAACAATAAAAAGTTACTTACCCAGAACCCCCTGCTTCTTCCTCAAGTCCGGCCTCCTGAGATGACGTTTCAGACCATGTGGCTGCTGAAGCCAATCACAGGCTGCAGCGGTCACATGGACTGCCGCGTCATTCAGGGAGGTCGGACTGGATGTCAGAAGAGGGACGCATCACCAAGACAACGGCCGGGGTACGTAGGAACTTATTATTCTTTCTATCATTGCGTTCCAGCACTGATCAGCAGCTTCTTCTCTCTATCAGTGCTGACAGAGAGAAGGGGCTGACGATTAGTGCAGTGCAATATCTGTCTCTATGTGTACCTCTGCCCGCCTGGCCGTTGCTAGGCAACGGCTCCGTCACACACGGACGGCACACGGATGCTTTCCGTGTGCCTTTTTTTTGACGGACCCATTGAGTCAGGGTGCCAGTCGTAAAAAAAAGGCTAGCACCCTGAAGGAAAAAACGGAAGTGGGCATGAGGCCTTAACGACACTTAAAGAGGAAAACTGGATTGTTAAAATAAGCATGTGGAGTAAACTCACAAATTTCTTGTAAGTTTAAACCTAGCGGCATTATTATAGTAATGTAGTATTATAGTAATGTGGTATTATTATAGTAATGTAGTATTGTTACAGTAATATAGTATTATTATAGTAATGTGGTATTATTATAGTAATGTAGTATTGTTACAGTAATGTAGTATTATAGTAATGTGGTATTATTATAGTAATGTAGTATTATTATAGTAATGTGGTATTATTACAGTAATGTAGTATTGTTACAGTAATGTGGTAGTATTATAGTAATGTAGTATTGTTACAGTAATGTAGTATTATTATAGTAATGTGGTATTATTACAGTAATGTAGTATTGTTACAGTAATGTGGTATTATTATAGTAATGTAGTATTGTTACAGTAATGTAGTATTATTATAGTAATGTGGTATTATTATAGTAATGTAGTATTGTTACAGTAATGTAGTATTATTATAGTAATGTACAGGGTGGGCCATTTATATGGATACACCTAAATAAAATGGGAATGGTTGGTGATATTAACTTCCGGTTTGTGGCACATTAGTATATGGGAGGGGGGAAACTTTTCAAGCTGGGTGTTGACCATGGTGGCTATTTTGAAGTCGGCCATTTTGTATCCAACTTTAGTTTTTTCAATGGGAAGAGGGTCATGTGACACATCAAACTTATCGAGATTTTCACAAGAAAAACAATGGTGTGCTTGGTTTTAACGTTACTTTATTCTTTCATGAGTTATTTATGTCATTATGGGTGTCAGGTCCGAGCATTCCTAGATTAACAGTTTCCTGGAAAGTGGATTGGTCGTCGTGGGCCAGTTGAATGGCCCCCTAGGTCTCCCGATCTGACCCCCTTAGACTTTTATCTTTGGGGTCATCTGAAGGCAATAGTCTATGCTGTGAAGATACGAGATGTGCAGCAACTGAAACTACGGATACTGGAAGCCTGTGCTAGCATTTCTTCTGCGGTGTTGCTATCAGTGTGTGAAGAGTGGGAGAAGAGGGTTGCATTGACAATCCAACACAATGGGCAGCACTTTGGACACATTTTATAAGTGGTCAGAAACTTGTAAATAACTCATGAAAGAATTAAACTCATGAAACTAGACCGCTCCGCCGTAGCGGAGAGGCAGTGGACCAACTCACAGTTTATGCACACCGTCTATGGTAGGAGTGTAGTACAAGAGTATCTGGGATAGTCCGGATGGCGGTAAGGGCTCAGGCACAGATGGGGTTGGAGATGGTGGGTTGTGGCGGATGCTATCCGGGATGACAGGCGACATCAGACATGAAGTATTCCAGCAGGTGGGGCAAGGCACGGCTCAGGGAATTTACAGGCTCGGGAACAAGGCACAGCACGGGATACAGGATATAGGAGGCAGGGCAAGGGAACAATGGGAGCAGGAAAACACTAAGGGACCACTTACAATACAGACATGGGAAAACTACAACAACGCTCAGGCAGGGAGTGCAAGGGTGGAGCCCTTACTATAGTCCAGGATGGACGGGGTTGATTAGGTAACTTTAAACATGTGCGCGCGCTGGCCCTTTAAGGCCTAGCACGCGCACACCTTAAGGGTGGATTTACACGAACGTGCTATATGTCCGTGCAACCCGCAAGGTTTTCACGCGGGTCGCACGGACCTATGAAAGTCTATGGGGCAGTGCAGACAGTCCGTGATTTTTGCGCAGCGTAAGTCCGCTGCGTAAAACTCACGACATGTTCTATATTTTGGCGTTTTTCGCGCATCACGCACCCATTGAAGTCAATGGGTGCATGAAAATCGGGCACACCCCACGGAAGCACTTCCGTGGGACGCGCGTTATTCGCGCAACAGCAGTAAAAGAATGAATGTAAACAGAAAAGCACCACGTGCTTTTCTGTTTACAAACATACAAACGGAGTGTCATCATGATGGCGGCTGCGCGAAAAGCACGCAGCCGCGCACAATATGAACATGACACACGGAGCTGTCAAGTGCATTTTGCGCACGCAAAACGCCGTGGTTTTTGCGTGCGCAAAACGCACACGCTCGTGTAAATCCGCCCTAACAGTAAGAGCAGGGCCAGCCAGTCGCGAGTGCCAACGTTTCCTAGGAGGGAGACGGCGGCAGAAAGCCAACGGACTGTGGTCGCGGGCGTCGCCAGGTAAGGAATGGCGGCGGTCCATGGCCATGACAGTAATGCAGTTATTGGATGTTTTTTCTATCTTCTTTTTACGGCCTCGTAATGCAGACCTGCAGAGATTCTGTGAATTATGCCCTAGAAGCAATGATAATTTTTCTTCTCAACCAATAACTAGTAACCTTACATGTTCACTTAGTATCATGTACCTGATTTGTCTTTTGTTTTGTTCTGCCCAATTTCATTTTATTGGAAAAAAAAAACATTGGGTCCATACTTAAAACAAAAATAGCAAGTCTGCCAAGTTGTATATGCATATATTATTGATATGTACAACAGCAAGAGTATTGCCAATGAATTTGATATATTTGAATTTCTGAAAGGCAGTGTTGCATTAGAAAATGACCGTTTTGTTTAAATCAAGTTTTTATGTTAAAAATATTACAAAAATTTTGGTGATTTTTTTTTAATGTTTTCTTGTTTTCTAGTTTCATTATTCACATAAAAAAAATAATCCTAAAATTTTGCAGTTTTTACTCTGGCCACTGAGCCTCACAATACACAGACCCTTCTTGTTCTATAGAGATCACTTCTCAGCAGTCTTCTCATTATCGCCACAGGGGAGATTACAATAAGCGTTAACACCACTATATTGATAACACAGGATCCACCAATGATAATAGGTGATGGACACAGCTCCCCTCCTATCCCTTCCTGCACAGAGCATGCCTAGAAAACTCTCCCATAGAATTCAATAGGTCAGCTCCAGACTATTGTTTTCTATGGTCCATGTGGCTGCTGTAAAGCATCACCCTAAATGTTGTTAACAGCAGCTCAGACAAGATAGCTGCCTCATAATCATGTACAGAAGATAGAATACAAAAATCTACAATCAAAAATGTAAAACATTAGAAAAAAATATTTTGCACTATTTGGTTTTAATTAGTAAAAAATAAAAGCGCTGCTCAGACCCACACCATCGCTGAAACAAAGGGGCAGAAGCGCTTAGTCGAGCACTCTACACCGTTGGCTATGATTGGCTCTCATCATAGGCTGAAGATGCACTCATAGACGTTCTATGTGAGCCCGTCAACAGCCGCTTCTGCCCCTTCGTTTCAGCAATGGTGAGGGTCTCAGCACCCATGTTCCCGCCGATCAAAACTTCTCATGTCTCTCTATGACATATCAACAGTTTTGCAAAAGTTCAGTTAGGCTTCATTCACATCTGTGTCAGTACTCAGTTCTCAGGTTCTGTCGGGGCTTTCCGTCAGGGGAACCCATGAACGGAATCCCAACTGAAACAAAGTTTGGATCACTGTTGATTTCAATGGTGACGGATCCGGTACAAATGTTTTCCGTTTGTCCCCGTTGTGTAAGGGTTCCGTCGTTTTGACGGAATGAATAGCACAGTCGACTATGGTATTGATTCCGTCAAAACGACGGAACCCTTACACAATGGTGATGCAAACGGAAACCTATGGTTTCCGTTTGTTGCAGTTTGGATTCCGTTCATGGGTTCCCCGGACCGAAAGCTCCGAAGGAACCCATGAACGGAGTCCTGACGCTGATGTGAACGAAGCCTTACTCTTGATGCTGGTGAATAAATGTTGTGTAAATTCAAAACATTTGCGTTTGAACTGTGTATTGTTTAATATGTAATAATACTTGTTCCAGATTGATGTAATTTTGCAACAGTATGAAGAGCTTTATCAGAGAAACAAAGATATTGACGAAAGGCTTTTCTTGAAAAATGACAACCCTCTGAAAGTTGATTTCCGAGAAAGGTAAAATATTTGTTAAATTATTTCACAATAAATGTGAACACTTCAGCCGTAGTACTGTTCACGATTTCACTGAATTCTAGCATGGTACTGTAATAGGACCCCACCGTTGCAAAAACTATTTTTGTAAAGTTTCTTCCCTACTTAGTCGCCAACACTCTGCTGATTCAAAATCGAAAGAGTTCCAGACGTACTCTGGCATTAGCATCCGCACAGAAACTGTGCGCTGGGAGCTTTATTGCATGGCTTACCATGCCGAGCAGCTGCATGCAAGCCTTACATCACCAAACACAATGGCACGCGTCAGATGAAGTGTTGCAAAGCCCGCCGCCGCTGGACTCTGGAGCAGTAGAAACGTGTTCTATGGAGTGATGATTCACGCTTCTCTGTCTGGCAGTCTGATGGATGAGTCTGGGTTTTATGAATGCCAGAAGAATGTTACCATCCTGACTGCATTGTGCCAACTGTAACGTTTGGTGGAGAAGTGATAATGCTACAGGATTGTTTTTTTAGGGATTGGCCTAGGCCCCTTAGTTCCAGTAAAGGGAAATCTTAATACTTCAGCATACTAAGACATTTTAGACAACTGTATGCTTCCAACTGTATGGGAACAGTTTGGGGAAGGCCCTTTTCTGTTCCAGTATGACTGCCCCAGTGCACAAAGTCTTTGGTGTGGAAGAACTTGACTGGCCCATATAGAGCCCTGACCTCAATCACGTCGAGCACCTTTGGAATAAACTAGAACAGAGACTGAGCCAGGCCCCCTCTTCCTTCATTAGTATCTGACCTCACAAAAGAGCTGAAGCTGTTTCAACTGCTAAGGGGTGGAGAAATCCCATATTAGGCCCCAATCACACGACCGTAGATTTCGTGCGTATTTACGGACACATTAATTTCTAGGGCCGACTAACACCTTCCTGTATATTTACGCGAAGGTGTCCGGGCTGTTGAAACCTTTCGGAAAAAAATAGGACATGTCCAATTTTTTTAACTTTACGGACAGTGCTCCCATACTTTATAATGGGAGCACGGTCCGCAAATGCGGATGACTGTCGCCGGCTGTGCCCGTAATTGCGAACTGTGATTATGGGCACGGTCATGTGCATAGGGCCTTAATGTCTATATGTCCATATAGTGTAATCCTTGAGATGGTTTGAAGCATTGATCGCATTATGAGGAGAGGAGTACATGAGATCCAATTTTGGAACAATGTCATCCATACTAGGTCTGATTTTTGTCACTAACAGAACTTTAAGCAATATATACCCCAAATAAGTTTAGATTTCTACTCGCATAGTATCAGGCCATAGCCCTCTTAAAATCCCAAAACACACTTTTTAGGTTTTAAGGTTTTTTAGACAGACAATACTTTTTCACAAATTTGCATACTGTGAACTCCGCCTAACAGAGAAGACTCACACTGTTTGTTGGTTTCCATGCTGTTGCATGAGGTCACTTTTAGGTACTTGATTTAATCGGTGAAATGGTAGTATTTTGGTTTACCCTACAGTTATCTAGACTAGTTTGCATAAAATATAACAAATTATAGCTGATGGTTCTTTTAGGACTTATAAAATAGGTCTTGACAAAATAATTATCTATATAGTCAGTTAGTACGACTAAAATACATGTATTTTTTATAGGAGCAATACACATAATTTGTGCAGACAGGGCTGCCATTTGGAATATGTGACTCCCATACAGACAAATAGTCAGGGCCCCTTGATCTTCACTTTTTTCCCACCCCCATTTTGTACCCCACTTTATACATTTAATGGGCACACTGAATAGGGGAGCTGATTTTTGTAATATAAAGGGGATACTTTATATTTTGCGGTTTCGCTATTAAACAGAGCAGTGAATAGTGGTTCTTTAGAGAGGCAATTGATAGTAGAGTGTGGGCCTCCTTTTTAACCAATTTTCCTGGGTCCCTGATTTTTTCCCCAAACTCAATTACCCCAAGTTTGATGACCTTTGGTACTTTAATCCCTTAATTACCTTTGTTGCCCTCTGCACCCTCTGAAGTTCAGCTATGTCTTTTCTATACACAGGAGCCTAAAATTGTACAATATTCCACATATGGACAGAAATTATATATTTTTTCTTTTTAACAATCCATTTTCCCTTGTAAATTGGGCTTCTATAGCATCGTTTCGGAAGGCAGAAAGGGTCAAATACAGTTTTTGCTTTCTCTTGATCTTCTGTGCAGGCATAAAAGCCCCTTAATGACAACCGTAAAAAGGTGTTTTGGCAGTGGTTAAGGGGTTAAACAATACTATTTGAAAGCAAACAAAAGTGGCTATGGAATGAATTAAGAGATGAGGGTGGTTTCCACACAGTAACTGGAATATGAGAGGGTTACATTCAAGCTTCTCATACATGAATAAAGAGCTCCTCTTATAGTAATTTAGTTCAATTTGATTTACTTTGGGATACACTTGGTAAGTAACGATAATGTTAAGGTAAAAAGATTTGTTTACACATTGATAAGTATAATGTAATGTTATTTTTACACTTTTTGTTCAGTTTGGAGATGGAGAGGACACCTCAAAAGAATAATCTAGAACAAACTCCTCTGATTCCTCCACAGACACCAGTCGGGTAAGCTTATCCACTATGACTAAAGCTGGCCATACTTTAGAGCATTTAGAGAGCTGAAAAGGCCAATTTTCTGCTGACTTTTCTGTTCCGCATGGTGACACAAGAGTGTGAAAGCTGCTGACTGAAGACAGATATCTGTGGAAAAGTTGATTTTGTCCTGCGGAATATTTTCGGTTGTAGTCAGGTGCCGTCTCTGAAAGTCATTAATGTCAAATGACAGATCTGCATCACATCAATAAAGGTCCAAACCAGGCCACAGATCCAGGCAGAGATCGATTGAGAATTTGTCGTTTTGCATTATGGCGTCGTTGTGCAAAACTTAAATTTTCGGCCATCTGAAATCACAAGTATGGCCAGTTTAAGTTCTACAACGTTTGTGAAGTTATTGTTTCACACATTAGTCAAATTTTTTTTTCAAAAATAGTCTCTTGTATGCTGTTGGGTGTAGTGCTTAACAGCAAGTTACTTTTATATACTTTAACCTAGGGCTGGGCAGTTATGACCTAAATCAAAATCACGATTAACTGAACATGTAACCTCGATTACTGAACGATGATTTAGGCCAAACCGCTTTTTACTTGCCACACCCCAATTTATCCCCTGAGCCTGCTGTATACTACTGTATGTAATATACACCCAGACACTGCCCCAACACAGTATATTGCCGCCATAGTGCTCCCCACACAGTATAATGCCCCAAAGGTGCCGCTGCACAATATAATGCCTCTAGAACTTCCTCCACACAGTATAATGCCCCCATAGCTGCTCCCCACAGTTTAATGCCCCTTATAACTGCACTCCACACAGTATAATACCCCCATAACTGCCCTCCCCACAGTAAAATCCCCTCATAGCTGCCTCCACATAGTATAATGCCCCCATAACTGACTTCCACGCAGTATAATAACCCTATAGCTGCCCTCACACAGCATAATGCCTCAATAACTTCCCCCATAGCTGCACCCCACACAGTATAAAGTGCACCATAGCTGCACGCAATAGTGCCTGATAAAACTAATAATATACACACTCGCCTAACCCCGATCCAATGACGATTGGAGGAGATAAATCTGGTCTGTGCAGCTTGGCGCAGACAGACGCAATGACGTCACTGTCTCGCATCCAGCTAATACAAAATGAATGGTAGAGCAGAGAACTTACGATTCAACTGTATCTGCGTCCTGAAGATGCAGATACAGTTTAAACTGGTAGAAAATAATGCATAAAACTTAATTCGCAAGATTTAATTGCGCTGAATTTCGATTGTTTTTGGATTTATTGCCCAGCCCTACTTTAACCCCTTAAAGGGGTTTTCGGAACAAACTAACAGTTATTGCACTGCACATAGAAAATGAAATCAAAACGCACGTATATTACAAATGGCAATTTTTTTATAACACCCGGCGCCGGTCATGTACATGCTCTTTCACTTCCGTTTTCCGGCTGGCTCACTGTACGGGAAGGTCAATCCTGATGTCACTGTACACTGAGTGAAGTTGTGGACCGGATACTCTTTCTCTGGCGTCTTTGAGCATGCCTGGTTGCTACACTAACAGTGTTTACTATGCATGCTCACTCATGTGCTCTAATAGCGCCTGTGCGGAGTTTTCTCTTCCTTAGCCTTTCAAAACCCCTGTGTTTGACCTGCCGCCCGTGCTCCCGGGGCATGGCATGCTGGGATAAAAAGCGATTCATACTGGGAGTGGACCGGAAGCGGTCATTCAAGAAACGGAGGCATGGAAACAAAGTGCAGGATGTAAACAGAGAACGTTTACAGCACGAAAATAAACTGCAACAGACAGAATCAAAGATCACTTTGATTCCATCCATTTAACCTCTGCCGCAGTCAATCGCGACTGCATCATTTAAAGCGTTAGAATCGGGGCGCCCCCTCCGACGTGCGATTGCAGTGTGCCGATGATCGTCATGGCATCCTTGAGGACTAATGAAGGCCCCAATGTCTGACATCTTTGTACTCCTTCGAAGCCCTACCTCTGTGGGCTTCAAAAAAAACCTTTTCCCATTTTTTTCCCTAAAGCAATGGTAAAAAAATAAAATAAAAGTTAACATTACTGCAACCAACGCATTTGTAAAAGGCCGAACTATTACAATATAGTGTTATATAACCCGATCGGTGAACGTCGTAAAAAAAAAAAAAAACATCCAAATTGCTGTTTTTTTTGGTCACCTTAACTCTCAAAAAAAATTGAAAAGAAAAGTGATAAAAAAAGTCGCATGGACGCCAAAATGGTATTAATAAAAACTATAGCTCGCCCCTCAAAAAATAAGCCTTCACATCGCTCAATCGACAGAAAAATAAAAACATGGCTCTCAGAATATGGTGACGCAAATGTTTTTTTTTTTATACAAAAGTGGTATAACCTAAAAAAACAAACATAAATTTGGTATCACCGTAATTGTATCAACCCGTAGAATAAGGTGAACAAGTAGTTTTTACCGCCTGATGGATGCTGTAAAAACAAAACCCCACGAAAAATGGTGTAATCGCTGTTTGTTTCACCCCACAAATCTATATTTTTTCAGTTTCCCAGTACATTATGCGGTGCCATGAAAAACTACAACTTGTCCCGCAAAAAACAAGCCCTCATACGGCTATGTCGATGAAAAAGGAAAAAAAAAAGAAATTAAAATTGGCCATGTCCTCAAGGGGGTTAAAGTTTTTTTATTTGTTTTTTTTTTAAAAGAGCTGCAATGAACACGATCAACCAGTTGATGATGATTTTACATTCAGCCAGTGATGAACCATCACAAGTTCTGAACTCTTACTTTGAGGTAAGTCGTCATGACATACAATAAATGTGGTGTGAAGGTTATTAACAGTGAGTTAAAAAAAACAAAGTCATAAATGAACTTAATATAGTAAGAAAAATCTTAATTCAGATGTAACTTGATTTGTCCGTTGCACTCTATTGAGTATGTATACATTATAAAAACGAGCTATTCATTTGCATGTGAAAAACTCTGTCTACAGTTATTACATTATAATGAACTATTTTTATGATACTGATCTGTTATGTAGCAGAGGTGCCATCTGTTCAACCGCAGCTACTGCACACTCCATATGTTAGAAGAGTATTTCATGTTAATCAAGTCATCAGTGATGAACATAAAGCTCCCAGTTTTTCTTTAAATAAGGGAATCTGTAGCCCCTGGGGTCTGTATTATAAGGAATAATGTATCTTCTTTTATAGATTTAAGGGGAACCTGTCACCAGGATTTCACCTATTAAACCAGCAATACCTGGTGGTAGTGGGTGAAAAATCATTTCTATACAACCTATAATTGTCTTCTTAGTCGGCTCTGTAGCTTTAGTATTCATTTTTTTAGTGTTTCCACACCGTATGCTAATGAGCATAAAAGAGTCAAATCTTCATTTGAAAAGAGTCAAATCTCCATTTAAAAAGTCATATCTTCTTCATTCCTCAAGTCTTTCCGAGTTTACCCCGCCTCTGACGAATCAGCATCATCCACTTCTCTTCGTCAACACCCAACTTCTGGCAGTGCACAGACACACAGCGTGTTCTCGAGAGATCACGCTGTGACGTCACTTCCTGCCCCAGGTCCTGCATCGTGTCGGACGAGCGAGGACACATTGGCACCAGGCGACAGAGGCTACAGTTGACTGCAGCAGCATCGGCGTTTGCAGGTAAGTCGATGTAGCCTCTGTCGCCTGGTGCCGATGTGTCCTGGCTCATCCGACACGATGCAGGACCTGGGGCAGGAAGTGACGTCACAGCGTGATCTCTCGAGAACACGCTGTGTGTCTGTGCACTGCCAGAAGCTGGGTGGTAACGAAGAGAAGTGGATGATGCTGATTCGTCAGCATCATACACTTCTATTCACAACGCCCAGCTAGTAAAAGAAGTAAAAACGGCCAGATGTACATATACAATACACGCCCACTTGTACATAACTTTAAACACGCCCAGTTGTACTTAAGAAAGCCTCATTTGCATAAATATAAAAATGGTCATAACTTGGCCAAAAATGCTCGTTTTTGAAAAAAACAAAAACATTACTGTTATCTACATTGCAGCGCCGATCTGCTGCAATAGGAGATAGGGGTTGCAAAATCTGGTGACAGAGCCTCTTTAACCTGTGTAAAAACACACAGCCCATCGCATTGTGGGTGGTGAACTCTTCTAAATATATAGTATGTTTGGAAGGAAAGAATGGGAAAGAGGTATTTGCTTATTTCGTAATAATATCCGTTGTACGAGTGAATAACGTAAGCTTTGTGACCTATGATCGCTTATTAGGGGAAAATTAGATTTTTCTTTCCTTCCAGCAGCTTGTATGCCCCCTTTGCATATAGGCTTTCTTTAAAGTTCAGAAGCCTCTTCAATGCTGTGAGAGGGGAAGCAGCAGGAGGGATATATCTGATTGGTTAAAGTATATAGCAGAGATTTTTACCTCTATGCCAGGAAAAGCATGCCGACTCAGCAAGGTTATAGAGAGAAAATATGTATTTACAGAAATGATTCAGGTGGCAGTAAAAGCCCTAACACATACAATCTGGACAAACTAGTATTAACCGCACAAATTGAATACACATTTATAGCTTCCAAAGTCGGAATTGTGTTGTTTATTTATTTATTTTTAAATGTTAGTTACTCTTTAAGCCATCATGATCCTAATTGTAATCCTGAATAACATTCATAATATACACCATAGGAAACTATTTTTCCGGGGGAGCAGGTTTGAAAAGTCTTTTTTTTTCTTCCCACCCTCTGGGACGGCTTTAGGATGTCCCATGGTGCTATGTTCCTCAATGATATAAACGTGAAAAGGTAGGTAATGGATCATTCTTGTAAAACTTGAGTAAGCTCAAGAACGTCCTAGGAGATTCTCTCTATACGCTTGTTTTTTTGCACATATTATTCTATATTTTTTTTATGTAACTTTTTTTTCCTCCATTGAAGTCAATAAACGTATCTGCAAAAATAAAACGTTGCCATACAACTACATTTCTAGCCTGTCAAGCTTGTAATACTATAATTACGTACTAATTCATTACAGAACTGTACACTAAATCCAAAGACCATGATAACCGAGAGAGTGGAACATTTGGGTCTAGTGTTTAGAGAAAAATTTGCAAGTGCTTTTGGACAAGCCTTTTCAGAAATTGGATACCAGGTAAAATATTTATTTAGAAGTACTTAAGATTTTCATTTGGACTCTAACTCTCTCTTGCATCTACACATACACGTATGTCACGGGATGGGTCCCCTTCCCGCATCCCAGCGTTAGTGTTGATCGCACGAGCACCAGAAGCGCAATCACTGTAGAAGCCTGGCTGTGACTGACAGCAGGCCTTCCACTACAATGGTCAGGATTGGAGAAACCTCTTATTCAGAATGTTTGTTTAAAGAGGTTGTCCCAACATCCTACCAAATTTTTAGCTGTGCATGCTCCAACCTCTTAAGTCTTTTCCTTTCTTCAGCTGAACTACATTTCCCAGATGCACTTTGCTCTCTCCTAAGTGTCCGTTGCACCGACAGCAAGAAACAAAGCTGCATGTCACGGCAAGCACTTGTGAACTGCGTATGCCCGCATAAGAAAGACCCCTAGTCCTGCCAAGACTGTATGCCTATTAGGCCGTGTCAGAGGCACCGCCTAATACACTGCCTGTCAGTTTTACACTGACAGGCAGGAATACTTTGGTATATTAATCATACCACAGCATTATAGAAGCGATCATAAGATCACATTGTGAAGTCCCCTAGTGGTACAAAAAAGTACTGGATGTTAATTTAACATGCATCTTTGAGAAGCATTGATTTTTTTTATCAGTACATTTTTTCACTCATATTGGAGGATCTTCACCAAATGATGTTCTTTTTTTTATTCATCGTCATTGCTAAACTATCATCTGGGAAAAATACGCGTGACAAAGAAAATGTATGATATTTCCAACTATACATATTTTTTTCCATAGGGGTATTTCCTTCATTTAGTAGAAAATATCCATTCATGCTGTTTTCCCAATGGCACCCTTATTGGATCAGGGTTCAATTGTTTTGCCAATTAGAGATGGCAAACACTGATTCTATATGCTAATAGAAATGTATTGTACAAAATAAAAATAGGATTCTTTATAGAAGATTCTAGATAAAAATCTATTTACATTACAGTTGTGACTTACCTATTTGCTTTATGTAGGTTGAAAAATCAACTTTTGCGGAGATTGTCAAGCAACTGTTTTGTCCCAGTGATAGTACTGTTAGAGTATGTTCACAAGGGGCATTTTGGGGCTGTTTTTGCGTGGAAACCGCACCAAAAAACACCCGAAATCACCTCCCATTGATTTCAATCGGAGGCGTTTTTTCCCCCCGAACGGTACAAAGCTCTTGTGGGTAAAAGAAGTGACGTGCCCTATCTTCGGGCATTTCCGTCTCTGACCTCCCATTGACATCAATGGGAGGCAGAGAGTGTTTTTCGCTGCGTTTTTTGTCCACGGCACTCAATGGCCGCGGCCGAAAATCGCGGCAAACTGCCTGCAGACAGGTCCAAATCTGGCTCAAAATTCATGAAGGAATTTTGAGGCAGATCTTTCCGCCTGCAAAAAACTCAGTGTGAACAGGGTCTTAGGCCTTGTTCACACGAGTGTTCTGCCCTGCAAACACACTTCTTTTTTTGTTTTTACTGAATTTCTTTAGCAACTAATCTGTGAAAAGTGGACAGCATACTGATGTCGTCCATGTGCTGTCGGTCTTTTTCACACAGCCATAGACTTTAATGGGACAGTCTAGTCCGCAGAAACGGGCCAAATTAGGGAATGCTATGAGTATCTCGCAACGGGCATGCTCTGTGAAGAAAAAAATTAATTTGTGAATAATTGAATTGCTTAAGTCAATGTGTTGTCAGTCGTTAAAGGGAATGTATCGCTAGAATTTTTTTAATTTTTTTTTAGTTAAACTATTATTTAAATGATTACACATTGTTTTAGTTTTTTTAATTTTTTCACAAGTCAGGAAATATTATAAATTAGATTCTAATTTATAACATTTCCATGTGCTGGTCACTAGAGGGAGCAGTTCCCAAAATTGCAGCATGGTCAATGTGGTAAAGCAACCTCATTGCTTTATGCTGCAAATTTGGGGTAGACACACTCGCTCTAGTGTCCTCACACAATCCCCCCTCCCTTATTCTGGCTAGTGCCAGGAGAAGGAGGGGGTTGAATCTTCAAACCTCCTACACGGTGTGCCGCCATTTTCTGAGCGAATGCACAGTGTAGGAGGATTAGATACAGTGCTAATCAGACAGTATAACACGAACATACGTGAACATAATACACACATCACATACACAAACATAACTTACATGCTCCTGCCGCTTCGTTTTGGTCTGTGTGGGAGCGGCGTACGCTGCAGTGAATGGAACGGCTCCCGTTCGCATTCTCTATGGGGATGTATGTGCCGTATTCCATCTCTGTATGTGTCATTAATCGACACATAAGGAGATGAAAAAATAAATGGCAGCCCCCATAGAGAAATAAAAGTAAGAAAAAAAAAATAAGTAGAACACAAGAACACAAATAAATAAAATTTATTTTAATATCATACTAAAAGCAATATTATATAAAAAATAAAATAATTCATGACACTTTCCCTTTAAACTGGCGAGAAATTAGTTCTTGTGTGTAAATAAGGCATTAGGCTAGGGCTACACAGCAACATTGGCTGCAACACAACTCATCCTGCTTGCATCAATGGTAAAATAAGGGAATGTGGTCGTGTTTGGACCCACAGGCAGGGCAACACAAAGTTGCCATGTAGCTTTAGCCTAATGTTTATGTCCTTTTGATAACCAGTGGATATTTTGTTTTCCTTTATTCATTTAAAAAAAAATAATAAATTTGAATTTAAAAGTAGAATTTACAAAGTTGTCTAAAATTACTCGAAAGATCTGTTTAAATTCCTGTAGGGTACCCGATGTACATCATTGACTCACTGTGGGTTCCGTCAAGGTTTACCTTGTTTCGACAGTTAGAATAGCGCTGCATGCTGCACTATTCTTGCTGTCAAAAGTGCACAGAGCCTTCGTATTTTATTTGGGCTCAGGGGCAAAGCATATATATGCGAACAAAGACTTTAATGGACACTAACTTTTCAAACAACTTATGGTAATCTAATAGTATACCTGATGTCGATCAACTTTGTATTTTACTTACTTTTAAAATTTTGCTTGTTTTATCCATGCAAAATCACTCTGAAATTTCTGCAACTAGGTCTCTTACTTCATGTAATATGTTGTCCACCCCTTTTTGTCAAGCAAAGCCCGTCCGAGGTTGAGCAGGGGAGAAAAGCAGGAGCAGAGAGTGAGACACTGACGTCTTATATGATTTATATGGGCCCACAGTGCTGGATTGCCAGCTATACTACTCAGTACTGCTGTATAATCTCCTCTATGCCCCAACAACTAAATGCCAGTGGCTACAAACGGATGTCTGCACCGAGGTGTCAGAAAATAGTATTCGCCTACCTGAATGTAATGTAGTATACAACCGATCACTATAACCATGGTTCCAAAGAAAAAAAAAATTGTACGAAAATACAAATTTGACTTAAAAGTAATCCTTAAAAGACAAGAACAGATGTACACATACATTACAAATACACTAGAAACATTTAAACAATTAAAATTAGCAGAGTGTAGTAGAACAGGGGACACAGCAGGTGAGAGAAAATAGTGTAGATGCACATGAGACCGAATTTTCAATGATAATTAAGAAAACAGGTAGTTTTCATCTTCTTTGATATGCCTCTATCAGACTAAAAGCTGTTACATTAACATCTGCTTACCCCCATTTTTTCTTCTCTCTCTTTGCAATAGAGATACAAGCTTGGAGTACGTTTGCATTACAGGGTCATGGAGTCTATTTTGAAATCGGTATGTGATAAATAAAAATATATTTTTTTTTATTTTTAAGTTATTGAGGGATTAGCACAATTGTAAGTCCTCTGATAGGTCAAATGCACACGATGCATTTTACGTGCGTATTTGCGGCACGTATTTTCGTGCGGCATATCCGCAGTGTAATACAGTACCAGCAAAGTAAATTAGAATACAACAAATCTTACGTACACATTGCGGTTTTTTTTCTGCACGTAAATTGACCTGCGGTGCATATTTTAAAATCTGCAGCATGTTAATTTATCTTGCGTTTCCGCTTGCGAATTGTATCTGACTAGTTTAAAGAAACCAAAACGCACCTATTTCGATTACAAAATGTAAAAACCGCACTCTCAGGTGAGGAGTTTACCTGTGGTTTTGATGCGTGTTTTTTGCACCAAATTCCACAACGTGTGCATTAACCCCTTCGCGCTCAGCGACGTACTATTAGTACGGAATAGTACGTCGCGGGAGTAACGGCCATCTTCCCGTCACTTACAGGAACTGTGACAGCTGCTGTCTCGTACAGCAGTTGCCGCAGATCCTTCAGCGGGGACAGATCGCTGTGTCCCCGCTGATTAACCCCTTGGAAGCCGCGTTCAATAGCGATCGCATCTTCTTAGGGGTTAAGCTACCATCGTCGGCCCACTACACGATAGCGGCCAGAGATGGTGGCTATGGCAACCGGATGCCTAACAATGACGTCCGGCTATGCCATCTACGGAAGCCTAGTGGATACTGACTAAGTCAGGACCCACTATGCTTGCTGTCAGTGAGTAGCTGACAGTTCTAATACACTGCACTACGCATGTAGTGCATTGTATTAGAATAGCGATCAGGGCCTCCTGCCCTCAAGTCCCCTAGTGAGACAAAGTAATAAAGTAAAAAAAAGCTGTGTAAAAATAATAAAATAAAAGTTTTAAAAGTAAAAATCCCCCTTTTTCCCTTATCAGTCCTTTATTTGTTTATTTATTTTATTAATAAACTATACATAATTGGTATCGCCGCCTCCGTAACGGCCTGAAATACAAAAGTATTTAGTTATTTATCCCGCACGGTGAACGCCGTAAAAGAAAATAATAATAAACCATACCAGAAACTAATTTTTGGTCACTTCACTTCCCAAAAAATGGAATAAAAAGATCAAAAAGTCGCATGTACCTGAAAATGGTGCTGATCGAAACTACAGTTCGTGGTACACATCCCCCTGAGGAAGCACTCGTGGCAAAACTCGCGTTGGGGTTCATGTGAGGAGCGGACATTGACTACCATCTTTCTTGCTGGCTATGGGTAAGGCTGTGGCCATACGGATCACTTTCTAAAGCACTGTCACTTTTTATTGTATCCTCTTTTGTTTACATTTACTCAATATACTCCTATAGTATACTCACTAGGTTTGGGAAAATTTCCCCTTGTGAGGGGAGGTATACATTTTCTGATACAAGTAACTGTGTATACTATTTACTAACCCATGTATTTGAATCAGCAACAATAATTATTACTAGCTCCGCTATTCTTACTAGAGTCTTATCTTTCTGCATTTTAATATTGTTTGTGATATATGTTTAATAAAAGTCAAAAAAAAATTATATATAAATTGGCCTCAAATGCTCTGATTGTTTTCTCTTGTGTATGGATCATTTCATGGAGCTGCCTATGTGACATGGGGGGGATGTTTTTGTTATAAACGGTGCCCAGCCCTTATTACAAGTGTGTTTGGAGTCTACATATTGATAATGAGCAGTGCCCAGCCCGAGATGACCCCTGTTTTGACCGTTTGTATAAACGGAGACCCCTATTAGACCGTTTCAGTGCCCGATTTTCCCAAGCATACACCGCCGAGAATTGTATTTCTATTGATGAGTCCTTGGTACATTTTAAAGGGGGCTTCAATTAAGCCAGTACCTGCCGAGTAAGAGGGCAAGGTATGGTGTGAAGATGTATAAGCTGTGCGAGAGTGCATCAGGGTACCTACAAATTTAGGATATATGAAGGGAAGGACACCAGTATTCAGCCCCCATAATGCCCCCCCCTTATTGGGAGGTAATGCTAAAATTGTGTGGGATTTGGTGCATCCACTGCTGGACCAGGGTTACCACCCCTACCTGGATAATTTTTATACCAGCGTCCCACTCTTCAAGTGCCTAACCTCCAGAATTACTGCGGCATGCGGCACCGCTAGAAGAAATCTGAGAGGCCTCCCTATGACTCTGTTTGGGCAAACACTCAGAAGAGGTGACAGCAGGGCACAATCTAGCAGCAACATATTGTGTGTCAAGTACAAGGACAAAAGAGATGTCCTTGTATTGACGACAATACATGGTCACACCAGTACCCATGTACGTGTACGAGGTACCAGTACAGAGACCCCAAAACCAGATTGCATCAGATCATCATTGTCAGATCAAGTCCTGAAGCCCTACAGCGCCATGCGGTGTGGTATAAGAAGCTGGCCGTGCACATCATACAGATGGCATTGTACAATGCGTACGTGCTACGTCGATGTGCAGGTCAGACGGGAACTTTCCTGGAATTTCAAGAGGTGGTTATCAAGAACCTAATCTTTAGGGACCAAGAACGGGGGGCACCCAGTACTTCTGGAAGCGAGGCCACACACATCGTACCAGGGCAACATTTTCCAGGAGAAGTTCCCCAAACTGGCAAGAAGGGAAAAAGGTCAAAAGAGGTGCAGAGTCTGCTATAAGAGGGGGATAAGGAAGGACACAATATATCAATGTGACACGTGTCCCGAAAAACCAGGGCTCTGTATGAAAGTGTTTTAAAATTTATCATACATCCCTTAATTTTCAATCTACCCCAGTTTTACTTACGCTGATGCACTCCGCACAGCTTATCCCCCTCATCTTTCCCTTCGGGGCCCTGCTGTGTGCCCAGGCAGGGTATTGCTGTACCCGGGAGAACCCACATTACAATTTATGGGGTGTATGTCCCCGGTGGTGCATGCTGGGCACAATATATCGGACACTGAATTGGCATATATGTAAAGAAAATTGCAAATCTCACTCTGCACCATCTTCTGCGCATTATCGTTTACACAATACCTGTGGGGTCAAAATACTGACTACACCTAGATGAATGCCTTAAGGGGTGTAGTTTTTAAAACGGGGTCACTTCTCGGGGGTTTCAACTGTACTAGTACCTCAGGGGCTTCTGCATACATGACTTGGCACCAGAAAATCCCTAGTAGGCCAAATGGTGGTCCTTTCCTTCTGAGCCCTCCCATGGGCCCAAACGGCAGTTTATCACCACAAATGGGGTATTGCCGCACTCAGAACAAATTGGGTAACAAAATGTGGTATTTTATTCCTTGTGAAAATAAGAAATTTTGAGCCAAAACGACATCTTATTGGAAAAAATTTTTTTTTTTTTTTTAAATTCACAGCCCAATTCAAATAAATTTGGTGAAAAAAACTGTGGGGTCTAAATGGTCACAACACCCATAAATGAATTCCTTGAGGGGTATAGTTTCCAAAATGGGGTCACTTCTGGTGGGTTTCCATTGCTTTGATACCTCTGGGGCTCTGCAAATGCGACATGGCACCCGAAAACCAATCCAGCAAAATCTGCACTCCAAAGAACACATAACACTCCTTTCCTTCTGAGCTCTCCCATGGGCCCAAACGGCAGTTTATCACCACAAATGGGTTATTGCCGCACTCAGGACAAATTGGGCAACAAAATGGGGTATTTTATTCCTTGTCAAAATTAGAAATTGGAAAAATATATATTTTTTAATTTCACAGCCCAATTCAAATACGTGCTGTGTAAAAACTGTGGGGTCAAAATGGTAACAACAACCATAAATTAATTCCTTGAGGGGTGTAGTTTCCAAAATGGGGTCCCTATTGGGGGGATTCCTACTTTTTTGTAACACCTCTTCAAACCTTGCATGCTGCCTAAAATATATTCTAATAGAAAAGAGGCCCCAAAATGCACTAGGTGCTTCTTTGCTTCTGGGGCTTGTGTTTTAGTCCACGATCACACTAGAGCCACATGTGGGACATTTCTAAAAATTGCAGAATCTGGACAATACATATTTAGTAGTATTTCTCTGGTAAAACCTTCTGTGTTATAGAAAAAAATTGAAATTCAGCAAGAAAAATTAAATTTGCAAATTTCACCTCCACTTTGCTTTAATTTCTGTGAAGTGCCTAAAGGGTTAAAAAAAATAATTCTAACTGCTGTTTTGAATACTTTGAGGGGTCTAGTTTTAAAAATGGGGTGTTTTATGGGGGTTTCTAATACATAGGCCCCTCAAAGCCACTTAAGAACTGAACAGGTACTTTAAAAAAAATAAAAAAAAAGGCTTTTGGAATTTTCTTAAAAATAATAGAAATTGCTGTTTATGTTCTAAGCCTTGTGACGTCCAAGAAAAATAAAATGATGTTCAAAAAACTATGCCAATCTAAAGTAGACATATGGGAAATGTGAACTAGTAACTATTTGGGGTGGTATAACCATCTGTTTTACAAGCAGATGTATTTAAATTCAGAAAAATGCTATTTTTTTCAAAATTTTCTCAAAATTTTGCAATTTTTCACAAATAAACACTGAATATATCAACCAAATTTTACCACTAACATAAAGCCCAATGTCTCATGAGAAAACAATCTCAAACCTATCCAAGAGATTCTAAGCATTCCGACGTTATTACCACATAAAGTGAAATATGTTAGATTTGAAAAATGGGCTCTGAGCCTTAAAGCCCAAACTAGGCTGCGTCCTATTCCACAACGTTTTATGTCATGCAGCATAGAGATGGCGTTCCAGGAACATTTCTTAGATTTCGTTTGTTGAGCAAAACGTAAAATTACTGCAACTAAAATGAGGCTTGCCACAATTTTTTCCCTGTGGTTTTTACGAAGTGGTTGTGATTGTTGCACCACAGCACCATTTGTGAGGCCTAGGTCAATCTATGTCAATGAATCACATAACTATTTCAAAAGTACTATTTTTTTTACGTTTCCTTGATTAATAAACTCTCTATGCTTTTTCTTCTACAAGCATTACCTTTATTTAATTTCGCTATAATTTAATTTTTGTTGTCTTTTAAAGTGCAGCTAAACGTTTGACAAACTTCTGACATGTCATAGTGACGTGTCAGAAGTTTGGATTGGTGGGGGTCCGAGCACTGAGACGCCCACCTATCGCTAGAACGAAGCAGCTGAAGTGTTGGTGTGAGCGCGGAAATAAATGTATCGTGTCTATGTATCGTGTCTATGATAAATGTATCGTGCCTATGAGCCCGTATTCCGATACATCAGTTTTCCGGAAAAAGCCGAAAGGACGCGAAATTGCTGAGCTCTCACACGAGTCCTTCAGCTGCTTCGTTCTAGCGATTGGTGGGGGTCTCAGTGCTCGGACCCCCACCAATCTAAACTTCTGACACGTCACTATGACATGTCAGAAGTTTGTCAAACGTTTAGCTACACTTTAAGTTCAAAGTATTTTAAATGTATTTATAATAAATTTGTTGAAATATTTCATTGCCTCTTAAAGAGAATCTTTCACCTGCCCATACATGTGCAGCTGAGTGCAGTATGTAATAGACAGCGCTTCACAAACCCTGTCTCACTTGAAAGTATTTTTCTAACTTCCTCCGTTATTTACATATCGGTGCTGTTATATTTGGCGCCCGATATGTAAATAACACCCTGAACTGTCAATGGGGCGTGTAAATAGCAAGGGGGCCAGTTACTATCACTGTGACACTGTCCAATCAGCTATGGGCCGTGTCACAGCTGCTTGTGCTGTGTGATCTCTCTCGTGAGATCAGTCTTTCATTCACTGTCTGACAAGAGATGGAGAGGAGAGCGTGCATGCGTGCGTGCGCGCACACACTGCTCCGCCACTGCTGTGGAACAAAAGAGGAGAAGAAGGTATCGTCGGCAGCGCAGTAGGAGTGAGAGATCACACAGTCTTGTGGTCCTTGTCTGCCGAGAGCTGAAGAGTGAGAGCTCTGATGCCGCTGGCCGGTGTCACAGTGATGGTAACACGCCCCTTGCCATTTACACGCCCCTTGCCATTTACACGCCCCATTGACAGTTCAGGGGGTTATTTACATATCTAGCACCAAATATAACGGCGCCGATATGTAAATAACGGAGGAAGTTAGAAAAATAATTTAAAGTGAAACTTTTTATGAATTTGCAACTTTTGTAGGTAGACTAAAATGTGCCTAACCTTTTGTTATGTTAAGGACCAAACTATCAGATTGTATTACTTAAAAGCATTTCTTCTCACTGGCCTCACTTGTGAGGGGTCCTCTAGATTTTGGGGAGACGTGGCTGGAGTTGCAGTTTTGATAGGAATTATCAAATTCTGATCTCTCTCATGTTTAATAAAATAACCTCTGTACTAATGTCGCCTTTACTGTATTTGTAGCTCACATACACTGTAGTTTCTGCTCGTACCGCCAAAATAGCTCTTGTTCTTCGAGGCACGGACTATACAAGGTGTCCATTGGTACCTGGCACGAATTCGTTAGCAGCAGATTCTTTAAAGGGTAACTAAACTTGTATAAACCTTTTGACATGTCGTAGTGACTTGTCAAAAGTTTTGATAGGTAGAGGTCTGAGCTGTGAGATTCGCACTAAAATGAAGCGGCAGAAGTGCTCAGGTTAGCGCTGTACCGCTTCTTTTCTGATCCACTCTGCTTGACTTTTTGCGGAAAGCAGAGTGAGAGGTGTGCTTGCTCAATAGAAAGTCTATTAGTCCGTACACAGATCATTCGGTGTAGCTTCTGCTCGGGGGTCTCGGTGCTCAAACTTTTGACGTCACAATGACATGTATTATAAAAAGTTTAGTTACACTTTTAGTTCCGTAAGTGTAAAGTGATATCTCCTTCCAACGTCAGCTCTTTGCGGTGCAGCAGCGTGAAAGTGTTAGGAAGGAATACTGTAGAATTGTCACGGTTTTAGGGCAAATGCATACTTTTTTAAACAAACTTAGTTTTGCCACGCTCCCCTCTGGTTTTTACACTATGATTATTGGTCTGCATGTATCCACCAGCCGAGCCTTTATATTACAAGCTCTAATATAAAGGGCTAGGCTAGTGGATACTTGCTGACCACTACTTGTAGCGTAAAAAACAGCTTAGATGGTGCCCCTCTCCGTGTACACTGGCTCCTGCAGATTGTGGCCCCTGTAGATAATGCCTTACTGTAGATGGTGACGCACATTGCATTGTAGATAATGCCACTGTAGGTAGTACCGCACTCACCTGTCCCCGTTCCTGCACCGTCCTCTCCTCCAGCGATGCAGGCCTGGTCTCTTTTGACCAGGCCTGTTCCAGTGAAACGAAGCAAGCGCTGTGATGTCATTGCTGCTAAAGCACCGAATGGGGCTTTACCAGTGATGTTTTATCATGGAATCTATTTAAAGAGGCTCTGTCACCAGATTTTGCAACCCCTATCTGCTATTGCAGCAGATAGGCGCTGCAATGTAGATTACAGTAACGTTTTTATTCTTTAAAAACGAGCATTTTTGGCCAAGTTATGGCCATTTTTGTATTTATGCAAATGAGGCTTGCAAAAGTACAACTGGGCGTGTTGAAAAGTAAAAGTACAACTGGGCGTGTATTATGTGCGTACATCGGGGCGTGTTTACTACTTTTACTAGCTGGGCTTTCTGACGAGAAGTATCATCCACTTCTCTTCACAACGCCCAGCTTCTGGCAGTGCAGACACAGCCGTGTTCTCGAGAGATCACGCTGTGACGTCACTTCCCCAGGTCCTGCATCGTGTCAGACGAGCCGGCACCAGAGGCTACAGATGATTCTGCAGCAGCATCGGCGTTTGCAGGTAAATCGATGTAGCTACTTACCTGCAAACGCTGATGCTGCTGCAGAATCAACTGTAGCCTCTGGTGCCGATGTGGCCGACACGATGCAGGACCTGTGAGTGACGTCACAGATTTGCACTGCCAGAAGCTGGGCGTTGTGAAGTGAAGTGGATCATACTTCTCATCAGAACGCCCAGCTAGTAAAAGTAGTAAACACGCCCCAATGTACGCACATAATACACGCCCAGTTGTACTTTTACTTTTCAACACGCCCAGTTGTACTTTTGCAAGCCTAATTTGCATAAATACAAAAATGGCCATAACTTGGCCAAAAATGCTCGTTTTTTAAAAATAAAAACGTTACTGTAATCTACATTGCAGCGCCTATCTGCTGCAATAGCAGATAGGGGTTGCAAAATCTGGTGACAGAGCCTCTTTAATGATTATGTGAAAAAAAAAAAAAGAATCGTGAGGCGCCGGCATGGCGAATAAATCCGATTATGAACTTGGATGTGATAGTTTACAGGTAGATCCTGCATGTAAGAGACCAGCAGGACCCGCCGACACTGAACCCGTCTGGTCCGCAGGACTGTCGGATTCAGTGATTAGCACTAGATACAGCTGCTCTGTATACAGAATACAGAGCAGCTGTATCTAAAAAAGTAAAAACTTATTTTTAATTAAAAGTATTTACAAAGTTACACAAAACACACTGATACACCTTTTTATTTAAAAAAAACCAAAGCCTTTTGCTTTTCAAAGGTTTACATAGCCTTTAACCGGTTAGTGGTTTTAATGTTATGGCTGAACACTGCATTGCCTCTTTGTGCCCTCTCATGTAGCAAAACTTTTCTCTCTCTCCTACTATCGTGACAGGGACACATTCCCATGCAGCAACAAATTCCCTGACTTTAAGGCAGAACCTATATCCTTTTCATAGCGGCACATTTTTGATCTCGTTATTGTTGCAGCCACCCCTCCACATCTGCATTACAAAATTTTTCTGAGATACTCTATTTTTCTGCAGTTTGTACCTCTAGAGCATTTACTTCTCTGCACGAGTACACACAGTGCCAGGAGTTTAAAGAGGCTTTGTCACCACATTATAAATGCCCTATCTTGTACATAATGTGATCGGCGCTGTAATGTAGATTACAGCAGTGTTTTTTATTTAGAAAAATGATAATTTTTTACGGAGTTATGACCTATATTAGCTTTATGCTAATGAGTTTCTTAATGGACAACTGCACATGTTTTACTTTTTGACCAAGTGGGCGTTGTACAGAGGAGTGTATGACTGACCAATCAGTGACCAATCAGCGACATACACTTTTTCCCATACATTCACAAAGCAGATAGTAATCTTACTAGATCACTATGTGCAGCCATATAAACACACTATAACGTTACTCAAGTGTCCTCACAATGAATATACATTACCTCCAGCCAGGATGGGATGTCTATTCACAATCCTGATACTTCTGTAGCGTCTGTGTGATATTTACAGCAAGGAAAACGTAATCTCGTTTTAAATGACCGGTTACATCGTAATCTCGCGAGATTACGCTTGCCTTGCTGTAAATCTCAAACAGACGCTACAGAAGTGTCAGGATTGTGAATAGACATGACTTGGTCAAAAAGTAAAACACGCCCAGTTCATTAAGAAACTCCTTAGCATAAAGCTAAAATAGGTCATAACTCCGTCAAAAATTATCGTTTTTCTAAATAAAAAACACAATCACATTATGTACAAGATAGGCCACTTATAATGTGGTAACAGAGCCTCTTTAAATATTCTGATTCACGGTCAGTCTGACATCTCACCATCACTCAGAATGGCCAGGGCTGGCTTGTGGTGAATAAATCGGCTACATCATGCCTATCCTGCTTCCTGTGGTCCAAAGCCTGGATGCTGAGGCTTGTGTATTTTGCATGTCTGTCATATAACCGTAAAATCCCATAAAGGATGGCACGTGTGTTTTGCATCTGTTTTTTTTTTTGTTTTTTGCTTTTATAAAGCTTGCTAGAATAGAACATTGCTAAATGTTATGAATGAACACACAGGAAATTCTTTCAAACAAATGATAGTTGACTGGTAGTCAGAGCTTGTTTCCTGTTTTCTGCTTAATAATACTGTAAAATATACTTTGAACAATTTCCTTCAGTGCAGTCTTAAAATGATCAGAGATCGGTGTTATTTTTCTGTAAAGTTCAAGCTGTTTGCCATATAATTTGTTCTTTGATTTTCAGGAAGAAGAGCGTTTGTCCGTGCACAACTTCAGGTTTGTTCTTCAAAGGCTTAATTCAAACAGTACTTTTAAATTAGAAGGATATTGTAGAAGTGGTTGTTCAAGAATGTTCTCTCGTTTTGATAATGAGCCGTCTGCTTCCTGCCCCTTTATCTGTCAGCACTACTTTCCCTGTTGTTTTCCTATTGTGTGAGGCTTTGTTCACACGACCTATTTTCAGACGTAATTCAGGCGTTTTACGCCTCGAATTACGCCTGAAAAGACGGCTCCATTACGCCTGCAAACATCTGCCTATTGCCTGCAATGGGTTTTACGATGTTCTGTTCCCACGAGCCTTTATTTTACGCGGCTCGTCAAAAGAAGTGAAGGACACTTCTTTGGATGTTTTTGGAGCCGTTTTTCCCATAGACTCTATTGAAAACAGCTCCAAAAACGGCCGTAAAAAACGCTGCGAAAAATGCGAGTTGCTCATAAAACGTCTGAAAATCAGGAGCTGTTTTCCTTTGTAAACAGCTCCGTGTTTTCAGACGTTTTTTGTTAAGCGTGTAAACATACCCTTACAGTAAGGGTTCCTTCGTGAAACTCACTGCATGCTCTATATTGGTCAGTTTTTCGGCCCAATTTAAGTCTATGGGTGCGTGAAAAACACGGACAGCATATGGACGACGTCCGTGTGCTATCTGGTTCATGCTTCAGTTGCTAAAGAAATACAGAGAAATGAAAAACAAAAAAAGGAAGTGCTTGCAGAGGATAATCACGCCCGTGAAAAACAAATGCCACACGCAAAGCACACTGATGGCACACAGACATGAGATGCAGGAAATACGGTCTCGCAAATTGTACATGCTTGTGTGAATGTAGCCTACGGCACAAAGTAATAGACTGTGTATGTTAATGGTTTTCTTGCCCAGAAGTACGATGGAGGGTTAAGAATAGCACTGTGTTAGTACATTTTAAAGCTAGGTCCCCCGACGGAAAGCTGCATTGTTTTGGGTGCGACACAGATTTTCCATGATTTCATCTCCTTTGATTGTCTAAATCATGTCCGCTCTCAGAATTTTTTTTCTTTAATCATGTCCATTTTTTTTTTTAAACAAACTTTAATTAACAAAAACAATCCCTCCAGTCCCACACAGACATATTTTAGCAGAAAATGTTAGAAAATGACGTCATAACATGACACAAAATCAAACATCAAAGCATCTTAGGGTATTAGTAGAAAAAGAAGTGGCTAAAAATTGCAGAGCTGTTTTCAAGGGAAAACAGTCTGATTTCAAGGCGTTTTTTTTTCAAGCTGAAAATGAAGGTTTTTTTTCATTCAAAGCTTTTTTCGAGGCGTTTTTTTATAGTGTCAATGGAAAATCTGCTCCAAAAACACCTCAAGAAGGGACATGCTACTCTTTTACGAGGCAGTTTTTTATTTCAGCTGAGTAAATCTACACCTCATGAACTACACAGTGTATTTCACATTGAATTCAATGGGAAGCTGTTTGTAGGCGTTTTGCTAGTGTTTTTCCAGGCGTATTTCAAGGTGTTTACACTCAGAAATACGCCTGAAAAACTATGTGTGAACATATACTTATAGTCAGTCATATGGAATCCATTAAAAGACGTTATACAAAGATTAAATTTGGTATGGCTTGTTCTAAATGGGATGCAAACTATAAAGAATTACATAGTTCAAGTGACCTCGTGCACCATGTTTTTGTTTGAATTATATTAGAGAATCCAAAAAAATGTTGTATCTCTTATCAGAGAGTTGGAGGCCAAACCCAGTGTTTCCAACAATTTTGGCCACATGGCTTTCGTAAATATCTTGTTTAGCATGAATGTGTTTCTCATGAGCAATTAGCCAATTAATTTCTGTAATGGTGTATTCACAGGGTGCAGTTTTGAAGCTTTTTTTGACGTGCGGCCAAAAGCCTCAGCGAAAAAACGCATGCGAAACCCAGCAAAAACTCTGTGAATACAGCCTTGGAGTCAGTTTACAGTGAGTTTTTTTGTGCTGATTTTGAAGCGGAAACCGCATCAGAATCAGCGTAAGAGCCCCCCCCCCCCAACATTGATTTCAATGCAAGGCAGAGTCGTTTTTTTTTTCCCTGGCGTCTCTGACCGCCCAATTGCCGTGTTCGAAAAACGCCACAAAGAAAAAAGCAGGGTATGAAGGGCATGTTCACACAGGTTTTTTTTGCAGGAATTTTGAGGCAGATTTTGACCTGCCTGCACTTTCTTGCCGCGTTTTTTCCGCTGTATTTTTCGGCCGCGGGCAAAAAAAACCCTGCTTTCTCTGCCTCCCATTGATTTCAATGGGAGGTCAGAGGCGGAGCAGCAGCAAGAAAGAGCATGCCGCTTTATTTTTACCGCGAGTGGCTTAAAGCCGCTCTTGGAAAGAAAAATTCCTCTGCCTCCCATTGAAATCAATGGGAGGCTTTTTCGAACGGTTTTTTTGGCACTGATTCCGATGCGGTTTTAAAAACGCATCAAAAACACACAGTGGGAACCCAGCCTATTAGTCAGCGTGGACTCCTCTAACCAGTGCAGGGCAATGAGTTTCCCAGCCATGTATAGCATTCACCCAATTGCCAATTTTGGGTGGTCACCACCTAGCGGAACACCTTCCAGATAACCGAGGATTTGGCCGCGGAAGGGATATGTGATGAACCTAATTGATTAGGTCAAATACCTTTTTATAGTAATGACATAATTTGGGACAACGCTACATCATGTGCATTAGGTCCGCTCTATTCGTCTTGCAACAATTACATAGTGGGGGACCGCGAGCACCAATTTTAAAATAACTCTGACTTCCTATATATTCGATATAACGGGTTCAGGTGTGATAGCCGGTGAGCCTCGCTAAGAGACATAATCTCTAATACCTCTACTGTTTCGTCTCCTCTATAACCGTCTGATCCCCCTCCCATTGTTCTCTTAAAGTCAGGGGAAATTTGTACTAAAAATATATCCAGTAGGTGTCTATACAATAGTGAAAGTACCCCTGACGAGTATATTGAGCGCCCAATGACAGTATTGGTGGAGATTTAAATAGTGAAAAATGAAAGTGCCGGCTCTATAGACACCTAGGAATGTTGAACAAAGGTGAATATTCAGTATAAAAAATATAAATTGAAATATATATTTAATTGTAGCATACAAATTGTATTTACCTAGAAAACTATTTCCAGCAAAATCAGTATCCAAAACATGATGGACATAAAACACATTCAGGTTTTTGTTCATCATGTTTTGGATACTGATTTTGCTACCACAGTCATGAGAATGGTTTTCTAGGTAACTACAATATGTATGCTTCAAGTAAATATATATTTATATTTTTTATATTGAATATTAATTCTTGTTCCACAATCCCAGGTGCCTAGAGACGGTACTATGTTTCTTTCTTGTGTCCGTTTGCTTTTCTGAATGTTTTTTTTTTTCTTTTAATATAGCATGTTGTTGAATAATGACAAATTTCATATTTGTCTGTTAGCCTGTGCTGTTGAAGTGGTTGTGGCTACTTATGGAAGTAAGTAAAATGCGTTATTTCCTATATTAGCTTTTTTATATAGTAGGATTTTAAATTAAAAGTTTGAATAGAATCTAATAAATATTAACTGTATATACTATTTCCACATCAAAATTAGCACCAAAAAAACTCTGTGAACTGACCCCACTTATTGTTTTTTTTTGTTTGTACTTTATTGTACAACATTGTCCGTTCATCATATGATAACTGGCAGTTAGGCATTTAGACACTTTCTTTAGCTTTTTCTCAGTTTTTAAGAGTGGAAATACAGTCCCACAAGGAAAGGAATTATTGACAATTGCTGTTCGGGATCTGACCATGTTAACAGGCTAAAGCTAAGCTTTTGTGAAAACTTAATAGAATAAACAAAGGAGTACTATTTAAAGGAAGTTTGTCCTAACATTTTCGCCTCCCTGACCGCTAATACCGGTAAAAGGGAAGGATAATCATTTTTCAAACATACTTCTGTTGCCCAAGTCAGCCGATCCTGAACCATAAAAAAGTGCTTTAATTTCTCTGGGCGCAGTATGTAAATGACCACTCGAGTCCTGCAATTTATTAAGTCACCTGCATTCTAAACAGAAACCTGTATTGCATGACTCTTCAGTGCTCATTTGCATCCGGTGCCTGGAGGAATAAAAGCACTTTTTTATGGTTTACGATCGGCTGACTTGCGCAACGGGTATGTTTGAAAAAGGATCATCCTTTTTAATATAGCGGTATTAGCAGTTTGGAAGGCGAAATTGTGATAAACTCCCCTTAAAGGCTATAGATACTGTTTGCACTAAAGTTTTTTATTATTATATATTTGCTTCTTAAATGCAAAATGAATCAACTTTCTAAATAGTCTTCATTAAAACTTTCCTACCATTTTGCTGCTGTAGAGTCTGTGTAGCTCATGAAGATAACTGTCTGTGCTGCTGCTTTTAACTCAAATCCATCAGTCCACTTCTGACAGACTGACGCTTTCTGCTCTCTGCTCCCTTCTCATAATGTTAGAGAAAACAGCAGGGAGGCTAATAAAGTTGTACTGGCAGATCAGAAAATGGAGAAGGAGGAAAGCTCCCAAATCTTTAGGGAGGGCAGATAACAGGCTGTCTGTATCAGAGTGTAGATTGAGACGAGAGCAGAGGGAGAATCACACAGGCTAGTGTGGAGAAAGCTGTTCTGATACATGACCGTTCATGAAGGCAGCACTGATGTTCCATACAAAGAGAAGCTCTGCTGTCATTGATCAGGCACATTGTAATAAAAAAAAAAAAAATAGCGACCCAGCACTTTACACTTATGGGCACTTTTATGCAATTTTACATCAAAGTAAGGTTTTGGAAAAAAAAGAAAAGTATACAAATTCATGTTTGTGGCTAAAAGTCTGACCTGAGCAGAGACACCACCTAAAAATAATTAGTGTTCATACATGCCGATTATTCCTACGTCCACATGCACATATCACAATATCAGCAGAACTATAGATACCAAACATTTTGTTGATCCAGATGCCAGTTAACACTTGAGTAAGAGTGAACCAGTGGTGTTACTTTCATCTAAGCTCTAGCAGTTATATCTTTTTTTTCTTCTTTTTTTTAATAGTTCTATTTGAGATCCAAAACAATATTACATATTATCTGCCCCCATCGCCGACTTCGTTCTTTTTTTTTTTTCCCACCCCTATTAGGGCCGCAAAAGGAAAAATAAAACACTCGTCCTCCTTATATCTTAGTTGCTCTTCATGAGTCTTTTTGCCCACTGACTCAAGATTGGATTTATTATTTCCTCTGCGATTTTGCAAAATATTTCAGCCCTCATTAAGATTTCTATCTGGGACTCTCAAGACTACAACACAGTTGGGCTATTATCTTTCCATTTATTTATAGTTGTTCTCCTTGTTAACATTAAGGGCAAATTTATAATTTCCCCCTGGTGCCTTTAAACCCTTTTTTGACCCCAATATACGGCTTATTGGGTCCCATGGCACTATTCTATCCAATATCTCACTCCAATAGCGGTACAGTTTTGAGTATCCTCAGGTTATGTGGATCTGGTCAGCGCTTGCCCTTATTTTATAGTTATGGCAAACTTTAAAAGTCTTGAGTTACATATATCCTTGTCAGTGAAAGTGTTAAGTGTGGCAAGGGTCCATTACAGAAATACACTCACAATATATTGAAGTCTTTAATACCTTTTCTGTAATTACTGCACAACATTTTTGTTTCTGTAAGCATTCAACATATTAGTGTGTAACGCCTCATGCACACGACCATTGTGGGACTAGGGTTGTTTTTGACGGCATCCGAGTGGCACCCAATAGTCTTCACGGACCCATTCACTTTAGCGGGTGAATCGGGTCCGTGAAAAATGATCCGAGTCTCCGATCCGAGGAAAGATAGGACATGTTCTATCTTTCCTCGGATCACTGACAGGACTTGGCCGGCCACGCATGAGGCGTAAGAGTTTAATTGACTAATGCTATAAAACCACATCCATAAATTTCTTTCTTATTTTCTTTTTTCTTTTAGGAAATCTTTTTCAAAGCCTGTCGAATTCAGAAACTACCATTTCTTTTCCATGGATTCTCCATGTCTTTGAGCAGAAAGCATTTGATTTTTACAAAGTGATTGAGAGCTTTATTAAAGCTGAACCAAGTCTAACAAAAGACATGATCAAATACCTTGAGCGCTGTGAACACATGATCATGGAGTGCTTGGCCTGGCAATCAGTAAGTTACTTTGCTAAAAGCACCTGATTTTATATCACCTCTCTCATTGCCATAGAGACGTAAAGAACTGAATTTGTATAGCCTAGAGGAAATTAAGGGGAAGGGGGACATGATCGAAACCTTTAAATATGTTAAAGGGTTAAATAAGTTTAGGAGGGAAGTGTTTTTAATGAGAAACGAAACATAAGTACAAGGGCACGATCTGAAATTAGTTGGGGGAAGATCAGAAGCAATGTCATAACATAGTATTTTACTAGTAGAGTAGTAGCTGCTTGGAATAAACTTCCAGCAGATGTGGATGGAAACTCAACAGTAAGTGAATTTAAAGATGCCTGGGAAAAAATATATATCTATATAAAAATAGAAGGAAAATAATAAAGGCAGGCTGGATAGATCCTGAGGAACACTAGATGAACCAAGCTTCTATGTTTTTATGTTGGTTTTGCTGCACCCTGCTTACTTTTCGAGCTTCATTTTCTTTGCACCGTGTTTTAAATGTTCGTTACACGCTCCTGTTCTATCCACAGCACTAGGGGAGTTATGTTTGGACGTGGCAAAAACTTGGTACTTTATACTGCTTACACTTTTTGCTTACCAATTTTAGGTGTTTAACAATTGGCTTCCTGGAGTTTTGAATGCTTAACCCCTTAATGACCGGGCCTGAAAAGTTCTTAATGACCAGCTACATTTTTCCGTTTTTACCTCTCTGCATTTCAGCAGCCATAACTTTTTTATTTTTTCATTGACGTGGCCGAATGAGGCCTTGTTTTAAGCGGGAGAAAATTATATTATTTATTTTCATAGTTTGGAGGTTTTTATGGCGTAAACATAAGAAAAAGCGATTCTCTGCATCGTTTTTCTTGGTTTTTTTTTATCCCGTTCATGTTTTACGTTAAATAACCCGTTAGAATAATTCTTCAGGTTATAACGGTCATTAAGATACCTAATATGTGTAGGTTTTTTGTTTTTATTTAGTGTAGGGCCAATAAAATATATTTTATGCAAAATAATGACTTTTTAAAAAAATGGATATATATTTTTTTGTTACTTTTTTTTAAAAATCCCATTAAGGGATAACTTTATTTATAACTTTCTTTTTTTTAATTGTAATGTATTAGCATACTCCTCCTGTTCCCTAACAGCAGGCAAACTGAACAGTCAGCCCTGGAGTCCTTTTTAGGTCTCCAGGGCTGACTTCAGAGGAATTCCCCAGTGTTTGATCACGTCACCGGGTTTCCGATGACTAGATCAAAGCGGGGAGTTCCCTTTGATCTTGCCGCGGTCACGGACCGCAGCGATCAAAGTGTTAAACAGCTGGGGTCCGAATGTTTTCCGACCCCATCTGTATTCAGCAGGCTTCTCTAAGATCAGGAGCTGTAAGTTACAGCTCCTGCTTAGAGGATGAGCGCTCATCAGCCTCTTTTACAGCGACGCCAAAAGATGTCGCTGTAGACTAAGGACATTCATCGTTAAGGGGTTAATGACAAAATCGATGTCTGACATAGGCCTGCTTACACTTCAGTTTACACTCCACTTTACATGATAAAGATGTCTTTAGAAACTCACATTATTGCTATTTCTTTACGTTCATATTTATCACTAGTAGCTTACAGTATATTTTAGGAAGGGGAAGAGAAAAAAAACCCGAAAGCTGAAATGCTATGTATTGGTTTCTGCTTGCTGTTGTATTCCTTACTGTTAAGAAATTTTTATTTGGTTCAGCACTGAAACTGTTAAATTGACTGTACTACGGATAAAATTTGGTCCAGCGCCCGACACTATTAACTTGACTATTAACGTGCTTGATGCGTGGACATATACAGTGATGTATGGACATGAATGTCTGTTGAATAGCAGCCCCTGAGTTATCACTTTGAATACTGAATTTCAATTGTCTCAAAGGCTATGTTCACATAGCGTTTTGGTTTAGGTTTGGCATATGCGCCAGAGATGCTCATGGCACATACGCCAAACCCATCCATAAGGTCCCATTTACCTGATGCATGCCAAAAGTGTTCTTTTGACTTTGGTTTGGAGAAATGTGCCGACATGCTACGCTTTTAAGTGCAGAGGCATCCTGCAAAGAAACATATATACCGTGCAGAATAAAAAGGCTAAAAATGATACTGGGGAACACAGGATTATTAAAAGAGATGCTTCCACAGCAGGAACGTGGACCGGTAAAGAGTCTGTCCTAGTAATGGGTTGCCTTTAACGCTTACTTACAGTCCATTTTCACAGGAAAACAAGTAACAGAAAGAAACCTGAGCGTTTTCCTGGTACTACCGTGTTTCCCCGAAAGTAAGAAAGTGTCTTACTTTCTTTTTATCCCCAAAAGCCCCACTATGTCTTACTTTCGGGGTATGTCTTATATTGGAAAAAAAATTCGGGGAAACACGGTAGTTACAGGTCGTTCACCTATGTACACCTTTGGGAGCACCTTTTATATTAAATTTACGTATTTTGTGTTTTTAAGCAACTTTTGAAGTAACGTTTAGTAAAAAAAAAGATTACAATACAGATTCTATGTATACTGTACATACAAGCTGTATTGTTCTCTTTTAGTTTAATCCGTCAGTTCATTTGAGCTAACGGCTCAGCTGAGAGCAGGTCCTGCGTGTGTCTGATATGAAGGATCCAGCTAATATCGATCACATATTAGTTATGAACCTAGACACGCAGGACCTGCTCTCAGCCGAGCCGTCAATTCAACTGAACTGGCGGAATCGGCTGAGAGGGAACGAGACAGCTTCTATGTATACAGACTATATCGTATATATAAGTGCAGGGGACGGCGCGGTGACGTATGGAGAGGGGGGCGGCGCGGAAGTGGGCAGGAGGCGGCAATACCCCCGTGTTTCCCCGAAAGTAAGACATATGTCTTACTTTCGGGGTACGGCTTATATTAGCCGACCCCCCTGAAACCCCCGATACGTCTTACAATCGGGGGTGTCTTACTATCGGGGAAACACGGTATGAAATATTATCCAGTTCTCAACCTTAAAATACTACAAGCAATGTTGTCCATATTATTGCATAGCTACTTACTAGTTAGGCATATCCCCTTGGTGAGACTTTTATATGATTATGTCACAGCAGTGTCATTGGCTGCCATTGATTTCTCCTCCTACAGATGGCTCTATGGATTAGTTTAAATAGTGTACATTTTGACAGTCGCGTTTTTCCTTCAGGCTCTTTAAGCTTTTAACATGGCACAGGGAAAACCATGTAGGAGAAATAGTCTCTCTGGACAGATTATTAATGTGGGTAAATGAGTTCTAGTACAGATTCCTTGTTGTATGTTATCAGTCTACATAGAATTTGCGTTGTGGATCCATCTAAGTTTTAAAAAACACAATAACAGATGCCTGACTGAACGCAACGGAAGGTAAAATATTCCTTTTTGAAAACGGATCAGTAAAAAAAAAAACAACAACAATTTGCCACTTTACCTTCCTTTCGTTTCAGGTTTGGCATAATTTAAGCTCAGTTTTTAACAGATCTGTTCTTTCGGTATTTTTAATTTTTTGTCATTTTTATTCTGTGCATATGCATTTAAAAAAAGGGATCTGTTAAACGTAATATATAACAGATACAAACGGAAAGCATATCCGTTTGTGTCCGTTATCCATTGACTTAATACTAAAAAAAACGTGGAAAGCTCCTTTCCGTCAAGTTTTCGTCACTTTGGACGGAAAAAATAGCACAGCAGACTATTATACTATTTGTATTATCCGTGGACTGAAACATGTTTAGTCAGCCTAGACCTCCTTCGGCTCAGGAGTCGGAGATGACTACGTCGTAGTCTGTAAAATAACACTTCTAAATCGTCTCAATCACTGAGCTGTAGTCACTGGTTTTTGTAGATTCGAAATGCACACTGTTGGTGCAATGTAGAAAATGATGATATATGATATGAAAAACCAAAATGGTGAGGTTTTTTTAATTCATGTTACAGTCACATATACTCTTCTCCCTTTTTTTACTCTTCTATAATTCTGCTTTATAGGTGGATAAATATATTTTATAGGCATATTGCTGTATTAGATAAACATAAGCATTACTTGGTTGAGATGACGTTCCCACAGTGCTTTGAGAAATGCACACAGAATAATTTTGCTTGAATTTTATGTATCTTTAGGGCCAACAATTTAAAAAATAAAAATCCAAAAAATCAAAATTAGTTTAAGTGAACATCTTGCAACTTTAGGGTTTGTTCGCACGTCACTGTCAATTTGCGCTAATGCAGTTTAATAGTAAATAGGTTGAGAAATATTTAGTGCGTGCGTGTATGTATGTATGCACACACACAGGCACGGAGACACACGGACGCACGCACAGACGCAAAGTATGTGATGACACCTCCTAATTATTGAGTACAGATGTCTCAACCATACCCAAGATGCATAGAATCAAGCAAACAGCCATGCATTCTCCATAGACAAACATTGGTAAGGAGTATGGGTCGTGACTTTAAACGTGGCACTATCATAAGATGCCACGTTTGCCACAAGCCAGTTAATGACATTTCTGATCTGCTAGATATACCCCGGTCAACTGTAAGTACTATTCTTGTGAAGTTGAATCGTCTAGGAGTAACAGCTCAGTCACGAATCAATAGATTGCATATTCACAGGGCAGGGTGTAAAAATCGTCTATCCTCTGTTGTATCACTCACAACAGAGTTCCAAACCTCCTCTGGAAGTGACATCACAAGTACTCTGCGACAGGAGCTTCATAAAATTAGTTTCCATGGTGGAGCGGCTGCACACAAACCTAAGGTCACCATACACAATGCAAAGCGTTGGCTGGAGAGTTGTATAGCACGCCACCCCTGGTCTCTGGAGAAGTGAAAATCTGTTCTCTGGAAGTCTGATGGACAAATCTCGGTTTGGAGGATGCCAAGAGAACGCTACGTACCAGAATGCTTAGTTACTACTGTAAAATTTGGTGGGGTATGGATAATAGTCTGGGGATGTTTTCCAGGTTTGGGCTAGGTCCCTTATTTCCAGTGTAGGCTAATGCTACAACAGACAAATAAATTTTACACAATTGTATGCTTCCAACTTTGTTGCAAAAGTTTTGGAAATGGCCTATCCTGTTCCAGCATGATTGTGCCCCTGTGACAAAGTGAAGTCCATAAAGTCATGGTTGGGTGAGTTTGGTGTGGAGGAACTTGACTGGCCCACACAGAGCCCTGACCTCAGACACATCAAACACCTTTGGGATGAATATGAAAGCCAGACCTTCTCGTCCAACATTTGTGCTTGACCTCAGCAATTCTCATTTAGGAGAATATACACACATTCCCATATACATACTATAAAAAGCCTTCCCAAAAGAGTGGAGGCTGTTCTAGTCACAAAAGGGGGCCCTACTCCAAATTTACACTCATATTCTTAGAATGGGATGTCCAAAAAGCTTAAATAAGTGTGATGGTCCTTTCAGCCATATAGCAATATTACCAGCCATTTATTATGGTTGAGGAAGGCATGATGGCATTTTTTTATGTGTTGTCATGTGCCTTCTTTCCGCCCGGCCGCCTGCCAACACAGCACATAGCGATGGAACGAGCACTTAAATATTTGCAGAGTTTCAGCAGGAAAAGTTCCAGACGTTCTCCTTTTTCTACTTCTACCCGCGTAGTATGTTAGCAGACAGTGGAGGGAGCAGGATCGTCTTTCCCGAAGAGTCCCAAGAGTTCCCTGAACTCCGCAATATAAACCTCTAGGATCCTGCTGCGGGTTGTCCCCTTGTTGAATACGTTGGACTTCGCTTCTCCTTCCTAATCCTCCTAATTTTTTTTATAGAACCCACAGTGACAATCTGCAGCAAATCTGTCATGTGTGAATGTGTCTTTTAGATAGCTTTCATTTGTACGTTACGTTTTGACAGCAGATGTTATTAAACATGATTAATATCTTCTCACACCCTTTTTCTGGAGCATGGCTTTAGAAGTGCATAGGTAAACAGCAATTACATGGGTGTAAATATTTATCTTGTGCTTGACATTCGTGTAGACTTTACAGGAAGAAGCTGAATATAGTGCTGTGAATTAGTAAGTAGTAGTTCTTATTAGGCTAAATTCTAGTTAGTCTTTATGACACTTGCGGTATGAACGAAGACAATAACGGTGTGGCCAGCATGAGGCTTTGCACGCGTTTGCATTTGTGATCTTTTTGTATACTGTCAGTGACACATGAATACTATACCGGTTTCAGACCATATGTCCGTATACAAAACATTGGATTTGATTAAAACATTTATATTTTGTCTTCTAGGTCTTTCCTATACAGTCTTTATATGAATAACTGTTCAATTTCCTGGTCTTTGTGGGTTATGGTTTCTTGGTTATTGTACAAAGCAAAAATTGAAAACAGGCTTCTGTTCTTCCCGATCCCGCAAATGTTATTACATCCTAATCCAGAAATGCAAGGGAGGCAAGCGGGTCATAAAACAGAAGATTTTCAATTCAAATATTTTATACATATACATTGGTAGCAAGAAATTTTTTAAGAAATATGACACCGTGAGGAGCGTTTAGAGCTAAATTTTCATGAACAGCATGCTGTCTAAATACATTGGCACAGAGTGACTTGAAGGTTAATACTAAACGCTCCTGAGGTGGCTTTGGTTTTAATGATGATTTCCTGTGATCGAATAGTATTTTATCACAGTATTCCTGTGATCGAATAGTATGTTTACACAGGGCATTTATCGGGAAGGAGCATTCTATGAACGCTTGTCTGCCCAATAATCGCCCAGTTTAAAAGGGCAGCGATCAGCAGAGTCACCTTTGATTGTCACACCGAGAGCCAATGGACTTCTAAACTGTGACATCAGTGTGTGAAAGGTTCTGAAAGGGCTGCAGTGAAACATATCTTACTAAAGTGTCTAGAGAAATACTTCTGTCATAGGTCCTAAAGCTGAGCCCCTGCTTTATGCGTCAGGTGCTAGCTGTATTTTACAGCTGCTGACGCCTGCCTGCAACGTATATAATGCTGATCCCGGCCGTTTTAACACTTCAAATGCCGCGGTCAATAGCGTGGATAGACCGAGGGAGGGGTCTCTCTCTGCCTCTCGATAACCCGCTCTCGTGCCAAAATCGCAGGAAAGCGATCAGTTGCAATGGTAGTTGGAGGCCTATTGAAGAAGATACACCTCCATCAGTGCCCTGCTTTTAAGCCTTGCCAGAGGAAAAGGCTTAATAGTAGAGCCCAGATAAAGGCCGGACATAAGTATTGCAGTTTACCATGCGTTAGATCGCTCATGCAATAAAGTTCCCTAGGAGGACTGAAGAAAAAGGAAAAAAAAGTTGAATACATTTTTTTTTTTACATCTAAAAAAAATTAAAATAACTAAAAGTTGGAAAAAGAAACCTTTTCCAGTTTTTCACAAAAAATAATGTAAGCATAAAGTAAACATCGTTGATCAGTGCTCGTTTACACGGCCCAGCTCTGATGATTTTATATTCTGGGTATTGTCATTTTTACAGCAGGTCACTTTTCCACTGAATTATAACTCATCTAAGCTGTACCGTAGTTAGTACGGTTGAAAAATTACTATCAAGTTCAACCAAAGGATGAGAAAAAAAGGGAAGGGATGAAACAAAAATTCTGCTCATTAACATAGAAGCTGATATGTTTTCATTCTAGGACATTATGCCTTCTTTAAAGCCATCTACTGTTGCTGCTGTAAGGCCCTATGCACACGGCCGTGCCCGTAGTCACGGGCCGCGGACACGGACTGCCATCCGCATTTTCAGCCCGTGCTCCCATACAAAGTATTGGAACACGGTCCGTAAATAGCATATCTTTTGTGGTACACTTCTACGGCCCGGGCACCTTCCCGTAAACAAACGAGGTGGTGTCCGTGGACAATAGATTGTGAGTGGGTCCGTAATTGCGGTCCACAATTCCGGACGATTTTTACGGTCGTGTGCAATGAGGCCTTCCCAGCTCCTGCGGTAGGCTATTCCACAGATTTAGGCCTCATGCACACGTCTGTATCCTGGTCAGTATTTTGCTTCAGTATTTGGAAGCCAAAACCAGTAGTGGAACTTAAACGGAGAAAACCTATGATGGAAATATTTGCACCTCTTCCGTGTTTTGGACCCACTCCTGGTTTTTGCTTCCTAATATTGAAGCAAAAAACTGACCAGGATACTGACGTGCTCATGTGGCCTCACAGTTAGGGTATGTTCACACGCAGAGTCAAAAACGTCTGAAAATATGGAGCTGTTTTCAAAGGAAAACAACTCCTGATTTTCAGACGTTTTTTGAGCAACTCGCATTTTTCTCGGCGTTTTTTACGGCCGTTTTTGGAGCTGTTTTCAATAGAGTCTATGAAAAAACGGCTCCAAAAACGTCCCAAGAAGTGTCCTGCACTTCTTTTGACGAGCTGTCATTTTACGCGCCGTATTTTGACAGCGACGCGTAAAATAAAGGCTCGTGGGAACAGAACATCGTAAAACCCATTGCAGGCAATGGGCAGATGTTTGCAGACGTAATGGAGCCGTCTTTTCAGGCGTAATTCGAGGCGTAAAACACCTGAATTAAGTCTGAAAATAGGTCAGGTGAACATACCCTGAGGGGCGTGTTTGTTGACAAACAGAATTATAAAAACAGGCTACATAGAACTCAAGGCTGGTGCAACGTTAGTAATGCAATGTGTTTACAAGTTGATCGGCTTTTTATGTAGATAATTTCCGTATATAAATCTTAACACTGTGTCAAAGGTAAATACCTTTTCTTACATTTGTGCAACAAGTTGATCAAGTCTGCTGTATGGTTGTGGGTGTACGCGATCACAGCATAGTAAGCTGCTAAACTTGATTGAGTTAAATTAGCCTATTTCATTAATAGGATCCCAAAAATGTTTTTATTTTACTACGGCCTCCACTGTGTAACAAGTACGGTCCTCTGTACCCATGTAATGCTCTGCTAACATATGTTTCATGGCTCCTGTTTATAACTGAAGTCACGATTGATGCCACCAGGGGCTGACAAACCCTTTTAATTTATAATGGGGTCCATTAGGTTCAGTCTGTTTCTGTCGTTGGAAGTGGCGCTGTTCTTCTAATCAAATCTGACGGAATTTGCGAAGGAGTCTATGTGAAAATAGCTTAACAAGTATTATCTGGTTTTTTTCCACTACTGTCAAAATCTGTTACATTGTAAGGACAGCTTAATATCATTAAAATACATCAAAATAAATATAGTCAGAAACCAGTTGAGCTGTCTGTATGCGTTAGTAACATTTAATGGTCTGTTCACGTCATCTTTGGCCATACATTTGGCAGTATACATCTGAAAATACTGTACAGTACACATAGTCTCCTATGGGGCAGACATATGCCAAAAGTGGGTGATTTTGTCATACATTTGGCAGGTGTAGATACGATCCAAGATTTTTATGAAGCCTAGGTTTTTTATTTTTTTGAAACAAACACACACACATTTGTTTTATTAAATTATACATTTATTTTTATTTTTTAGAATTGACATACGGATCATAACATATGTATGTGTCTTTTCACAGTATAGGTTTCGCCCCCACTGGGGATAGTAGTCACTCCCCCAAACATTTACGACACTGGTGCTAGGTAGTTTGCCTGCGCCACCCGCAGCTGGTGTGAGCTGTATATTATGGCTTACACTCCACGCCAACAGCTGGTATCGGAATAAAATGTAATCAATAAGTCCTACGTACTGCAAAATGGTAGCAATGAAAACTAGAACTCGTCCAACAAAAAACATGCCCTCATGAAGCTTTGGCGATGGAAAATTTTTAGGCTGGAAAAAAAAGGACCAAAAAGAAGCATCCTTATATTTATTTATTTATTCATGTATTTATTTATTTGTCATTTATTCATACATGGTTCAATGCAGGGTTGATATTTCATGGGAACTACGAGTAGAATACACTAAAAGAGGCATGCCAGGAGAACTGCCAAGTCCTCTTTAAAGGGTATGTGCATCTTTTGAATATTATTTTTTTTTTTTTCATAAATCAAAGTATTAAACTTTTTTGTTTACGTTTTAAGATATATTTTCTGTGTATCCTGTATACATAGAAGCCATATTCTCATAGAAGCCTATTCATCAAAGTCAAATCCGTCGAGTCAGCTGGATTGACAGCTCGGTTGAAAGCTGGATCCTGCGTGTCTCTGACACACGTGATCCTTATTAGCTGGATCCTATCTAAGAGCATTCATTTAGACACGCAGGACCAGCTTTCACGGGAGCCGTCAGTCCAGCTGACCTGACTGAATTGGCTTTGACGAAAAGATACAGCTTCTATGCAAACATGATACAAAGAAGCTGTATCTTAAAAAAATAATCATTTTTAAACATTGATTTATTAAAAAAAAAATTCAGAGGTGTACATAGCCTTTAAAGGGGTTAAAAAAGGAAAATGCAGCTGTCAAGCAGATGGCAACAATCTACCTTTATTTGACAGATACCTCTTGACTAATTTGTCAAATCATAATTAAACTGTGACCTACCCCCGGACTGCACTAGAAAAGTTTCATGTGAACATGGCCAGTTTTCTGAGATCCTTTTGATACATTAGGTTCACTACTGTCAAAATGAGTAGCTTTTTTTGTGCAACACAATTTTTTTCTGATCACTATATATAGGAATGTGTTATACCACAGCATCCTGTCTAGTCATATGATATTTTTATGAAGCAGAAACCTTCATCTTTTTTTGAGAAAAGAGGATAGTGGTCAACTTTACTAAGTCAGGACTATCACGCGATACATTGTGAGCGGTGTCTTAGTAATGTTTCATTGTTGAATTAACCCCTTAATGACCAGCCTATTTTAGACCTTAATGACCAAGCCATTTTTTACATTTTTCCATCGTCGCATTCCAAGAGCTATAACTTTTTTATTTTTGCGTCGACATAGCTGTATAAGGTCTTGTTTTTTGCGGGACAAGTTGTATTTTTTAATAGCACCATTTTGATGTACATATTATTTATTGATTAACTTTTATTAACAATTTTTGGGGGGGGGGGGAATAGAAAAAACCCTGACATTTCGCCACTCTTTTTCACGTCTTAAATCTACGCCATTTACCGTGTGATATAAATAACACTAACTTTATTCAGCAGGTTGTTACGATTACAACAATACCAAATTTGTATAGATTTTGTATGTTTTACTACTTTTACACAGTAAAAATGCTTTTTTTTCAAAATTATTTGCTTTTGTGTCTCCATATTTGAAGAGCCATAAGTTTTTTTATTGTTCCACCGAGGCAGTTGTATGAGGGCTTTTTTTTTTGCGGGACGACTTGTAGTTTTCATTGGTAGCATTTTGGAGTAGATGCGACTTTTTGATCACTTTTTATCACATTGTCAGGATTAACAGAAAACAGCAATTTTTCCATAGTTTTTTATTACATTTTTTACGGCGTTCACCGTGCAGGTTAAATAATGTAATAGATTTATAGTCGCGGTCGTTACGGACGTGGCGATACCAAATATGTGTATCTTTTTTACTTTATTTTGTTTTTTTTAATAGTAAAGCATTTTGTAAGGGGAAAAGGTGGGTTTTTCATTTTTTTTAAAATTAACTTTATTAAACTTTTTTTCACTTTTTTACTAGTCCCACTAGGGGACTTTAATATGCGATTCTCCGATCGCTATTATAATACACTGCAATACTTCTGTATTGCAGAGTATTACTGCCTGTCAGTTTAAAACGGACAGGCATCTGCTAGGTCATGCCTCCGGCATGATCTAGCAGGCATTCGCTCCAGGCAGACCTGGGGGCCTTTATTAGGCTCCCGGCTGCCATTGGAGACACAGACACACGGCGATCGTATCGCCGGGTGTCGGTGGGATGAGAGGGAGCTCCCTCCCTCTCTCCAAAACTACTCAGATGCGGTGCACGCTATTGTGCACCGCATCTGAGGGTTTAAACGGGTGAGATCGATACTAATATCGATCTCACACGGCAGAGCAGGGACGCCCCCAGCCCTCAGCTACCTCTTGCAGCTGAGAGCAGGGAGATTGAACGGCTCCCTGCTCTGTTTACTTTATCCTGATGCAGTGCCGTAAAAAGGCGTATGCATCAGAATAAAGCCCGTTAGTGGCCGCCGTTAAAAGGCGTATTGGCGGTCACTAACGGGTTAACCATAAAATAACACCATTGAATTTTTGTAGCCTGTAAGTTTCAGAAGTTTAAAATGTTGTCACGATGGAACTAAATGTTAAACCACAAGCTTAATGGCACAGATCTATTAGTAAGTGTGTAGTAACACAGTCTTAGGCGAATTCAGACGACGACCGTGGTACACGTCTGTGTGACGGCCATTAAAACAGCAGCCATCACACAGACGCATGTATTTCAATAGGGCCTTTCACACGACCATTATTTCAATGGACCGTGTGAAGGGTCCATTGAGAAATAGAACATGTCCTATTTTCTTCTGTTTGCACGGATCCCTCTATGGACACAAGTCTATGGGGATCCGTTCAAAAGGGAAACCGCACGGGTGCAACTCGGACGTGCAAAACGGACGTTTTTCATGTCCCAGTTTGCACTGGTTTAGGGTACAGTACTATATAGCCGCATGCGGACAAAACCACGCGCACTTGCTGTGGTGGCCAATGGCCGAACATTTTTGCCACGACATGTGGGTGTTATATCAGCCGCCGCTGCGTGGGACTGCACCCTTATGGCTAGTGTTAGAGTACTTATGGAGAGCTCCGATCTCCTGCAAAGTGATACTCAAGTGACCTTTTCCTGCACAAACCTACATCTTTTAAAGTACAAAGCAGAGGAACCACCGCCAGCCAATATATGTTTAACATTGTTTACAGAAAGCTTAAACACAACTAGAACTATGTTTCAGGTCCTGACAGATTTTATCATTGTTTTATTTCCTCTGCATTTTAGAAAAATATAACTATGGCCTGGCTTTTATCAAAAGTTTCTGAGCATCAGTCTGAAATAGTTATTTGATAATATGGGGACAAATGCTCGCTTCCCAGAAATGCAGATTATTCACATTCTCTACGAGATGAGGAGCAGTTGGAGTGAAACTTAAGGCCCTTTTACACGGTCCAGTAAACAGGGCAACGATCAGCCGATGGGCGAGCAAAGACTCATTTATCGGCTGATTGTATAGTTTAAAGTAAGGCCACACGGAGCAGCACTGACACGGCCGTGACACAGCCAACAACCGCGCTGGCAGCATGTTCAGCGCGGCTGTCAAATAGCCAATTAATGGCCGCGGGTAAAAGGGCCCTTTTACTCGCAACAACACGTGGCAAAAAACAGACTATTTGACAGCCACGCCGAACATGCTGCCATTGCGGTTGTTGGCTGCATCACATCAAGTGAAATGTGTGTGGGTTTTATTCAGTCTATTATTCACTTTGACTGTTGCTATAACATGCGTCCGTCCCCCCCTTTTTGTTTGGGGTTAGCGGCCTGGCTTTGCATCACACTATTACTGTTACATGAAGAAGCATAGTCCTGCTGGCTCTAGAATTAGCCATTGTTTTTATATTAATGACTTATGGCACCGGTTTAGCGTTCTCCTGGCAGTGGTAGACTGGTTAACAAGTTGATATTTGCACAGAAGTCTGTGCAACTTGTTAGCCATATTTGGCACTTTTTATTTTGGTGTATTTTCTGTCTCAGGCTGATCGCATACATAATCCTCTTCCTGCACTGCTCTCTATAGTCAGGCCGAGCACTCCCTGTAAAGCATTCTGTCTGATGATGACTTCTGCTGACTGTGGAGCAGAATGGTTTTTGCTCCACTGTCAGGCTGCTTCTAGAAGGAACGGCCTCCCATAAAATGGGGCCCCTGGGCAATTGCCCAGATTGTCTTCCCCAACCCAGGTACTTTGTGCATGCGTGTGTAGATCTGAATTGTATGTATATTGGTAACCATGCTCGTAACTTTACATGTATCTTCTATATTTCATATCTTTTAAAAGCGTGTGTGTGTGTGTGTGTGTGTGTGTGTGTGTGTGTGTGTGTGTGTGTGTGTGTGTGTGTGTGTGTGTGTGTGTTTTTTCTTGTTAACCTTTAATTTTTTGGATGAAAGAGCATAAGGTTAGTTCCGTACCTTGTTTGACCTAAACAACAGACATCCTTTTTAAGTGATGGCCTATCCCCCACCATTGTATTAATTTCCTGCAGGGTCTTGTGAGTTTGAGAGGAAAGCATGCTTAAGATGTTCTCTCTTGCTTCCTGACAAGTGTGATTCAGCTGTTTAGCTTGTAATTTTACTGGTTTTTTTCTTTCGTACTAAACAATATTCATATTTGAACATTTTAAGGCTTTGTTCACAACTGCTTCGGATGCTCCGTTAGGATTCCATATTTGCCGGGCAAAATAGAGTAGCTTGTGGTTCTATTTTGTCCGGCAAAATGACAGAAACCCGACGTAACCCAATAAAGTTGATGGATTCCGTCGGCGCCGTTGGTGTCCATCATTTGAAGTATCCGGCGCTTCGGGTTTTTATCGTTCTATTCCTATGACGGAACAGAATAACGGAAAACCTAGCGCAGATGTGAACAGAGCCATAGCTGATAACTAGATAGAAAATGTCAGTATAGTAAAAACAGGCTGGGGTAATGCGGATTGTGCTGATCGTTCGCTCTAATGGAACTGGAGGTGTTTTAGGATACACACACATATACACACATATACACACATATATACACACACACACACACACACGCACAAACACCTATGGTCAAAACCTAGAATACTTTTCAGGATATAGAGATGTGTAAGTCACGTCTTTCAATTATTCAGTACTGACAATTTTGTTGTCTTGTAAGTAAAATCTTAACTCGTAAAAGGCCAGATTATCCAGAGGCTAAAACCCCTGCAGATCTAATACTTCTCACTGCTGAGAGTTTCTTACATTGTATGCGATCTAGGCTAAACACATAAGCAGTACAAATGTCTGTCTAAGGCTACATTCACACGAACTGCAGTTTTCCACATCCAAGGTGGACCCGTGCGGGCCGCGATGTCACGGATTCCCCACCGACTACAGTCTATGGAGGTATGCGTGACGCAATAAAATAGGACATGTCCTATTTTTCAATGAAGCGTTCAAACGCTCCGTTGAAACAACGGTTGTGTGAGCGGCCCCATTGAAATACATGGGTCCATGTGACTGCCGTTGTTTTAACGGGGAACGAGGTTCATGTGAATGATCCCTTATCCTGATGGTTTGCTACAAAGTATTAGTATAGGTATGCGCTATTAAAACCCAGTCCAGGAATCTGAGGTACTGTAAGTATTTTTAGAGTTTGGCATTTGGTGTAAAGAACCCAATCTTTTTTTCTTCTAATCGATCTTTTTGTTTTGTGCTGTACTCCACTTCTGTACCAAGCACTATATGGGGTTAATTTATTAAGACTTTTATATTCTAGTCTTAATAGTGAGAAAAGTTGGAGTAAAAGCGACACATTTATTAATGACTGTGTTGCATTTTTTGGCCCGGCTGTTGTGCGCAACTACTGCAGCCACGCTATCCCAACCACCCATCGGCAAATCAAATAAAAAACAAAAAACGCATACTCACCTCACCGCTCCTTCTACCATTCCGAGTCCCCTCAACATTTCGGTGCGGCTCATACAAGATTCTGACGCCGAGCAGAGCCAGGGTCTTATATGCGACGCGGTACTTAAATGTCATCAGTGGGGCATCGCATACAACGTCGTGACACTGCCCGATATCAGTACCTTGTATGAACCACGTCATGCTGAGGGAGTCGGAGGGGATAAAAGTGAGGTGAGCAATTTATTTTTATTTTTTTTCATATTTTTATCTAAAAGTTTAATGGGGGGGGGGGGCATAAAGTACAAGGCCTCTACCTTGTTACGCCCCATAGAAGGAAATCTACACTAGCTAGGAGCTAGCGTTGATTTCCACTATATTTTATGACCGTTTACTGGCATAAATTATAATAAATTTGTCGAGCTGCTGTGAACCGCCCACTTTTCAGAAGCCACGCTCACTACCACAAAATTGCCAACGCCGATGTAAAAAGACTAAAAGTCGACATTTGCAACAACACAAATTGCGACATTTGTCCCCTTTTGCAAATTTACGTCAGAAAACTGACATAGGACGGTTGTCAAATTATTCTATATACGTCTCTACTTTGGCTCGTGCTTTGGTGACTTAGAACGTAATAATATCCTCTCCAACTTCGTAGTTTTGTGACTGATATTTTTGGGATTAGGAAATGAATTGTGTCATGCTCACAAATGACCATTCTTCACTCTGTTGTTTCCTGTTGCTGAGCAGCAGTAAAGGCTGCAAGTAATGATCGTGTTGTTCTACTGCTATTGTTTCTACTTTCATATAATACTTAGTGCTGGACTTAGTGCTTAGTCCCAGGAGCCAAGTAAAAGTTTAGAAATTTGCATGTGGCGCTTCTTAAATTTTTGGGTTGTTTTCTGGTGATGCCTGTAGAATTTCTTTCTTCTTGGCCACTAAATTATATTTTTTTTAATTGGCTCTGAGTGGTCTAAATGGCTCTGGTCAATATAGGTTATACACACTGGGCTGTGTCAATGAAATTAAACATACTTGGGTATGCACAAATCATACATTTTCTGTACCAAATTCTGTAAAAATACCTGTAGAAACTTTGATGTATGTCTGTGATTATGTGAAGCCTTGTTCAAGGTATAGTGTAATCTTTCCTACCACACCCTTTTGGGTGTACAATATTGGTCATTATATGTAAAAGTGGATGATGTGTGAACTCTGCACATTGCATTGCAACGTGTTGAGCAGCATGTGACTCATTTGTATGCTGTATTTTATTTCTAATAAGGTAATGTGTTAGGTAATTCTACAACATAATGTGACTTAAGTGAAAGGCTGGGTTCACACAAGCACATTACGTCCGTAATGGACGGACATATTTCGGCCGCAAGTCCCGGACCGAACACACTGCAGGGAGCCGGGCTCCTAGCATCATAGTTATATACGATGCTAGGAGTCCCTGCCTCTCTGCAGGACAACTGTCCCGTACTGAAAACATGATTACAGTACGGGACAGTTGTCCTGCAGCGAGGCAGGGACTCCTAGCATCGTACATAAGTATGATGCTAGGAGCCCGGCTCTTTGCAGTGTGTTTGGTCCGGGACTTGCGGCCGAAATACGTCCGTCCATTACGGACGTAACATGGTCGTGTGAATCCAGCCAAATAGTCTATGTTTGGGGGGTGGTATCTGAGATTCAGAAGTGTTTTAGTTCCTCAATATTATTGCCTTGTGCAATAAATAAGTGAATTGTTTAAATCTGAGATAAATTGCAAAGGATTTTTCAGGGGATATACTGTGAATTCGCTGCATAATCCTCTGCAGATTTTGATTAGCATTGCGTCAGATCTTGCTTCTTGCATTGCTGTTTAATATTCATGAGGGGATCCACCCTTGCTCAGCTCTCTAAGGCTGGGTTCACACACACTATTTTTGGATGTAAATCGGGCGTTTTAGCCCCGAATTACGTCCGAAAATGTGTCTCAAAAGCGTCGGCAAACATCTGCCCATTCATTTGAATGGGCTTTACGATGTTCTGTGCCTGTCACTTCTTCAGACGTAAATGGAGCCTTTTTCAATTGACACAATGGAAAAACAGCTCCAATTACGTCCGTAATGGACGTTGCGAAAGACGCCTGCACATGCCATTACGGCTGAAATTGCGGAGCTGTTTTCTCCTGAAAACAGCTCCGTGATTTCAGCCGTTACGGACGCTGCCGTGTGAACATACCCTTAGGCTGGGTTCACACAGAGTTTTTTGTAGGAGGAAAATCTGGCTCAAAATTCTGTTTGGAATTTTGAGGCAGATTTTGCTCTGCCTGCACGCCAATTTTCGTGGCGTTTTTTGCCCGCGGCCAAAAAACGCCGCGAAATACGCTTCTGCCTCCCATTGATTTCAATGAGAGGTCAGAGGCGTAAACGTCCGAAGATAGGGCATGTCCCATCCTTCTTTTTCCTGCGAGCCGGTTTTTCCGCTCGCGGGAAAAAAACGCCTCTGCCTCCCATTGAAATCTATGGGAGGCATTTTCAGCCGTTTTGTGGCACGTTTTCCGACACGGTTTCCGCGTAAAAAAAAGTGTAAAAAAACTCTGTGTGAACTCGCCCTAAGATAACAAGATTTAAAGAGGACCTATCACCTCTCCTGACCTGTCTATTTTAGTAAATATTTGTGTTCCTCATTAACCCCTTAATGTCTAAGCCGATTTTTGCACATCTGACATGTTACTTTATGTGGTAATAACTCCAGAATGCTTTTGCCTATCCAAGCGATTCTGAGATTGTTTTCTCATGACATGTTGTACTTTATGATACTGAAAAAATGTCGGCGTTAAATTCAATATTTATTTGTAAAAAACACCAAAATTTAGAGAAAATTTGCAAAAATCTGCATTTTTCTAAATTGGAATGTATCTGCTTGTAAAACAGATAGTAATACCACACAAAATATTTACTAGTTAACATTTCCCATATGTCTACTTTATGTTTGCATTGTTTTTTGAATGTGCTTTTATTTTTCTAGGACGTTACGCGGCTTAGAACGTTAGCTGCAATTTCTCGCATTTTCAAGAAAATTTCAAAAGGCTATTTTTTGAGAGACCAGTTCAGTTCTGAAGTGGCTTTGAGGGCCTTATATATTAGAAACCCCCTATAAAACACCCCATTTTAAAAACTGCACCCCTCAAAGTATTCAAAACAGCATTCAGAAATTATTTTAACCCTTTAGGTATTTCACAGGAAATAAAGCAAAGTAGAGGTTAAATTTACAATTTTTTTTTTACGAAATTCATTTGTAATACAGTTTTTTTCTGTAACACAGAAGGTTTTACGAGAGAAACGCAACTCAATATTTATTGCCCAGGTTCTGCAGTTTTTAGAAATATCCCACATGTGGCCCTACTGTGGTAATGGACTGAAATACCGGCCTCAGAAGCAAAGGAGCACCTAGTGGATTTTGGGGCCTCTATTTTATTAGACTATATTTTAGGCGCCATGTCAGGTTTGAAGAGGTCTTGTGGTGCCAAAACAGGGGTAACCCCATTTTGGAAACTACACCCCTCAAGGAATTTTTCAAGAGGTATAGTTAGCATTTTTAGCCCACAGGTTTTTTGCTAAATTTATTGGAACCGGTCTGTGAAAATGAAAATCTACTTTTTTTCTGAAAAAACATACGATGTTTTAGATTTTACAAGGAATAAAGGAGAAAACGCACCCCAACATTTGTAAAGCAATGTCTCCCGATTACGGCAATACCCCATATGTGGTAATAAACTGCTGTTTGGACCCACGGCAGGGCTCAGAAGGGAACGAGGGCCATTTGGATTTTGGAGCACAGATTTTGCTGGAATGGTTTTCGGTGCCATGTCGTGTTTGCAAAGCCCTGGAGGGACCATAACAGTGGAAACTCCCCAAAAGTGACCCCATTTTGGAAACTACATCCCTCAAGGAATTTTTCTAGGGGTATAGTTAGCATTTTGACGCTACACGGTTTTTGCCAAATTTATGGGAATTATGCCGTGAAATTGAAAATCTAGTTGTAGTTTTAGCTCAGATTTTTTCATTTTTACAACAGATAAAGGAGAAAAAACACCCCAATATTTGTAGAGCAAACTCTTCTGAACACAGCAATACCCCATATGTGGTAATAAACTGCTGTTTTGACACATGGCGGAAGTTAGAAAGGACGGAGCGCCATTTGACTTTTGGAGCTCAACTTTTGCTGCAATGGTTTGCGGCCCAATGTGACATTTGCAAAGCCACTGAGGGGCCAAAATAGTGCAAACTCGGCAAAAGTGACCCCATTTGGGAAACTATACCCCTCGTGGAATTTATCTAGCGGTATAGTGAGCATTTTGACCCCACAGTTTTTTTGCTGAATTATTGGGATTATGCAGTGAAAATGAAAATCTACATTCTTTCCACTAAAATGTTGAATTGTTTTCATTTTCACAAGGAATAAAGGAGAAAAAGCGCCCCAACAATTGTAAAGCAATTTCTCCCAGTACGGCAATACCCCATATGTGGTTATAAACTGCTGCTTGGATACACCGCAGGGCTCAGAATGGCAGGAGTGCTACTTGGCATGTAGATTTTGGTTGATTGTTTTTTGGGCGCCATGTCGCATTTGCAGAGCCCCTGAGGTACACGTACAGTAGAAACCCCTGAGAAGTGACTCCATTTTGGAAACTTTACCCCTCAGGGTAATCATCTAGGGTTGTACTGAGCATTTTGATCCCACAGGTGTTTCATAGATTGTATTAGAATGAGGCAGTGAAAATGAAAAATTATTTTTTTTCCCAAAAATATGTAGTTTTGCACCCAATTTTTTTTCCCACAAGGGGTAATAGGAGAAAAAACAACACATAATTTGTTACCCAATTTCTCCCGAGTACGGCAATGCCCCATGTGTGGCCCTAAACTGCTGTTTGGGCACATGGCAGAGCTCAAAATGGAAGGAGTGCCATGTGGCTTTTAGAGCACAGATTTTGCTGGACTGGTGTAGGGGTGCCATGTCGCATTTTCAGAGCTCCCTTAGGTACCAGAGTGAGTGTAAAACCATGAGAAGTGACCCCATTTTGTAAACTACACCCCTCAAGGCATTTATCATTTGCCTGGACATATGACAGGGCTTAGGAGTGAAAGGCGCATGTGAGACCTATTTTGGTGATTTTCGCAGCATTAGCCCACAACGGCAGGGCTCTGAGGTCAAATAGTAAAACAAACCCCCAAGTAGTGACTCCCATTTTGGAAACTGAACCCCTCAAGGTATTTTGACCACACAGGTTTTTTTTTTTTCTATTAAAAATGAATGCTCAGTGGATGGTGCAAAGTGAAAATTTCCACAGGTATGTGCCATTTTAGTGCATAATATTTTGTGCCCAGTTCGTGCCACTGAAGACAAATACCTCAAACTGTTAAGCGGGTTCTCCCGGGTATGGCGATGCCATATATGTGGACGTACACTGCTGCTTGGGCACGCTGCAGGACGCGCCATTTGGCTTTTGGAGCGTGGATTTTGCTCGCTAGTTGTTTTGTTTGGGGTTTTGCTGGTATTTCAGTTATGATGTGGGGGCATATATAAGCTGTGCGGAGAACATCAGGGGTATAATAAGAGGGTATAATAATGGGGTAAATAATTATCCACAGATATGTGGCCAGTGTCGCACTGATAAATGGCGCCCGATCTTATCCGCTTTTGGGCACATTTTGCATCGCCATATTCTGAGAGCCAAAACGTCTTTATTTTTTCTCCACCGGAGCTGTGTGAGGGCTTATTTGTTGCGGGACAATCTGTAGATTTCATTGGTAGCATTTTGGGGTACATGCGATTTTTTGATCACTTTGTATTTCATTTTTTTGGCAAGCAAGGTGACCAAAAACCTGCAATTCTGATGTTTTTTTATTATTAATTTTTTTACGGCGTTCGCCATGCGCTATGAATGACAATTTTACGTTATTCTGCGGGTCGGTACGATTACGGCGATACCAGATGTATATAGTTTCTCTTATGCTTTGCAGCGTCTGCACGATAAAATCACTTTTATTTAAAATAATTTATTTTTGGTGTCACTATATTCTGAGAGCCATAACTTTTTTATTTTTCCGTCAAAAAAGCTGCGGGAGGGCTTGTTTTTTGCGGGACGGGCTGCGTTTTTTTTTTTTTCTTATTCAAAATTTTTATTGAGTTTCAGAACACAAAAGTTACAAAACATAGTGGAGGGGAGACCTCCACACCTTAAATAAAAAACAAACAAGGTCAGTGGACCAAAGCAAAAACAAACAAAACACCAAAGGGAAAATCAATAATGTGCATCACATCTCAACATGCAAAAGAATGGTCGGTGTACAACAGTAGCATGAGTAATCCTAGAGGCATAACAACAGGAGGTACAGCTAGACCACTTAATTCAAACAGAGAAGGAGAGGCACATTACCCTAGACAGGGGAAGAGAAAGTATAGAGAAAGGCCCCAAGAGAGGGAGGGATAGGAGGGAGGGAGGGGAGAGGACAAGGGGATCCTGGACTCCGGTTCCGGCGTATTATGAATGAAAATCAGCAGCGAGCAAAAGCCATAGTACATTTCACAGGGGCATAGGCCGACTCAGGTGACAGCCGTGAGGTAGGAAGGAGAAGAAAGAAACACTATCCAGGGAGACCATGTAGACGTGTATTTTACCACAGCTGCCGGGGAGTGAGCCACCAAGTGTTCCATTCGCTGTATCAAGGCAACTTCCCGAAACCACTCATCTAATGTTGGGGGTATGGCCGTTTTCCACCTGCGCGGGATCACTGATTTTGCCGCCTGAAGGAGATGTCTAGTTAGGGAGCTTTTATAAACGTGTATTGGCATCGGGAACATGAATAAAAGAGCTGCTTCCGGAGAGTTGGGGACAGAGACCCCAGTAACCTCCACTATTAATTTAAGTACCGCATCCCAAAAACTCCTCAACAAGGGACAACTCCACCAGACATGTGACATGGAGCCTCCCGCAGCACCACAGCGCCAACATTTGTCAGGCACAGACGGATACCATTTATGAAGCGCAGCCGGGACCCTATACCATCTAGAGACAATTTTGTAGCTGGTTTCCTGGGCCCTTATGGCTATAGAGGCTTTTTGTGAGAGGGAGAAACACCTCTTCCATTGTGCGTCAGTAAATGTAGTATGTAATTCTCTCTCCCAGGCCCCACAGAAGGAGGGGAGTTGTTGGGAACGCTGTGAAAGGAGTAATTTATATATTGTGGATATGGTATGGGTAGGGGGCTGGGAGGAGACACATAGGCGCTCAAAGTCCGTCAACACCCTGTGAAGATGTGCGCGTCGGTTAACTGTTCCATAAAAATGTTTTAACTGGGCATATTCATATATATGGCGAGTGAGGGGCACGGCATCGGGATAGATGGAGGTTAGAGGGAGAAGAGAGGAAGCGGAGAGGACCTGAGCAAAATACATGGGGCCGGTGGACGACCTGCCTAGGAAGGAGCGACCAGCTTTACCAGCAGGAAAGTCTGGATTATCTGTGATAGGAGTTAAAGGACCCAGAGGGTCTATAAGCGTACTTCCAGGCCCTAAGGACCTCAACGCCATGAGGGTATGGTAAACAACAAAGGAGGCTTGAGTCGGTCTATTCCCGGGCAGGATCCACGGCAGGGATGATAGGGTACTGGGACATAGTTGTTGAGCCAAACGGACCCATAATTTTGATTCACGGTTATGAAAGAAATCTAAAACCCGTGCGTGAGTTGCCGCCAGATAGTAGAGCCGACAATCCGGCAGACCAACCCCACCCGCACCCCTGGAACGAGTCAGCAGAGCCCGGCTCAAACGTGGACGACCAGTTGGCCAAATGAAGGAGCCGAAGCATCGCTGAAGCCGCAACCAATAGGAGGATGGGATAGAGATGGGGATCGTCTGCAGGAGATAAAGTAAGCGGGGGAGGAGAGACATCTTAATAATATTGATACGACCAAACCAGGAAAACTCAGTCTTATGCCAGGAATTAAGATCAGTGCGAAACTTGGCCAGTAGGGGGATAAAATTATTTGTAAACAATTGTGTAAGATCCCCACTTATTCGGGCACCCAAATATGTAATACCTCTGGAGGGCCATGAAAAGGGGAAATTACTTTGGAGAAGCGATACTAACGGGCCTGGGAGAGAAACATTTAACGCCTCAGACTTGGAGAAATTGATTTTGAAATTAGACCATGTTCCAAAACGAGACAGCTCGGACATCAGTGAAGGAAGGGAGACATGAGGGTCTGTTAGATAGACCAATAGGTCATCAGCAAATGCTGAGCACTTGTATTCCTTCCCTCCAATATTAATACCCTTAATATCCGTGTTGCTCCGAATGGAGGCCATGAGGTGTTCCATAACCAGGACATACAACAGGGGGGATAGGGGACAGCCCTGTCGCGTGCCATTGTAAATAGGGAAAGGTGCCGAGAGGGAGCCATTTATTTTTATTTGGGCCGAAGGCGTGCGATACAATGCCATAATTTTTGCCAAAAGAGAGGGTCCTATTCCCACATGCCGAAGGGTTTGGTAAAGGGAAGGCCACGATATTCTGTCAAACGCCTTTTCAGCATCTAGGGACAGGATCATGAGCGGGATTCGGTTAGTCTGGGCGTGGTGAATGATATCGAAAGTTTTAAGGGTGTTGTCACGGGCCTCCCGACCAGGCACAAACCCCACCTGGTCCGGGTGGATTAGGTCAGGCAGGTATTTATTCAGTCTATTGGCGAGCAATTTAGCGGAAATTTTTAGGTCTACATTGAGCAAGGAGATGGGACGATAACTGGAGCATAGTTGAGGGTCCTTACCCGGCTTAGGGATAACCACGACATGAGCCAAGGTGGAGCTAGGAGGAAACAGGACCTCCGGGGAAATAGAGTTAAAAGCTAACAACAAAAGCGGTAGCAACCGGTCCGCCAACACCTTGTAAAACTTGGCAGTGTAGCCATCCGGGCCAGGACTCTTTCCCCCAGGAAGCTCGGTTATAACCATGAGGAGCTCCGAGGAGGGCTGCGTTTTTTAATGGTATAATTTTGGGGTACATGCAACTTTTAGATCCATTTTTTTATTCTGTTTTGAGAGGGGTAGTGACTAACAAACAGCGATTCTGGAATAGTTTTTTATTTAATTTTTTTACGGTGTTCACCGTACGGGTAAAATAGCGTGATATTTTTATAGTTTGGGTCGTTACGGACGCGGCGATACCACATATGTGTACTTTTTTTAATGTTTTTTGGTTTTTCCTATAATAAAAGACTTATAGGAAAAAAGGCTGTTATAGTGTTTTTTAACATGAAACGTATTTTTGTTAACTTTTTTACAACATTTTTATTAACTTGTTTTAACTTTTTTTTTGTCCCACTAGGGAACTTGAAGGCATGAAGCCCTGATCGCTATTCTAATACACTGCACTACCTACATAGTGCAGTGTATTAGAGCTGTCAGCTATTCACTGACAGCAAGCCTATTAGGCTTTGCCTCCCGGCGGGGCCTAATAGGCTTCCGTACTAGGAAGCGATTGTTAGGCTATGGTTGCCATAGCAACCATCGGAACACCCGCGGGTGCCGATGGTTGTCATTAGCAACCATAGTGTACGATCTAATCACTTAGATGCAGCGATAGCTGCATCTAAGGGGTTAATCGGCCGGATCGGAGCCTTGCTCCGGTCCTGGCCGTTAGGGCACGATGTCAGCTGTGGCAAACAGCTGACACCCACGCCCGTGGCAACCGTCGTTGTTGCCGACAGGCTTCAAGACACTTCGATGCATCGATCACGTTGATTAGCATCGTTGCTCCGGTCCTGGCCGTTGCAGAGGGGCGTCGGACAGCTGATTCCCGGTGGTGATCACGCTAGCTCAGCTTCTGAGCCAGCGGCATCACATGCTCTACGTCATGGAGCTGTGATTGGTCAGTCTGCTTTGACTGACCAATCACAGCGATCGCCGGCAGGAGACCGCTGTGAATGGTCCCCTTGCGTCTTACTGTGCCGATCAACTGTCATAAACAGTTGACGGCACAGTTCTGTCACCTTGTCCTTTGACAGGGTGACAGTTTTTAGCTAGGACGCACCGGTACGTCCCTGTGCCTTAAAGCACTTCAATGCATGACGTACCTGTACGTCCTGGTGCGTTAAGGGGTTAAATAACAATTCTGTAGCATATTTTCTTAGAGCTCTGCCTTGTGGTGTTCTTCTGTTTAAAGAGGCTCTGTCACCACATAATAAGTGCCCTATCTCCTATATAAGGAGATCGGCGCTGTAATGTAGGTGACAGTAATGCTTTTTATTTAGAAAAACGATCTATTTGAAACCACTTAATGAGTGATTTTTAGCTTTATGCTAATGAGTTTCTTAATGCCCAAGTGGGCGTGTTTTACTTTAGACTAAGTGGGCGTTGTACAGAGGAGTGCATGACGCTGACCAATCAGCGTCATGCACTTCTCTCCACTGATTTACACTACACTAGCGATATAGTTATATCGTTATGTGCAGCTACATACACAAACACTAACATTACTGTAGTGTCCTGATAATGAATATACATCACTACCATCCTGGACGTGATGTTTATTCAGAATCCTGACACTTCTGAATCTTTTCTGTGAGATTCCAGCAAGGCAAGCGTAATCTCGTTTGAAATGACAGGTTACATCGTAATCTCACGAGATTACGCTTGCCTTGCTGGAATCTCACAGAGACGCTACAGAAGTGTCAGGATTCTGAATACACATCCCGTCCTGGCTGTTAGTGATGTATATTCATTATCAGGACACTGCAGTAATGTTAGTGTTTGTGTATGTAGCTGCACATAACGATATAACTATATTGCTAGTGCAGTGTAAATGAATGGAGAGAAGTGCATGACGCTGATTGGTCACTGATTGGTCAGCGTCATACACTCCTCTGTACAACGCCTTAACGTAAAAACACGCCCACTTGGGCATTAAAAAACTCCTTAGCATAAAGCTAAAAATCGCTCATAAAGTGGTTTAAAATAGATCGTTTTTCGAAATGAAAAGCACTACTTATGTAGGAGATAGGGCACTTATAATGTGGTGACAGAGCCTCTTTAACCCCTTCCCGTTGTAAACAATTTTCAGATTTTAATTTTCGTTTTTTCCTTCCCACCTTCCAAAAGCCATAACGTCTTTATTTTTCCGTCGATATAGTACTATGAGGGCTTGATTTTTGTGGGACGAGTTGTAGTTTTTCGTAGCACCATTTATTTTGCCATATGATGTACTAGGAAACGGGGAAAAAATTTGTGGGGTAGAAAATGAAAAAAACAGCGATTCCTCCATGGTTTTTTGTGCGCCGTTTTTCCGGAATTCACTGTGCAATTAAAACAACATGTTAACGTTATTCTGTGGGTCAATACGATAACGGCGATACCAAATATATATAGTTTTTTCTATATTTTACTACTTTTACAAGTAAAAACCTAAGTGTAAAAAAGAAAATTTATTTTGTGTCGCCAAATTCCGAGAGCCATAACTTATTTATTTTTCTGTCGATTAAGTGATATGAGGGCTTATTTTTTGCGGGATAAGCTGTAGTTTTTAATCATACCATTTTGGTGTACATGAGACGGTTTGATCAGTTTTTATTAAATTTTTTGTGGGAGATGAGGTGACCACAAGAAATAGACATTCTGGCGTATCCAATTTTTTTTTTGTTTACGCCGTTCACCATGCGGGTTAAATAATTATATATTGTAATAGTTCAGACTTTTACGGACACAGTGATACCAATTATGTTTATTTATTTTTTTACTATGCTCTAGGGGGAAAATGGGAATAGGTTTTTTTTTTTTTAACTTTTAATATATGTATTTTTATTTACACAAAAAAAACGTTAACTAATTTTAACTTTTTTTTTTATTAGTCCTCCTAGGGGACTTCAACCAGCGATCGTTAGATCGCTTGCACGATATACTGCAATACTAATGTATTGCAGTATATCGTGATTCCGACAGGCATCTATTAAGCCCCCTAATAGGTGTACAAAGATGGCGGACCTGGGGGCCTTCATTAGGCCCCCAGGCAGCCATAGCAACCATCGCCCACCCCGCGATTGCGTTGCGGGGGGTGCGATGAGCTGTTAGAGGTGGCCGCCCCCCTCTTTCTATCGATTTAAATGCTGCGGTCGCTATTGACTGCAGCATTTAACGAGTTAAATTAGCAGGATCGAGCGCGATGCCGCTCGTTACTCTGAAGTGTCGGCTGTAACATACAGCCGACACCCGCATCGTATGGAGCGGGTTCACTCCGTGATCCCACTCCTTACTTCCCCTACCCGGCTATGACGTAACTGTATGTCATATGTCGGGAAGGGGTTAATGCTTCTAGAAGTTTCTGAATAAATTGACAACTGGGCGTTACTATTCCCCTTGTCAAAGGGGTGTGTCCCTATATAGTTTCACTCTGACAGCACTGATTGGACAGTCTGTGTAGGGACACATCCCCAACTGGTAACACCCAGTTGAAAATGTTTTCATAAATTTGTCTGCGAAATAACGAAGAAACGGTACGACACAGAGTTCTAAGAAAAGATGCTCCAAAATTGTTATTTCATGGGAATACAATTGTTTACTAAAACAGACCTATCAGGAGAGGAGACAGGTCCTCTTTAACCCCTTCCCGACATATGACATACAGTTACGTCATAGCCGGGTAGGGGAAGTATGGAGCGGGCTCACGGAGTGAACTCGCTCCATACAATGCTGGTGTCGGCTGTATGTTACAGCCGACACTTCAGAGTAACTAGCGGCATCGTGCTCGAGCGCGATCCCGCTAGTTTAACTAGTTAAATGCCGCGGTCAATACCGACCACAGCATTTAAATCGTTAGAAAGAGGGGGGTGATGGTTGCTATGGCTGCCTGGGGGCCTAATGAAGACCCCCAGGTCCGCCATCTTTGTACACCTATTAAGCCCTGCCTCTTGCAGGGCTTAATAGATGCCTGTCAGAATCACGATATACTGCAATACATTAGTATTGCAGTATATCGTGCAAGCGATCTAGCGATCGCTGGTTGAAGTCTGAACTATTACAATATATCATTATTTAACCCGCACGGTGAACGGCGTAAAAAAACAATTTGAACGCCAGAATGTCTATTTTTTGGTCACCTCATCTCCCACAAAAATTGAAATAAAAAGTGATTAAACCGTCTAATGTACACCAAAATGGTATGATTAAAAACTACAGCTTATCCCGCAAAAAATAAGCCCTCATACCACTTAATCGATGGAAAAATAAAAAAGTTATGACTCTCGGAATTTGGCGACACAAAATAAATAGTATTTTTTACACTTAGGTTTTTACTTGTAAAAGTAGTAAAATATAGAAAAAACTATATATATTTGGTATCGCCGTAATCGTATTAACCCACAGAATAAAGGTAACATGTTGTTTTAATTGCACAGTGAATTCTGTAAAAACGGCGCACAAAAAATCATGGAGGAATCGCTGTTTTTTTCATTTTCTACCCCACAAATAATTTTTTCCCCATTTCCTAGTATATGGTATGGCAAAATAAATGAAGCTACGAAAAACTATAACTCGCCCCGCAAAAATCAAGCCCTCATAGTAATATATCGATGGAAAAATAAAGACGTTATAGCTTCTGGAAGGTGGGGAGGAAAAAACGAAAATGAAAATCTGAAAGTTGGGAAGGGGTTAAGCAGCGGATTGGTCAATCATATCGCATGGCTTTGTGCTAAATCTGATTGGTTAGAACCCTCACTACAGCTCCAGACTTTACACTCATTCTGACACAAGCTGAACCTTCAGACTTATACGCTTCAAAGTGAAAGTAATTGAAAAACGACATAAACGGAAAGTAAAATATATAATTTACTTGAATGTCCACAAGGTGTAATATACCATTAAAGAGAACCTTTCACCTGCCCATACATGTGCAGTATGTAATAGGCAGGGCTTCACAGACACAGTCTCACTTAAAATTATTTTTCTAAGTTCCTTTGTTATTTACATATCGGTGCCGTTACTTTTGGTGCCCGATATGTAAATTAGCCCCTGACCTGTCAATGCTGCGTTTCTATCTAACTAAATAGCAGGGGGGCGTGATCTCTTCTCGCTGACACTGTCCAATCAGCTACAGACAGTGTCAGGGCGGCTTGTGCTGTGTTCCCTCCCGCGAGAACAAACACAGACTGAGAGAGCACTCTCTGCAGAACCACCAGTCTGTGTGTGCTCTCACAGGAGGGAACACAGCGCAACCCACCCTGACACTGTCCTTAGCTGATTGTGTCAGAGCGAAGACATCACGCCCCCTTGCCATTTAGTTAGATCGAAACGCCCCAGTGACAGTTCAGGGGCTTATTTACATATCGGTAACATCACCTCTGCTCTAAAAGAAAACACCAGTGATTGTCCGCTATCTCTAACATCATGTCCGCTCTATCTGAAACTGAATCTTTCTAAAACTGACCTTGTGTTCCCACCATCTACTAACCTCCCTAAAATGGATGTCTCCATCTCAGTGTGGCACTATCATAACTTCTAAGCAGCATGCCCGCTGTCTCTGGGTTTTTTATTTTTTTATTTTTTATAATAACGTTTTTTATTGGCTTTACATTGAAAAATAAAGCAATATACAAATGCCAAAGCTTTTTCAGAACGTTATAACATAAAATGTATTCAGGTACCTGGATACATTGGATAGTCAAAGTCAAGAAATGTGAACTTACAATCGGTCAGCAGTATTTATAAACAACAAAACAATGAAGCATTATGGCAGTAGAACAGTTTCAGTACTTATTGTCGCCAAGAGATCAGGAGGAAGGAGGGGAAAAGGAGAAGGAAGATGGTAGGAACATGGAGGAAGGAGCATGAAGGAAGTGGAACCACAGTCATTTCAACAATCAAGGAAGATGACAGACATCTATCCCGAAGAGACAGGAATAGCCAGTATGGCAAAGGGTCAACTCCTCTATTGTACATTGTCATCAACCCAAAAATGGCTATAAGTTTTGTCTTCACAAAAATGTAACATATTTATGTAACTCTATGTCTCGGGGTTATTTTTGACTCAGATCTTTCCTTTACTCCTCACATTCAATCACTTTCACGCTCCTGTCATTTTCGCTTCAAAAACATCTCCAGAATCCGCCCTTTTCTTACTGAGGAAACTGCCAAAACTCTCATTGTTGCTCTGATTCACTCTCGTCTTGACTACTGTAACTCATTACTAATCGGTCTTCCCCTCACTAAACTCTCCCCTCTCCAATCTATCCTTAATTCAGCAGCCAGGCTCATCTTTATGACCAACCGCTACACCAACGCCTCTAACCTGTGCCAGTCACTGCACTGGTTGCCCATCCCCTTCAGGATAAAATTCAAAATGATTACTCTCACCCACAAAGCTCTCCACAGTGCTGCACCTCCTTACATCTCCTCCCTCATCTCTGTCTACCAGCCTACTCGGGCTCTACGTTCTGCCAACGACCTTAGATTAAAATCCTCCATAATCCGAACCTCCCACTCCCGTCTCCAAGATTTTTCTCGTGCTACACCAGTCCTCTGGAATGTGCTACCCCAGGCAATCAGATTAATTCCCAATATCCACAGTTTTAAACGTGCCCTGAAAACACATCTTTTTAGACAGGCCGATAACATTCCCTAATTTGACTCCTTTCCATGGCCCCCCTATTAGATTAGTCATCAGAATTAGATTCCCTCACACTCCTTCTCTTCATGTCCGTCATACACGGATACTGGCTGGTGACCGGCTCATGCAGCTTTATGTTACTACCCCATGTGTATAAAAGATGGCCGCACCATTGTACAGAACAAACACTGTTGCACTTTGTGTCTCCCTTAGGGTATGTGCACACGATAACTGCATTTACGTCTGAAATTACGGAGCTGTTTTCAGGAGAAAACAGCTCCGTAATTTCAGACGTAATTGCATGTACTGGCGTTTTGCGAGGCGTCCATTACGGACGTAATTTGGAGCTGTTCTTCATTGGAATCAATGAAAAACGGCTCAAATTACGTCTCAAGAAGTGTCCTGCACTTCTTTTGACGAGCCGTTTTTTTACGCGTCGTCGTTTGACAGCGACGCGTAAATGACAGGTCGTCGGCACAGTACGTCGGCAAACCCATTCAAATGAATGGCCAGATGTTTGCCGACGTATTGCAGCCGTATTTTCAGACTTAAATCGGGGCATAAAGCGCCTCGTTTACGTCTGAAAATAGGTCGTGTGAACCCAGCCTTATTTCCTCATAGATTGTAAGCTCTTGCGAGCAGGGTCTTCACTCCTCAGGTTTGAATTGTAAATTAACTTTGCCACTATGTAATGTCTGATATTGTTTGTTTCATGTTCCCTCTAAATTGTAAAGTGCTGCGTAATATGTTGGCGCTATATAAATAAAGATTATTATTATTTATATCAGGCCCCAAATATAACGGCACCGATATGTAAATAACGGAGGAAGATAGGAAAAAAGTGTCAAGTGAGACTGTGTTTGTGAAGCCCTGCCTATTACATGCTGCACTCAGCTGCACATGTATGGGCAGGTGAAAGGTTCTCTTTAAATTATTACACCCCAAGAATTGTTTTACCTCCTAGCAGAGCAGACCAAGAGATATAAGATGCTACCCCAAGGGTATGTTCACACGGAGGAAATTTGCAGCGGATTCCGCCGCAAAATTCTGCCTCCCAGGCATTTCAGTGGGAGTCGTACGCTTCTTTTTCCCACTATCTGATTTTTTTCAGCTAGCGGGAAAAAGAAACGTCCTGCCTGATTTTCTGACGGTTTCCGCCCGATCCGCCCATTGAAGTCAGTAGGAAGAGGAATCTTGCTGCTGTCGGCAGGAATAGTTTTGCGGCTGGACCCACCACGCAAAATCTACCGTGTGAACAGGGCATTAAAAGGGTTTCTGGGATGTAACAAACTTTTCCACACATACCTGCCCTTGGTTGGAGTCTGTAACAAAAAGACATTGACAGTCGACAGACTTAATTTTTTTGCTTTTTGAGCAGAAATGGAAAAAATCTGCCTCAGAATTCCTTCAGTAATTTTAAGGCATATTTTAAACTGCCTGCACAGATTTTCCGCTGCGTTTTTGGTCTGCTGCCATTGAAGCTAATGCAAGAACGGCGGGAAAAAATGCTTATGAACGAGCGCTGCACGTTTTTTTCTGCCTTCAATGGGAGGTCAGAGGTGGAGACCGTGGCAAGAGCGGACATGCCGCTTTTTTTTTCCTGTGAGCAACCAAAAGCCTCTGCCTCCCAATGAAATCAGTAGGGGGAGATTTCTGCCGGATTTTGGTGCTGATTTTGTGTCAAAATCAGCGCCAAAAAACTCAGTGTGAACTGACCCATAGGTAGTATGTTCAACTGATATTTACCATAAAAAGAAATTCTCTTATTCTTCTGTGCATCTTGATGCCAAATATGTGTACTTTTTATAATGTATGATGTCGCCATAGGGCAGACAACAATGTGTCCATTTTAGTTTTACATGTGTGTCCCTCCCTTAACTTTAGACATGGCCTTTGAATATGGATGATATCATCCAGGTACATACATTTTTGAGTGAAAGTGCAAAAGTGATGGGGTCAGGGTAGAACAGGCAAAAATCAGTGGCGGGGGTAATTATTGTATGTTTTGGTTAACGTACATTAAGAAAAAATGGAGAGGTGGGCATGCATGTACGTGTCTCCCTTCATGCATTTCTATGGGAATTACAGAAAAAGTAGAGCAAGCGGAGATACCCCTTTATTATTTCTCCGCCTTGATATAGCGGCTGGTTTACCAGGCGAGATGGGGTCGGGTGACCCTCGTTCTAGAGATTGGTGAAAGTCCTTGAGCTGGGACCTGCATCTTTCAGGCATTTATGGCCTATCCCATGACCATAGATGTTAACGTTGGGAATACTCCTTTAATGCCTGAGCTCCTTGCAAACTGTGTTTGTGTCATGCGGGATCTCCAATATGGTTTCTTTTTATTGTGTGGGGGGGGGGGGGGGGGTTTCTTCATATTTTAGAATCTTTATTAACTTACTTTACTTTGATGTTCAGGTTAGCAGGGAACACGCTATTACTAGTGATCTGTATACACAGACCTGCAGAGAACGAACACATTGAATCTTTTCTGCATGCCCGCGAACCCCCTTTGCATAAGGAATCTCTGTAACGTCAATAATGAATTATTGACGTCACAGGAATTTCCGAGCAACCCCCTGAATGCAATAGCAGTGCTTCTGGATTTGGAAACACAGTGCTCAATATAAGCGCTTTATTTAGATATTGTAGTGATGGGAAACTTTGAAAATTTATTTCAGTTCCCTAAAACAGTACAGATTGCGACAGCCTGATCTAGCCAATGCAACTGTGTGCTGAAGTGCAAACTTCCATTAAAGACAGCATGCATATTAAAAAGCTAATGGCACAGCGACTGGAGAGGAAGGGATGGGATTTATTGATTTATTTTCTACCTGACAAATGTTTTTTATTTTTTTTTAATCTGGAGGTTCCCTAAACTGGAAAAATTTAACAGAGTGATAATGGAGGCAGACATTTTTCGGGATTTTCTGATTGTGATCCTATTGGAGAATACTTCAGTCAGCGTTTACATTTTAATAAATTTTCTCTCTTTAAAATCTTAGTTCTTTAAATAGACATCCTCTCTAACTTGCAACAAGTGTCAGGCATGTTTGATTTCAACTTGCCCAATTCTTTGTTCTACTGGAAGATCAGTAATGCCAGCCTCTAGCTGTGGCAGTAAATCTGCATGCTCTGGGAGATTTGGGCAGTTTATTGGCTACAGCCAATATGGGATTGGAAGGCATCAAGTTCCTAGCAACGACACTATAAGCTAGGGTTAGAAAATGGTCATAGAGGCTTTGCAGTACTTAGAGGCTCTGTCACCACATTATAAGTGCCCTATCTGCTACATAATCTGATCGGTGCTGTAATGTAGATAACAGCAGTGGTTTTTATTTTGAAAAACTCATTTTTTTTAGCAAGTTATGAGCAATTTTAGATTTATGCGAATTAGTTTCTTAACCCGTTAGTGACCGGCCCATAGTGTTTCTACATCGGTCACTAACGGGCCTTATTCCGATGCCATAGACTTTTTACGTTGCGGCATCGGAATAAGTAAACAGAGCAGGGAGCTGTCAAATCTCCCTGCTCTCAGCTGCCAGAGGTAGCTGAGGGCTGGGGGCGTCCCTGCTCGACCGGGTGAGATCGATATAAGTATCGATCTCACCCGTTTAACCCCTCAGATGCGGTGCTGAATAGCGTGCACCGCATCTGAGTGGTTTTGGAGAGAGAGAGGGAGGGAGCTCCCTTTCATCCAACTGACACCCGGCGATAAGATCGCCGAGTGTCTGTTTCTCCGATGGCAGCCGGGGGGCCTAATAAAGGCCCCCAGGTCTGCCTGTAGTGAATGCCTGCTAGATCATGCCGGAGGCATGACCTAGCAGATGCCTGTCCGTTTTACACGGACAGGCATAATACACTGCAATACAGAAGTATTGCAGTGTATTATAAATGCGATCGGAGGATCGCATAGTGAAGTCCCCTAGTGGGACTAGTAAAAAAAAAGTTTAAAAAAAAGTTTCATAAAAAGTGAGAAAAAAAAATGAAAAACCCACTTTTCCCCCTTACAAACTGCTTTAGTATTAACAAACAAAATAAAGTAAAAAAGTTACACATATATACATCATTTAACCCGCACGGTTAAAAATTGCTGTTTTCTTTGAATCCAGTCTTAAAAAAAATGTGATCAAAAGTCGCATCTACTCCTAAATGGAACCGATAAAAACTACAAGTCGTCCCGCAAAAAAAAAGCGCTCATACAACTGAATCGGCGAAAAAATAAAAACGTTACGGCTCTTCAAATATGGAGACACAAAAGCAAATAATTTTGAAAAAAATGTGTTTTCACTGTGTAAATGTAGTAAAACATATAAAAACTATACAAATTTGGTATCGTTGCAATCGCAACAACCCGCTGAATAAAGTTATTGTGTTATTTTTTACCACACGGTAAACAGCGTAAATTTAGGACGCAAAAAAGTGTGGCGAAATTGCTGTTTTTTTCTATTCCCCCACAAAAATACAACTTGTCCCGCAAAAAACAAGACCTTATACAGCTATGTCGACGCAAAAATAAAAAGTGTATAGCTCTTTGAATGAGACGATGAAAAAACGTAAAAAATGGCTTGGTCATTAACGTCTAAAATAGGCTGGTCATTAAGGGGTTAATGACCAACTGGGCGTGTTTTGTAAAGTGGGTGATGTAAAGAGAAGTGTATGACGCTGACCAATCCGTAACCAATCAGCTTCATACACTTCTCATTGTTCCAGCCCAGCTTCTTTCACTGCACAATCACACTGGAACAATGAGAAGTGTATGACGCTGATTGGTCACTGATTGGTCAGCGTCATACACTTTTTACAACGCCCAGTTGGTCATTAAGAACCTAGATTTTTTGGGGGGCGATTTTTTTTAGCCCATGGTTTTTATTAATTCTTCTGCCTTTATTCATGTAGCCTCCCAGGTTTCCATTTCAACTATTGTCTTTTACCACAAGTTAGATCTGATAGGATACTGCACTCAGACAGGAAGTGATGTAGGGGGCATCACACAGGAACATCTTGCATAAGTGAAATGTTGCTTCGGCACTGATCTTAAGGTGGTATTACACCTCAGATAAATGTCGGCTGAAGCCGCCGATTTCGGTGGAATGAGCCGACAATCTAATGTGTATAGAGGTCTGTCGACTCTCCATAACAGCAAATGTGACGGATTTAACAAGCCCGATCCTTTATTCTCCTGGTAGAGAAGAGGGGTTTCAGTGACTTAATCCACACTGCCCATTAAAAAAAAAACATGCATGCTCAGCCGAGTATTCAGGTTTATGCTGGAGCTGGGAAGAATAGCTGTTGGACAATCACGCACCCCTAGCTTTGATTCTATACCCTTATATCTCCCTGAGCTCAAAATGTATTTAGTTACAGTGAAGGAAATAAGTATTTGATCCCTTGCTGATTTTGTAAGTTTGCCCACTGTCAAAGACATGAACAGTCTAGAATTTTTAGGCTAGGTTAATTTTACCAGTGAGAGATAGATTATATATAAAAAAAAAAAAGAAAATCACATAGTCAAAATTATATATATTTATTTGCATTGTGCACAGAGAAATAAGTATTTGATCCCCTACCAACCATTAAGAGTTCAGCCTCCTCCTGACCAGTTACACGCTCCAAATCAACTTGGTGCCTGCATTAACCCCTTAAGGACACAGCCTTGTTTTGGCCTTAAGGCTCAGAGCCCATTTTTCAAATCTGACATATTTCACTTTATGTGGTAATAACGTCGGAATGCTTAAACCTATCCAAGCGATTCTGAGATTGTTTTCTCGTGACACATTGGGCTTTATGTTAGTGGTAAAATTTGGACGATATATTCAGTGTTTATTGGTGAAAATTTGCAAAATTTAGGGAAAATTTATAAAAAATAGCATTTTTCAGAATTTAAATGCATCTGCTTGTAAAACAGACGGTTATACCACCCAAAATAGTTACTAGTTCACATTTCCCATATGTCTACTTTAGATTGGCATCGTTTTTTGAACATTATTTTATTTTTCTTGGACGTTACAAGGCTTAGAACATAAACAGTAATTTCTCTTTTTTTTAAGAAAATTTCAAAAGCCTTTTTTTTAAGGTACCTCTTCAGTTCTGAAGTGGCTTTGAGGGGCCTATGTATTAGAAACCCTGATAAAACACCCCATTTTAAAAACTAGACCCCTCAAAGTATTCAAAACAGCATTTAGAAAGTTTTTTTTAACCCTTCAGGCATTTCACAGGAATTAAAGCAAAGTGGAGGTGAAATTTGCAAATTTCATTTTTCTTGCTGAATTTCAATTTTATTCAATTTTTTTTGTGTAACACCGAAGGTTTTACCAGAGAAACACTACTAAATATGTATTGTCCAGATTCTGCAGTTTTTAGAAATGTCCCACATGTGGCTCTACTGCGCTCGTGGAATAAAACACAAGCCCTAGAAGCAAAGAAGCACCTAGTGCATTTTGAGGCCCCTTTTTTATTAGAATATATTTTAGGCAGCATGCCAGGTTTGAAGAGGTGTTGAGGTGCCAAAACAGTAGGAATCCCCCAATAGTGACCCTATTTTGGAAACTACACCCCTCAAGGAATTAATTTATGGCTGTTATCATTTTGACCACTCAGTTTTTTCACAGCACCTATTTTAATTGGGCTGTGAAATTAAAAAAATGACATTTTTTCCAATAAGATGTAATTTATGATCAAAATTTCCTATTTTCACAGGGAACAAAATACCCCATTTTGTTGCCCAATTTGTCCTGAGTTCGGAAATACCCCATTTGTGGCGATAAACTGCCGTTTTGGCCCATGGGAGGGCTGAGAAGGAAAGGAGCGCTATATGTTTGTTGGAGTCCAGATTTTGCTGGATTGGTTTTCGGGTGCCATGTCGCATTTGCAGAGTCCCAGAGGTATCAAAGCAATGGAAACCCACCAGAAGTAACCCCATTTTGGAAACTACACCCTTCAAACAATTCATTTATGGGTAATGTGACTATTTAGACCCCATAGTTTCTTCACAGAACTTATTTGAATTGGGATGGGAATTTAAAAAAAAATAATTTTTTCCAATAATATGTAGTTTTAGCTCAAAATTTCTTATTTTCACAAGAAATAAAATACTCCAATTTGTTGCCCAATTTGTCCTGAGTGCAGCAATACCCCATTTGTGGTGATAAACTGCCGTTTGGGCCCATGGGAGGGCTCAGAAAGAAAGGAGCGCTATTTGTTCTTTGGAGTCCAGGTTTTGCTGGATTGGCTTTCGGGTGCCATGTCGCATTTGCAGAGCCCCAGAGGTATCAAAGCAATGGAAACCCACCAGAAGTGACCCCATTTTGGAAACTACACCCCTCAAGGAATTCATTCATGGTTGTGGTTATCATTTTGACCACAAAGTTTTTAACACCGCACCTATTTGAATTGGTCTGTGAAATAAAAAAAATGACATTTTTTATCAAAATGTCTTATTTTCACAGGGAACAAAATACCCCAATTTGTTGCCCAATTTGTCCTGAGTGCAGCAATACCCCATTTGTGGTGATAAACTGCCATTTGGGCCCATGGGAGGGCTCAGAAGCAAAGGAGTGCTATGTGTTTGTTGGAGTCCAGATTTTGCTGGATTGGTTTTCGGGTGCCATGTCGCAGAGCCCCAGAGGTATCAAAGCAATGGAAACCCACCAGAAGTGACCCCATTTTGGAAACTACACCCATTTATGGGTGTTGTGACCATTTTGACCCCACAGTTTTTTTCACAGAACTTATTTGAATTGGGCTGGGAATTAAAACAAAATTATTTTTTCCAATAATATGTAGTTTTGGCTGAAAATTTCTAATTTTCACAAGAAATAAAATACCCCATTCTGTTGCCCAATTTGTCCTGAGTGCGGCAGTACCCCATTTGTGGTGATAAACTGCCGTTTGGGCCCATGGGAGGGCTCAGAAGGAAAGGAGCACCATTTGGCCTACTGGGGATTTTTTGGTGCAAAGTCATGTATGCAGAAGCCCCTGAGGTACCAGTACAGTTGAAACCCCAAAGAAGGGACCCCGTTTTAAAAACTACACCCTTGAGGCATTCATCTAGAGGTGTAGTGAGCATTTTGACCGGAGACATACACCCCATAAACTGTAATGTGGGTTCTCACGGGTACGTCAATACCCTACATGTGGCTGTAATCGGCTGCCTAGGCACACAGCAGGGCCCAGAGGGGAAAGACGAGGAGGGATAAGCTGTGCGGAGTGCATCAGGGTAAGTCAAACTGGGGTAGATTAAAAATCATGGGATGTATGATAAATTTTGAAGCTCTCTTTCATACGGAGCCTTCGTTTTTCGGGACATGTGTCACATTGATATATTGTGTCCTTCCTTATCCCCCTCTTATAGCAGACTTTGTACCTCTTTTGACTTTTTCCTTTCTTGCCAGTTTGGGGAACTTCTCCTGGAAAGTGTTGCCCTGGTACGATGCGTGTGGCCTCGCCTCCAGAAGTACTGGGTGCCCCCCCCCTTCTTGGTCCATAAAAATTAGTTTCTTGATAACCACCTCTTCCAGGAAAGTTCCCGTCTGGCCTGTACATCGATGTGGAACGTACACATTGTACAATGCCATCTGTATGATGTGCCCGGCCAGCTTCTTATACCACACCGCATAGCGCTGTAGGGCTTCAGGGCTTGATCTGACAAGTCCACCCCTCTCATGTACCTATAGTAGTCCAGGATGCAGTCTGGTTTGGGGGTCTCTGTACTGGTACCTCGTACAGGTACATGGGTACTGGTGTGACATCTCTCTTGTCCTTGTACTTGACACACAATATGTTGCTGCTAGATTGTGCCCTGCCCTCACCCCTTCTGAGCGTTTGCCCTGCAGAGTCTTCGGGATGTCTCTCAGATTTCTTCTAGCAGTGCCGCATGCCGTAGGACTTCTGGGAGTGAGGCAGTTGAAGAGTGGGACGCTGGTATAAAAATTATCCAGGTAGAGGTGGTAACCCTGGTCCAGCAGTGGGTGCACCAAATCCCACACAATTTTTGCATTAACTCCCAGTAAGGGGGGGGGGGGGCATTCTGGGGGCTGAATACTGGTGTCCTTCCCTTCATATATCCTAAATCTGTAGGTATATCCTGATGCACTCTCGCACAGCTTATACATCTTTACGCCATACCTTGCCCTCTTACCCGGCAGGTACTGGCGGAATTGAACCCTCCCTTTAAAATGTACCAAGGACTCATCAATAGAAATACACTTCTCGGGGGTATATGCTTGGGAAAACAGGGCACTGAAACGGTCTGATAGGGGTCTCCATTTATACAAACGGTCAAAATTGGGGTCATCTCGGGTGGGCACGGCTCATTATCAGTATAATGTAAGAAGCGAAGTATTGCCTCATTTATTTATTTTTTTAGGTTACAGTTCAGTTCTGAAGTTGCTTTGAGGGGCCCATATATTAGAAACCCCAATCAAACACCCCATTTTAGAAACTAGACCCCTCAAAGTATTCACAACAGCATTTAGAAAGTTTATGAACCCTTTAGGTGTTTCACAGGAATTTTGAGCAAAGTAGAGGTGAAATCTACTTATTTTTTTGTCAGAAAATCCTTTTTATACCACTTTTTTTTATAACACAAAAAGTTTTATCAGAGAAACGCAACTTAATACGTATTGCCCAGATTCTGTAGTTTTGAGAAATATCCCACATGTGGCCCTAGTGCGGTATTGGACTGAAGCACCGGCCTCCGAAGCAAACGTGCACCTAGTGGATTTTGAGCCCTCCTCTTTATTAGGCACCATGTCCGGTTTGAAGAGGTCTTGTGGTGCCAAAACAGTGACCCCATTTTGGAAACTAGACCCCTTGAGGAATCCATTGTAGTTTTCATGGGGTGCATGCGGCTTTTTGATCAGTTTTTATTCTATTTTTAGGTGGCGTGGCGACTAAAAAACAGCAATTCTGCTATTGTTTTTTTATTCTATATTTTTTTACAGCGTTCACCGTGCGCTATAAATGACATATTCACTTTATTCTGCGGGGCGATACGATTACGGCGATACCAGATGTTTATAGTTTTTTTTTATGTCTTATGGCGTTTGCACAATAAAATACGTTTTGTAAACAATCATTCACTTTTTGTGTTACCTTATTCTAAGAGCCATAACGTTTTTATTTTTCCATCAATAAAGCCGTGCGAGGACTTATTTTTTGCATAACGAACTGTAGTTTCCATCAATACCATTTTTAGGTACATGCGACTTTTTGATCTCTTTGTATTCCATTTTTTGAGAGGTGAAGTGACCAAACAATTGTGATTCTGAGACGGTTTATTATTATTTTATTTTACGGCGTTCACCGCGCGGGATAAATAATTAAATAATTTTGTAGTTCAGGCCGTTACGGACGTGGCGATACCAATTATGTATAGTTTATTTGTTTGTTTATATATTTTTATTAATAATAAAGGACTGATCAAGGAAAAAGGGGGATTTTTACTTTTATTACTTTTAAATCTTTTATTTTCTTATTTTTACACATCTTTTTTTAACTTTTTTTAACTTTTTTACTTTGTCCCACTAGGGGACATGAGGGTAGGAGGCCCTGATCGCTATTCTAATACACTGCACTACATACGTAGTGCAGTGTATTAGAGCTGTCAGCTACTCACTGACCCACTTGTCAGGACCCACTAGGCTTCCGTCTATGGCATAGCCGGACGCCATTGTTTGGTGTCCGGTTGCCATAGTCACCATCGCCGGCCGCTATCGTGTAGCAGGCCGGCGATGGCAGCTTAACCCCTAAAAAGCCGTGATCGCTATTGAACACGGCTTTTCAGGGGTTAATCAGAGGGTACACAGCGATCGGTCGCCGCTGTAGGAGCTGTGACAGCTGCTGTACGAGACAGCAGCTGTCACAGCTCCTGTATGTGTCGGGAGGATGGCCGTTACTCCCGAGACGTACTATTCCGTCATGGAGCGCGAACAGGGCGCTTTCCATGACGTAATAGTACGTCACTGACCGTTAAGGGGTTAAAGACAGCTGTCTTAAATGGTCACCTGTATAAAAGACTCCTGTCCACAGACTCAATTAATCAGTCTGACTCTAACCTCTACACATGGGCAAGACCAAAGCGCTTTCTAAGGATGTTAGGGACAAGATCATAGACCTGCACAAGGCTGAAATGGGCTACAAAACCATAAGTAAGACGCTGGGTGAGAAGGAGACAACTGTTGGTGCAATAGTAAGAAAATGGAAGACATACAAAATGACTGTCAATCGACATCGATCTGGGGCTCCATGCAAAATCTCACCTCGTGGGGTATCCTTGATCCTGAGGAAGGTGAGAGCTCAGCCGAAAACTACACGGAGGGAACTTGTTAATGATCTCAAGGCAGCTGGGACCACAGTTACCAAGAAAACCATTGGTAACACATTACGCCGTAATGGATTAAAATCCTGCAGTGCCCGCAAGGTCCCCCTGCTCAAGAAGGCACATGTACAGGCCCGTCTGAAGTTTGCAAATGAACATCTGCATGATTCTGAGAGTGATTGGGAGAAGGTGCTGTGGTCAGATGAGACTAAAATTGAGCTCTTTGGCATTAACTCAACTCGCCGTGTTTGGAGGAAGAGAAATGCTGCCTATGAACCAAAGAACACCGTCCCTACTGTCAAGCATGGAGGTGGAAACATTATGTTTTGGGGGTGTTTCTCTGCTAAGGGCACAGGACTACTTCACCGCATCAATGGGAGAATAGATGGAGCCATGTACCGTCAAATCCTGAGTGACAACCTCCTTCCCTCCACCAGGACATTAAAAATGGCTCGTGGCTGGGTCTTCCAGCACGACAATGACCCGAAACATACAGCCAAGGCAACAAAGGAGTGGCTCAAAAAGAAGCACATTAAGGTCATGGAGTGGCCTAGCCAGTCTCCAGACCTTAATCCCATCGAAAACTTATGGAGGGAGCTGAAGATCCGAGTTGCCAAGCGACAGCCACGAAATCTTAATGTTTTACAGATGATCTGCAAAGAGGAGTGGGCCAAAATTCCATCTAACATGTGTGCAAACCTCATCATCAACTACAAAAAAACGTCTGACTGCTGTGCTTGCCAACAAGGGCTTTGCCACCAAGTATTAAGTCTTGTTTCCAAAGGGATCAAATACTTATTTCTCTGTGTACAATGCAAATAAATATATATAATTTTGAAAATGTGATTTTCTTTTTTTTTTTTTATATATATAATCTATCTCTCACTGGTAAAATTAACCTAGCCTAAAAATTCTAGACTGTTCATGTCTTTGACAGTGGGCAAACGTACAAAATCAGCAAGGGATCAAATACTTATTTCCTTCACTGTATGTTGTTTTTCTTCAGTAATATCTGACACACTAACCCACCCAGTGAGAAAGCAGTCAGAACTATGAAGTAACTGGCATAGTATGTTAACCTATATATTTAGTGTGTTCACGTATGTGTTTTATTTCTGCACTGAATCACCCAGGTTAAACCCAGCTAGGGGTGTGACCCTCCCAATGGTTTCCTGTACAAGCACAAACAAGTCCATTATAGCACAACCCCAAAGACACAGAAAGGAAAAACTGAAGGGCCCTATTATTTTTATTATAGTGGCATTAATAAGCAGGGTGTTCAGTTATCTTTGTTTATTGAGAGGTGAAGTGCAGCAATCTAGTGATTGGAAAGTTTAAGGATTTTGCAGCTAAAATAATTTTTTGTTAACTCTGTTCTGCTCATGTCTCACTGACACGTGCAGGGCTTGGTACAAGAGCAAGATCTGATGGGGGTGTATTTACATTAGTTTGTTTTTATTCCGTTTTTAGTTTTGGCTCTTATATGCCACGATTGCAAAAATCGCAACAGAAACCGCAGTAAAAACAAAGAAAAGACTAGTGTAAATATACCCACACATCATAACTGGACTCTGGCTGCGTTAGACACCGCCAAAGCATTTGACGCTATTGAATGGCAGAATCTGCTCATGGTGCTACGTCGCATTGGATTCTGTGCCAACTTTGTCCACTGGATATCTGTAATTTCTAATTCACCAAGTGCAGAGATTTTGGTTAATGGATTTCTTTCAGCGGCTTTTTGTACAGGATAGAGAAATGCTTCAAGGATGACCCCTGTTGCCCCTCTGCTATGCATTTGCTGCTGAACCATTGGCTTTAGTTCTTTGTCTCTCTCGTTAACCAGAAAAATTAATCTTCTGAAATTATCTTCCCCATGTTATACAATCTTGAGCATTCAGAAGTGGCGGTTCCATAGAAACATTTCCATACTATAAATATGAATGTTTCCCCTTTTATATAGGGAAAGGTTGCCCCAAACTACGCATAGCTACGGCCATTTCAGATGTATTATTTAGGGGCCGACTGTGATATTTAAAATATTTGATATTAGACTCTCCGCTGCCTAATGCTGAGCATCACATTGCACATCATCTTCCCTCTGGGCTGTGTTTGAATCCTCAGCTAGATACCCCTGGCAATTGTTACCTCTACACAAGTTACTATTACACAAACTCCTAAAGCACATCTATTCAGGGCTAGGTAATGGTCAAAAAACAACCTCCCATCCGTCGCTGACAGACAACTCCATATATAAAAAGTCAAAGAAAAGGGAGTATATAGCCGTCCAATTTGTATAAAAATAAAAAATTTTTTTTATTAATCATACATATAAGACAGTAAATACATGATAAAACTCATAAGCAAGGCAAAGACTCCAGAAATTATACAATTGGTAGAGTAGACGGTGACCAAAAAAGCTAGTCAGAAAAGTGTCTTGTGCATCTCCTATGCAAAATGATGTCAGAGGATCAAAGTAGAATAATCTCAATATAGCAAAGTAGGTATACCTACGAAAACACAGTACACAGAAGGCTATTCTCAAATAAATGATATTCTAAAGCACCTCGATATCCTATAAGTAATATTCCCACCCGGGGATACCCATCATGGGGGTGAAAGAAAGTGCCAGTGCATTAAATGTAAACACTTGGGTTAAGTTGGCTTTATTCAATCTCGGCAGACTCTCTGATTTCTTTTGACCTCTTACGAAACTCTCATCAAATACCCCGCACAGGTTTTTATATATTTCTCCAGTTGAGACATGCGTTGAATACACAATTTCCTGCTCCTCGTCCATGCATCTCGTCATGCCCCTTAATAGGAATTCTACGTATGCAGGAACCCAAAGGACTCATCTCTGCCATTTATGCACAACTTATCTCTTTCAAATTCACAGGTACCCCTCTCAGCGTAGAAGATAAATCTCACCCCATCTCTAACCGCAGAGAATTGTGCAGAAGTCCTCAAGTCACTTGGGTCAGTTTCTGCAGCGGCTAACAATAAAATTATTAAATTATATATTGTAAGCCAATGTTATCTCACCCCCAGTGACGCAGCTATAGGGGTCGCAGTTGCGTTCGGGTCCTGAAGCCAGGGGGACCCATAATCCCGGTCTGTCCACAGTCACTGTAGTAAACTACACGGGCCCCTGTTACTATAGTAACATCTCCATATAATTAGCCTACCCACTTCTAAGTCGAGTCCTCCTCACCCTGGTCGCAGCGCTGGTTCTGGACACCAGTTTGCATGAGGATGTTGTATGTGCAGTGCACATAACGTTGTGGCGCTGAATGGCATTAGGTTCCAGTGCGGTGCCCAGCAAGGCCCTGACTCAAACAAGAGGTCTTGATTTAGACGCTACGAGGGTAAGTATTTAGATACTGACTTCTGGAGCCCTGTATCTAAGCCTATCATGTGTGATACTCTCTGCTGAACCGCTGTATCTAATCTTATTTGTAATACGGTTTGCGGAGCCAATGTATCTAATCCTGTCATGTGTTATACTGTCTGCTGAGACAATTTATCTAATATCCAGTGGCCTAGCTATAGTTTTTGAGCCCTCAGAACTGCTAACCGTGATATATAGAGGGGGAAGGCAGTGTAACAATATCTGTTATGTCAGTCATGACAGAGAAATCGAAGTGTTAATTCGCCTGGCGCTGCGATTGCAATTGCCACTGAGGCGGCCCATTGATGTTCAAGTGCCCCCCCCCCCCCCCTTTCCTCAGAGAACACTACCAGCCTCTCCCCTCTGCATTGAGTGACGATTCTAGCAGTCTCCTGATTTGGATGCTAGAGCCGTCACTCAGACCATAAAGTGGCACTCGCGACCGTGGTGCCAGGGCCATTGAAAGTCGATTTCTCGGTCATGCAACTTACATGATCGACACAACGGATATAGTTACACTGCCCTTCTCTAGGTAGTTTGTATAAAGTGCAGTAGCTGTTTAATGGCAGGATCGCACACACCGTTTTGATGCAATTTTTGGCTAAGTATTTTGAAGCCAGAAGTGGATCCAAAAGAAAGTAAAAGTATAAAGAAAAGACTGCTGCATCTCCTTTCTTTTGTGTCCACTCCCATGTTTGGTGCCAAAAGCGGCATCTAACTGCATGTGTGATCCTGGCATCACTACCAATGTATGCCACAATACTGCGCAGTGTGTTCACTCATTGATTCTGACAAATGTTGGGCCCACAACTAAATACACTAAGGTCAGTTAAAGTTTTACAAATTTCCCAAAGAATACCTATTTAATAGAATGAAAATCTTTGACTGTAGATAGGGGAGAGCAGACTACTTTATATAATAAGACAGGATAGCTGTATCTAGAATCGGTAGTTGTATCTTTTTCCTCCGCTAGTCTGTAAATCCTCAGTCTCACTGTCAGACTGTCAGCTCCCATGTTCCCAGTGTCTTTATCTGTAGTACTGCTGCTCTGACACCACTTAGGGATATCTCTCTACATTGTGTACTGGATCTGGCAGCATATTTGGATAAGTACACTGTAAATGATGGCTCTGTTTCTTCTCAGTAGAGTACTAAATATTTGAGGTTAAGCTATAATTCAGATATAGTGGGGGTCATGCATAAAAGTTGTCAGTGACGTGACAGTCGTCATATGAACGTAAAAATGTTTTTACACCATATTTATGGAGACATTTATTTGGAACAATTTTGACATTACCTAAGGGTCTATTTAGTATTGGCCGCATGATATAGCAGGTAAACAGCAGTTTTCCCCGCAACACTGCGTGGCCACTAACAATTAAAATGGCAATCACATCGTGGCCGGGTCAATGGCACTCCGTGGTGCCTTATCCTTATGCAGTACGCCTATTTTGTCTCAGATATATGCAGCGGATTTCAACCTTTGCAATGTGAAGGGTGACATGCATAAAAATCTGCTGCAAAATCCGCATGTAAAATCTGTAGTTGAAACATTCTACTGTGCTATTTTTTCCAGTAAAATGACGGACACCATGGCAGAAACCAGATGAAACCCATTGAAGTCAATGGATTTTTAGTCATGACACCATTGGTCTCCGTCATGCGACGGATCCGGCACTTGCAGTTTCTCGTTATTCTGCTACTATGTCGAGCAGAACACTACAGAGGACAATGTTTGAAAAGATTGAAAATACCAGTCTGAACAAGTCTATAATCCTTACAGCACAACTGAGCTGTTCGTGCATGCAGCCATATTTACTACACTAAATTAAGTGGTCCAATGTAGCCATCAGTCATGATCGTGTTCAGATGAATTCTACAATAATACATGTTAAGAAGCTGTGTGTACATTTTAGGTTTAGCACATGATACCAATAACCTGATCTGTGCTCTGGTGAGTTTAGATCTGCAGCATTGTTATAACAAAAACAAATTAGAAAATGTTTTATATTCTGAAAACCACTTGGCTTAAAGACTTGTTATGCAGTGGATATCGGGGATATCATAGGGTCATATTGTAGATGTGATTCATGCATTGAGGTTTTTCTTTTTATATAAAGTTTGCCAAACATACCAGGTTGATTCAGACACACTTAATCAAGTTTGCTAAAGCTTCGTTCACATCTGCGTTTGGACTCCGTTCATAGGTTCCGTCTGAGCTTTCCGTCAGGGGAACCCATGAACGGAATCCAAACTGAAACAAACAGAAACCGCAGGTAACCGTTTGCATCACCATTGATTTCAATGGTGACTGATCCGGTGCAAATGGTTTCAGTTTGTCACCGTTGTTTAAGGGTTCCGTCGTTTTGACAGAATGAATTGCGCAGTCGACTACGGAACCCTTAAGCAACGGTGACAAACAGTAACCATTTGCACCGGATCTGTCACCATTGAAATCAATGGTGATGCAAACGGTTACCTGCGGTTTCTGTTTGTTTCAGTTTGGATTCCGTTCATGGGTTCCCCTGACTGAAAGGTCCGACGGAGCGCACGAACGAAGTACTGACGCAGATGTGAACGAATCCTATTAAAATCCAGCTGTATTTTTATTTAGGTCTTTGTCGTGTAAGTAGTTTGTGCTGGTTTACTTAGTCCTCAATTATCCCTATAGACCTATGATATAACTTTTTTAAATCTAATGTGAACTTTTTATGTCTAAACCTCATTTACATTGTATATGCATTTTCGATGCAGTCTAGTAAAGCAAAGCCCAATTAACAAGTGCTGGAGATATCCTGAAGCCTTTTGTGTTCAGTGGGGCTAACACCCTGGAGCAGAGGCTTTTGTTCTGAGCGCAATAGAGGACCCAGACATTGAATTGATTAGTGGAAGCACGTGGGTGGGTGGGTGGATGGTAAGGAAAGGCAATTTTAGTTTTAAAAAAAAAAAGACTTGAACACTGACCTGCATGTGCACATCACCTTTTTCCATTTGCCCTCAGGAAAAGGAGTTGCTTGAACTTAGTAATAATGCATCTTTGACATGTCTTAACAGAGCAGACCTTTCCTGAGTCAAACTCCTTTAAGAAGTGATTAATCATATGCCCAGATTTCACGCAGGCAGTGTCTGTTTTTTCACAAACAACAAATTAGACATACATTTTTTTTTTTTGTGAGCAAAATGTTTTGATCCCCCCCCCCCCCCAGCATTTTTATAGGACTATATGGAGGAATACTACATCCGTTATGTGTTTGTTATTTTCATTTATGTACAAAATCACCTTTGAACACTTTGTTTTTTTGTTTTTAAATAAAACTATGTATTAGGCTACATTCACACAAAAAAAAGGCCATTAAAAACTGATCAACTGTCATGCTTTTCATGGCCATATTGCATCAGTGTGTCTCTAAATTTTCATTCATTTCCAGTCTGTCTGTCAGTTTTTAATGGCCATTTGTAATGCGTGTTTCATGGGCGTTAAAAAAAAAATGGATGGATTTAATTAGTCAGGGTTTTTTTTCCAAACCCTCTGAAAACACTGCAGTGCCCATGTATATAGTGTCCACATAGATAGTGCCACAGTGCCCACTGTAGATAGCACAACAGTGTCCCCTCTAGATGGTGCCCAAATAGGGCCACAGTGCCCATGTAGATAGTGCCACACACCTCCCTAGATAGTGTCACATACCCCCACCACCTGTAGATAGCGCCACACCCCTCACCCTGTGTGCTACACCACCACCCTGTAGATAGCGCTATTGGGGCGCCCTCTAGTAGCGGAATCCCCTGAGCTTTACATCGGTCTGCTCTAACTGACATCAAAGTGACGTGCCCTGCCTATATAGAGCAGTATTGTAGGAAAAAAAATACTCATTTATTAAAATGTTAAAACTAAAGAAAGTTTAATTGAACCCAGTATCCGTTGAGCAGTTTTTCCTGGTAAAAATGCCAACTTTAAATACATTCATGATTCAGTCACTACAGAGTGAAGTAGATTTGCATATACAGTGTTCATAAAGAGCATGAGCCAAGTCAAATACTATTTAAATATTCAGTAATTTACTAAATGTAGTTGCCTTCTGTAAGAAGGATCTAGTCAACGTTTAACATTTTTACGCCCAGAACTGATGTACAGAAACAAAATGAACGCAAATCATTCAGGGACAAAGTCCTTACACCATATGCATGTAGCAGCCATATGCACAAATAACAAGACCTACTTGAAAGAAAATGAATGTTACATTTCAGTTCTTTCAAATACTTTGAGGTAAAGCCAGCACAACGCCATACAGTTTGTACACAATTACACAGTTTTAAACTAATTTGGCAGCCACTACCTCATTGGAACTGAATGAGTCGGCATGTATATTTCTTGTAACATCACAGCCAGAGTCAACAGCAGGATGTTCCTGTTGACACCTCCCCATTTTAAAGGTTGTATTAGATACCAGATCACTTTTATTCTCCTGTGCCCCGCGATTTTGTTTTTGACCATTTGTGGATTTCTTAATAAGATACACAACGCTTGGGTACCATTCGATTTTTCAAAATGTTAACACCACATAAATGCTCTGTGATAAGTACCCAGGTTTAGGGTTTGGCTTGTTAGTTCCTGCAAACACGTTCTCTGCTGTGGTAATCCAGGTGTTCGACTGCCAGTTTTCTCTTTGTTTAACTCCTCGTCGTCTGGACATCATATTGTGGATTCATTTTCAAATATTTTAGCTTTAAGAGTTTGTAAGTTGTGCTGAATAAAATTTTCGGTAGCCATTGTTTCCGAGAAGCGAGAGTCTTTCCTCATAGGTCGGTTTCTTTTTTTGATGGAGTTTTGAATGGTCTCAGACGTGAAGTAGTAGATGATGGGGTCAAAACAGCAGTTTGATACTGCAATACACAAAGTAATGGGGTACATAATCCTGACGGCAGCCTTCACTGAGCAGTTGCTAAAAGCCTGTGTCCTCATAAGGGAGTAAAGCACCAAGTTAACGTTGTAGGGTATGAAGCAGAAGCAATAGATGAACAGATGGACAACTATCATTTTTAGCACCTTGGTTTTGTTGAGTTTACTTCTGCTTAATGTGACCGGTTTCTTTAATGTCTTCAAGACCATTGTGGAACAGAAAACATTAAGGATGAGAGGGATGAAGAATCCAACGATTTCAATGAATATCACAATCTTTGACAAATAGGTTTTCCAAGTATCCTGTGAAAAGTTCTCAAAGCAAGCCTGTGTAGTGTTTTTTTTATTTGCATTTGTTGATTGGAAAAAGGATGAAGAAGCGCTGCCCATAAGAACTGTAAACCACACCGCCAGGCAGACAATTTTGGCATTCCTTTTTGTTCTGATGGTCTTTGACCGGAAAGGATATACTATAGCCAGAAAGCGATCCACGCTTATACAGGTGAGGAACAGAATGCTGCCATACATATTTGTATAGAACAGTGTGACAGATATTTTACACAGTGCATCTCCAAAGGGCCAGTGGCGGGCCGCAAAGTAGAAAATACGAAACGGAAGCGTAAACACGAACAAAAGGTCAGAAATAGCCAGATTGATCATGTATGTCGTGGTTTCATTCCGCACTTTTAAGGAACAAGTGAAAATGTACAAGGCAACACAATTTGCGATGAGGCCAAGAACAAACACCATGCTAAATACACATCCATACAGGGTGTACTTAAAGTTGTCATCGGCTGTACAGTTTGTGTCGGAGCTGTTATCGCTTACCATCATATTTGGAAGTCCTAGAATCCCAGGAATAGCTTTGATCCTTTAGTTGATAATTTTGTAATCACAAATCCTTGGCAGAATACATGTGCCACTGGCGTATCGTCACACTGTTGGGCAGAGGTGGGATGTACTGCAGCCTTTCTTCTTGGACAAGCTTTTGGCATCACCTGGAAGTTTGTCCTGGTTTTTCCTTTCCAAAGAAAGCTGTATCATGCATATCTCCCGTGTGTCCGTTTATTGCTTCCTTCGGATTTGCTCTTCCAGTTCAGTTGCACCGAGCAGTGAAAGGTGAGGCAATTGTAGGAGACTGAGCGTTCAGCAGCTGTGTGCGGGGAGATGTTGAGGGAGCGCAGTACATTTTCAGTCTCCTTGTCTCTTTCTAATGAAAATGGAAATATTACTTGTGGAATCTTCTGCGGCTTGCTGGTGATGTTTCCAGTTGAAATTTGTTGGTTTAAAGAAGAAGAAGAAGAAGAAGAAGGCAAAGATTTAGGTTGAAACACAATCCAGCATGCTCTGATGTGTAATGCCTGTACAAGCGTCTGCTCCTTTGAAACCTTACACACAAAAAGCCTGAATAACACAGGAAGAGGCCGGCCCTAAACAAAGACTAGAGACTGCCCAGATTATCAAACTGAAAGCAGAGCAAGCAAACAAAGTCTTTTGGGAATATACCTGAGGGGATTGCAAATGACTGGCAGGAGATACTGTGGAGTGATCCATTAACTCTTAACGCACTGTAGTGCAAACTGCCTGCTAAAGCATATATATATATATATATATATATATATATATATACATATACTCTTATAATCATGCATGTGTGTTTTCAGGTTTGTGATTAGTAATATCGCTGTGTTGGTCTTCATTGTTACTTATGGCCCCTTTATATGGTTATTTAAATAGATCTGAAACGTTAGTAATTGGTGGCCATTTTTTTTTAATATTGAACATCACATTCGCAAATTCTCTATATGATATGAATAGCAGCATCATCCAAAGTTGACATCGTAGCGCAAGAACATTGCTTTCTTCTTTTTTTTATTTTCGTGCAGCTCACTAAATGCTACCATGCTTATGTTGGTCCAACTCCGTTTTTAGATCAGCCATGTGTATGAAATCTGCTACATTTTAGGTTTCAAACATGTTTTACTTTATTTTACACTGGTTACTTTGTAGCCAAGAAAAGATTTCACCTTGACAAGATAAGATCCATGCTGACCTCCTTGCCCTTCCTGAGCTGCCCTTCCACTTATCACCAGGTCAGAAAGCAGCTGGGATAGAGAGAAGGGTAAACATGTGTTGAGCCATTATTTGGGATTCCAGCCTCATCATTTTACACAGTGTGTAAACAGCCCACAAGCCTTTTATAGAGGCTTCTTTGTGTTTAGAAAGGATAAAACTCCGGTCCTGTCATGTATGTCACTTGTAAGTATATGGTTAATGACAAATCTGTACCTTGTTGCTGATGCAATGTAATCATTGCTATGTTGCTTTTAGGTATATAACACCACCAAGATTCAGGATTGTGGGAATATACAATATTTGATTACTCAAATGCCTTATTTTTCGAAGAGGCAAGGACCACTATGCGTTCAAAAATGGGTATGGTTGATAGACAAAATTTAGAAATTCTATGGGGCAGATTTACTGAGGGGCGTTTCATTCGTCCGTCTAAAGGCCGTTTTACTTGGGCCTAAGATCAGGGAAATAAAACATTCATTCCCGAGCATCGCCTTGTGTAAGATCAGCCGACAAAGAGCAAACACTCGTTTCGTATCTTTCATGCGGTCCCAAAAAAATCATAGTTGTTGGCAGCACATCTCCCCGTGTAAACGGGATGTGCTGCAGATGATGATGCAAACTGTATGGAATTCGCACAAAGTCACAAATTATTGCGCAGATATGGTATGCACCATTATTTGCGACTTTTTAATGCCATTACCATCATAAAACTGGCGTAAATGTAATGCAAGGACCATTTTTGACAAGATCAGCGATTCTGTTGTTGGGACTTGTAATACCCTATGCTCAACATTTTTGAAGACTAATCACAATGTATTTATGCTGGAAGGGTGTTAAAAAATAAAAACAATTAGGGGCCTCAAGCATACAACAGCAGTGTGTGTACAGTGGCAGACTGAGTCCTTACAGTTCCATACTCTGCAGCTATAGACACAGCTGTATGATGCTGCCATGCAATTCTTTTAGGGGACAATACCGCCTTAATACAGGGTCCAATGGAGCATGCTGCTATTTTTTCCCCCTGTTGTATACAAACACATTCCAACAGAAAGCGTAACCGCTGTACGACATATCACATTGGAGGCATATGGAGATACAGTAGGGCCCCATGAAGAATCTGTGGTCTTGATAAATGCATTAATAACACCCTCCAGATCTCCTTCACAGTTTTCTGTTCTAGAGTTGTGATAGATAACAGTAAAAAGGTCAGGGTGGAAAAACATATTCAGCAGGGCACTTAAAGAGGACCTGTCCTCTCTCCTGAGATGTCTATTTTAGTAAATACTTGTATTCCTCCTGAAATAACAATTCCGGAACATATTTTCTTAAAACTCTGTGTTGTGCCATTCCTCTGTTATTCCTCTTAGAAATTTATGAAAAAATTGAGAACAGGGTGTTATCATTTCCTTTGTCAAAGGCATGTGTCCCTACAGAGTCACTCTAGCACTGATTGACATTATCAGTCTGTGTGGGGACACCACTGCCCCTAACTGGTAACAGCCGGTTGTCAATTTCTTAAAAAAAAAAAAATTCGAAGAGGGATAACAGATGTGCGGCACAACATTGAGTTCTAAGAAAAGATGCCCCAGAATTATTTCAAGGGGGATATAATTATCTACCAAAAAAGACAGTCAGAAGAAATGACAGGTCCTCTTTAATATAGGGGTTTTCATTACAAAATAAAAATGTATATGTGAAGGAGATATTAATATTAACCCACAATGTTAAATAGAAGACAGAGACTAAAATGTTACTAAGACATACCAGTGCCTAACTTTTTAGGTGACTTTTCAGAATAAGCTGTCAAGTGTGTACATGAGGAATAATACTATTTCTAGCCATTATATAACTTGTACTCTGTTTTTTTTAGTAGTTTTCCCCTCTGCAGACTCCATCTCTAAGGGTATGTTCACACGCAGTAGCAAAATACGTCTGAAATTACGGAGCTGTTTTCACCTGAAAACATCCCCTGATTTTCAGACGTTTTTGTAACTACTCGCGTTTTTCGCAGATTTTTTTACAGACGTTATTGGAGCTGTTTTTCAATGGAGTCAATGAAAAACTGCTCCAAAAACGTCCCAAGAAGTGATATGCACTTCTTTGACGCGGGCGTCTTTTTACGCTCCGTCTTTTGACAGCGACGCGTAAAATAACACCTCGTGGGAACAGATCATTGTTAAACCCATTGAAAGCAATGGGCAGATGTTTGTAGGCGTAATGGAGCCGTTTTTTCAGGCGTAATTCGAGGCGTAAAACTCACGACATATCCTATAATTGGGCGTTTTTCGCGCATCACACACCCATTGAAGTCACTGGGTGCGTGAAAATCACGCGCAGCACACGGAAGCTCTTCTGTGTGTCGCGCGTGATTCGCGCAACAGTAGATCAAGAAATGAAGGGAAAAATAAAACCACTTCCTTCATTTCTTGTTCTAAACATCAAAACCCCGTGTCATAAGGATGGCATATGTGTGAAAATCACGAAGCAAACACTTATGACACACGGAACTGCAACGCAAAAAAAACGCTGCGTTTTTTGCGCGCGCAAAACGCACACGTTCATGTGAAAAAGGCCTAACTGTGAATCCAGCACTAGGGTGAGCGAAAAAAACAAAAGCAACCACTTACTAGTAAGTGAACAGTTAGTTGGGAGGGGCTGATTAGTGGAGAAAGAGGCATTAGATATAATACTAAGCTTTTTTTTTTATATTTGTACTATTTGTACTATATTTATACAAAATGTGTTATTTTATTCCAATGCAATATTTCTTTTTTTACGACGCTGCATCGGAATAAATAAATAGAGCAGGGAGCAGTTACTCTTCTTACTGTGTAACAGTAGTAAGACATAAAAAAATCTACATAAATTTGGTTGCAATCGTAACAACCCTCTGAATAAACTTACTGTTATTTATACCACACGGTAAGCGGCGTAAATTTAGGACGCAAAACAGTGTGCCGAAATTGCTGGTTCTTTTCTATTCTCCCCCCCCCCCCCCCCCAAAAACAAACAAACAAGACCTTATACAGTATGTCAACAGATAAAGAAAAAAAAGTAATAGCTCTTTGAAGGAGACGATGGAAAAACGTAAAAAATAGCTTGGTCATCAAGGCCTAAAATAGGCTGGTCTCTAAGGGGTTAAGGATACAGCCTAGTTTGGGCTTTATATCGTGGGTATGGCCCAGTGTATTGCCGCATCTGCCAATCCCAGCAGTGTAATCCTTTAGATGCTGCAGTCGATAGTAAAAGTGCATCTATTCTCTTCTATCTGCAGCTTAGTATTTGCTTATTGAGTCATTCCGGAGGTTGCTAATAGGTTGTCAGTATTTCTAAATATTATTGCCCGTCAGCGTAACACAAAGTTTCCAAAGCATTATGTAATCAAAGGATCGCTGCCTCAAGTCCCTTAGTGGCAAAAAAAAGTAAAAATCTATTAAATTGTTACTTAAAGTTTTCTCCAGCCCCACAAAAAAATAATAGACCTTTTTTCATTAAAAAGTAATGGTTTAAAATGGTTCACCATAACAAAAAATACATATTTGGTACTGACGCAATCTTGGTGACCTGTAGAATAAAGATAGCTTATTATTATTTATACCACATAAAAACAATCAATGCCAGATGTTTTGTTTCATTTCTTTCTCCATCCCCCCCCCCCCCCCAAAAAAAATAAAAATAGAAATTAGTCAAATTATATGTACCCTCATAGTGGTACCAATAAAAAACAACTCTTCCCACTAAAAAAAGCCCTCAAACTGCTACGCCTACGAAAAAATAAAAACATTAAAAACATTATAGCTCTCAGAATGTGGACACAAAAAAATGACCCTTAATTTTTCTATAAAACAAGTTTTTATTGTACAAAAGTACTAAAACGCACAAGAAACTATACATATTCATTATGGCCACATTCATATCGACCAGTAAAATTAAGTTAACATGTTATTTTTACCGTACGGTAAAAATTGGGGGGAAAAACACTCGCAAAAAATAACAGAATTGCTGGGATTTTTTTATTTTTTTGCTTTCCCTCTTTTTTTAAAAAAAATTAAAAATATGGGAAAATTTGTAAAAGCTAATCCATATATTATTTGTAACCCAAAATGATACCATTGAAAAAATACAACTCATGCAGTAAAAAACAAGCCCTCATACAGCTACATAGACTAAAAAATAAAAGTTCTGGCTCTTGGAGTGTGAGGATGAAAAAATGAAAAATGTCTTGGTCAGTAAGGCCAAAACAGTCATTAAAGCGTTAAGAACACCGCTATTTTTTTTTATTTTGTTATTTATATATGCATTCCAAAAACCATATCGACAGAGGTTCTTGAGGGATTGTTTGTTGCAGAATGAGTTGTATTTTTCAATGGCACCGTTTTGCGGTTCATCTAATGTATATGGCCCTGTTCACACAGAGTTTTTCGCAGGCAAAAAAATCTGCCTCAAAATTCCGTCGGGATTTTGACCTGCCTGCACGCTATTTGCCGCGTTTTTCGTGGAGGTTTTCGGCCATGACCATTGAGCGGCACGGGCGAAAAACGCTTTCTCTACCTCCCATTGATGTCAAAGGTTGGTCAGAGACGGAAACACCCGAAGAAAGGGCATGTCGCTTATTTTTCCCGTGAGCGTTTTTTTCCGCTCCCGTTTTTTGCTGCGGTTTCCAAGACTAAAACCGTGGAAAAAAAACTCTGTGTGAACGTATCCCTATAATTGACAAACTTTTACAAAAAATGTTTTGTGGACATAATGCAAAATAGGTTCTCATACAGTGTCTTGCCAAAGTATTCACCCCCTTGGGGTTTTCCCGCTTAGTTGCACTATAACCTGGAATTAAAATGGATTTTGAACTAAATTTTATATAATGTATCTGATAAAATGTCCAAATTGTTGCAGTAGAATTAAAAATAAAAAAATAATAAAAAAAATTTGGACAGCTTTGAGTTCATAGTATTGCTATAAGGGTAAGGCCACACGGTGCGTTTATATTGCGTTTTTAAACTGCAGCGATTCATTTTTCAATAGAAGTGAATGGTGAAATGTTTGTTATGGACAGACTGCTGCTATTATATTACAATGTGGTTTTTATGCAGTTAACGGCATCTTCATAATGTCCGACTGCATGCAGTTACTGACCGCGCTGCCAATGTTGTTGCTAAACTGCTTGTGTTTTTGCGAAGGGTATGTGCACACGACAACGCCAAATACGTCTGAAATTATGGAGCTGTTTTCATTGGAGTCAATAAAAAACGGCTCCAATTACGTCCCAAGAAGTGTCCTGCACTTCTTTGCCACGGGCGTAATTTTACGCGCCGTCTTTTGACAGCGACATGTAAAACGACAGCTCGTCTGCACAGAACATCGTAAGACCCATTGCAAGCAATGGGCAGATGTATGCCGACGTATTGGAGCTGTTTTTTCAGGCGTAATTCGAGGCGTAAAACGCCTCCATTACGTCTGAAAAGAGGTTGTGTGCACATACCCTAAGGGTATGTGCACATACCCTAAGGGTATGTGCACACACACTAATTACGTCCGTAATTTACGGACGTATTTCGGCCGCAAGTACCGGACCGAACACAGTGCAGGGAGCCGGGCTCCTAGCATCATAGTTATGTACGATGCTAGGAGTCCCTGCCTCGCTGCAGGACAACTGTCTCGTACTGAAAACATGATTACAGTACGGGACAGTTGTCCGGCAGCGAGGCAGGGACTCCTAGCATCGTACATAACTATGATGCTAGGAGCCCGGCTCCCTGCACTTAGTTCGGTCCGGAACTTGCGGCCGAAATACGTCCGTAAATTACGGACGTAATTAGTGTGTGTGCACATACCCTAACAGTTCTTCAATGCATTGTAATGAACTATATACAAGAAGCTCCTAACAAATTATTTCCTTTAAAAGAGCAACAGAACTGCAGCATTACAGAGACAAAAAACGCATGCAGTTGACCGTATGCGGTTTTCAAACGCAACAAAACCGCGTTGACGACGCACCGTGTAGCCTTACCCTAAAACCCCTAAATAAGGTGTGCCCAAACCAATTAACTCCAGAAGTCACCTAATTCGTTGAATAAGGTCCCTGTGTGCACTTAGGCTAAAAACGTCTGAAAATACGGAGCTGTTTTCAAGGGAAAACAGCTCCTGATTTTCAGCCGGTTTTTTTAGCAACTCGCATTTTCGCAGCGTTTTTTACGGACTTTTTTGGAGCCGTTTTTCTAGAGTCAATGAAAAACGGCTCCAAAAACGGCTCAAGAAGTGACATGCACTTCTTTTTCGCGGCCGTTTTTAAAAAACTGCTTCCGAGTTTTCATTGGTACTTTGGGGTACATGGGACGTATTGATTGTAAAAAAACAGCAATTCTTCCAGTGTATTTTCCTTTTTTTCTTTTACGGCATTCACCTTGCGGTTTAAATTACAGGTTAACTTTATTGTTTGGGTTATTACTATCATGGAGATACCATAAGTGTGTATTGTTTTTTCTTTTTTTACACTTTTGTTAAATAAAACCACTTTTTAATGGAATTATTTTTAAAAATTTTACTGTGCGTCTTTTTAAATAATTTTTGACGGAAATATCACGTACACACACATGCTACCCACAAAACCTGGTTCTTGAGTTTTCTGCAAATTATAGCCATACCGACGTTGTGTTCCATTGCTCACGTTCTCACCAATTTCATGAATAGTAATCACATCAAAGAGAACCTTTCTTGTTAGCCCTCATGCACACGACCGTAGCCATGTGCACGGCCGTGCTTTTTGGGTCGGCCGGCAGCGGACTGTCAGCCGCGAGCCGCCCTCAGATCGCGGGCCATGCACATGGCCGCGGCCATTATTTTCAATGAGCCTAAGACATGCCCGTTTTTTCTGCGGTCCAGGCTCCCGGGCCATGCACGGACCGTGAAAACCACGGTCGTGTGCATGGCCCCATAGGAATGAATGGGGCCGCAATTCTCCCGTGGATTTTCGGGGGAATTGTGGCCGCAAAAGCACGTTCGTGTGCATGGGGCCTTAGACCACAGTTCCTTTTTTTTATCTTGTCCCTCTCTCTTTTAGAATCTTTTATATGTTGTCCCTGGATATTCCCGAAAATCTAGTATAGTGACCAGAATATAATGCTTTGTGTGCAAATACTAGGATGTTTATAGTCAGTGCAGATTAATTTATGTGGGATGCATACCTTTACATTATATAATTACGTTGTCTGAACTAGAGGAAAAAACTGGAGAAATCCATTAGCATAAGGCTAACACGGCAAACCAAAAACGGCCGTAAATACGAAGCTGTTTTCAAGGGAAAATAGCCCCTGATTTTCAGCCGTTTTTTTACGGCTGTTTATGGAGCTGTTTTTCTATTATCAATGAAAAACGGCTCCAAAGACGGCTCGAGAAGTGACATGCACTTATTTTTTGCGCTGTTAAAAACGACCGCGTAAAAAACGCACCCTGGGAACAGAACGCCGTTTTTCCTATTGGGCAGATGTTTCCAATGGGCAGATGTTTGGAGCCGTTCAGCCCCCCAGTATTTTCAGCTGTTTTTCGGGGCGTTTACCCCTGTGTATTTGAATGTCATAAATGTGGATTTATGGTGGAATTTTTCTGGGTTCCATTTAGGGCTGGGCAATTATGACTTAAATAAAAATCACGATTAATTGAACATGTAACCTCGATTACGATAATTGAACGATTTTTTTTTAGGCCACATCCTTTTTTGTATGCCACGCCTAATATTTGCATGCTATGTTATTGAATTAATATCCCCTGAGCCTGCTGTATGGTATGCCACTGTATATAATATAACCCCTGACACTGCCCCCCACAGTATAATACCCCATAGCTGCCCCAACACAGTATAATGCCCCATACAGTATAATGCCCCATAGCTGCCCCAACACAGTATAATGCCCCATAGCTGCCCCAACACAGTATAATGCCCCATACAGTATAATGCCCCATAGCTGCCCCAACACAGTATAATGCCTCCATAACTTCCCCACGCAGTATTATGCCCCTATGGATGGCTTCCACACCATATAAAGCCCCCCATAGCTGCCCCCACACAGTGTAATGCAGCATAGCTGCCCCCAAAGGGTATATTGCCCCAGTAATGACCCCCACACATCATAATGCCTCCAAAGTTGTTTTCCCACATTATAATGACCCCATAGCTGCATCCAACACTGTGTAATGTCCCATAGTTCCCCGCAGACAATATAGTGTCCCCCACACAGTATAATACGCCATAGCTGCCCCATACAGTATAATGACCCAGTAGTCACACCCACACAGTATAATGCCCCTATAGCTGCCCTCCAAACAGTTAAAAGCTCCCCATAGCTGCCCCCACGCAGTATAAGGCCTCATAGCGCCCCCACAGGCCCAATAGTGCCTAATAAAAGAAAAAAAAATACCTAACCCAGTTCCAATGACGAGTGGAGGAGATCCCCCTGCTCCTCCAGTCTGCATGGCTCGACGTAGACAGGAGAGATGATGTCACTGCCTCACGACTGATTGTACCGAGCCGCTCAACACAAGCAAGCGTGAGGTAGTGACGTCATCGTGTCTTTCTGCACCGAGCCGTGAGTGGCTCAGTACAGACAGGCACGAGGCAGTGACGTCCTCTCGCCTGTCTGTGCCGAGTAGAGCAGGGGGCCGTTAGGTCCTGAGGACGCAGATACAGTTGAAACCGGGAAGAAAAAACTTCATACGCAAGATGACGTCGGTTATCTGAGCAGAATTAAATTTTTATTTTTTTCTCTATTAATTGCCCAGCCCTAGTTGGCAGGATTCAAACGTAGTTTTGGTGCAGCTGTTTTTTTTATACATTTTTCTTAAAAATGTGGAAAACAAGTGAAAAAGTGTAGTGGAAGGACTTATACGTGTCTCTTTTTTGTATCCACTCCTGTCTTAGGCTGGATTCATCCATCCAGTTTAAGCCAAAGGCCTAATTCACACGAGCCTGTCCATTATGCGTGCATAAAAATCGCAGCGTTTTTCCTGCGTTGCAGTTCAGTGTGGAGATGCCAGCGCGTGTTCAGCGCGTGTCTGCGTTATTTACGCGCGTATGTCACGCGTTTTTTACGTCCGCAAAAAAAACTGAAGGTGTTTTATTTTTTTCCTCATCATTTCTTTAGCAACTGGTGGGTGAAAAACACAGACCGCACGCGGATGACGTCCGTGTGCTGTCCATTTTAAAATGTAAAATTCCGCAGTTGGCTCTGATTTTCTGGTACTGTAATCCGCTGCGGCTTTGTGCATTTCTGTTCCTTGTGCAGGGGGGACAAACACTGGACTTTGGAATTAATGTGTGTTAGGCCAACATCTATTTCTCCCAATTCCCAATAAGCATGCATGCAAGGATCCCCCCCCCCCATGATTTCTGGCATCAGGGAGACTGTCATGCTGTCCCTGTGTACATTAGAGCCTACCAGTGAATGGGTTAAAGTTTTGATCCTTTAATAGAACTTTGTTGCTTTAAAATCGCCCTTACATTTGAGAGATGCTGGGTGCAAATATTCTAACATGAAGTTTCTAGTTTGGAATTTCTGAAATGAAGTCTGCTTTTTGTAGGAAATCACTCCTCCGCTAGCTCGGTCTTGTCTCAAATACTTCCATTTCTGATAAGCTCCAGAAAGTTTACTTTTCATAATGTATATGGCTCTTTTTTTTTTATAAACCAACCTGTATTTTAGGTCTCCCTATCATGACCTGTGCACGTAAGTTAGTTTCCTTACAGATAATTTGCTTCAGGCCGAATTCTGACGACCGTAGTATACATCTGTGTGACGGCCGTTAAAACAACGGCCATCACACCGACGCATGTATTTCAATGAGGCCGTTCACACGACCGTTGTTTCAATAGAGCATATGAATGGTCCGTGGAAAAATAGAACATGTCCCATTTTCTTCCGTTTTCACAGATTCCTCTATAGACTCAAGTCTATGAGGGATCTGTGAAAATGGGACCCGCACGGGTGCAACTCGGACGTGAAAAACGTCTGCTTTTCACATCCGAGTTTGCACTTGTGCGATTGAATCTTTCCTGTCTTATTTTCTAGCTATTTTTAATGCCTTATGTGTTTTTCATTCATATCCACTTCCACATATTTGCCTGCTGCAGAAAACCCCTAACCGTTTATCGTTAGTCAAGAATCAGACAAGTGACCGCTTAGCTTCTACAATGCTCAGTATTCCCATAACAAGAAACAAGCAGAGCTTTGAATGTAGCTATGGATGTAAGTGGAGAGGAAAACATGAAATCGCTCAGAATTGGTACCAAATGAGTAAATCATTATTTTATGTGGGTTTAACCCCCCTGCACATGTAGAGTATTTTGTGCACATTTTCCATCTGGATTTGTGAGCAGACTATTGCAGGCAAGCGGATGAGATTTAACAAATCTCATCCACACGCTGCTGAACATTTTTCCGCACTGAAATAAAAGCATGCTGTGGATTTTCAATTCTGCAGCATGCTCATTCTGTTCTGGAATTCACTGTGGATTTCATCCTTTTGGGTATGTTCACACAGCTTATTTTCAGGCTGATTTTGGAGCGTAAACGCCTTGTCGTATGCCCCTAAAATACACTTGAAAACCGTTTCCCATTGATTTCAATGGGAAATATACTGTGTTGTTCACATGAGGTGTATTTTTACAATGCTGGATTAAAAAAAAGCCTTGTAAAAAGAAGTAGCATGTCACTTCTTGAGGGGTTTTTTGAGCTGATTTTCCATTGACACTATAAAAGAACGCTTCAAATTAAAAGAAGCTTAATTATCCGCTTTAAAAACGCCTTGAAATCAGAGGCTGTTTTCCTTTGAAAAGAGCTCCATAATTTTCAGCCACTTCTTATTGTACGTGTGAACATATCCAAAACAGAAGGAATGAAATCTGCAGTAAAATCCACACGTAACACGTGTAGACTTTGCTGCAGAAACGTTGCTAAAAATCTGCAACAAATCCATTACAGGCCTTAGCCTATAAAAAATAGTCTCTTTTCAGAATTAAGTACGAACCTATATGCCGCTCAAAAGGGTACGTGTATAAACTACAACTTGTCCTGCAAAAAAAAAAAAAAACTCCTATTGCTGCATTGATTCAAAAATTAAAAAGGTTATTAGTTCCGAAATGCCAAGATGAAAAATTGAAGCAAGTTTGGCATGGTAGGTAAGCTGCTGTTGGATATGCAAGGCAAATGCAGGAAATTTGGAATGACCCCCAGCGTTGCAGATTATCTGCATATTCCCACTGCTAAGATGGAGCTTCTCTATAAATGAATGTTTAGAAGATGTGGTAGTGAATTTGCGCTTATTTCAAGGTCACACGATCCGAGTACTGGTGCCTTTCATTGGAACCAAAAATTCTAAATTGAGGTCGTGGCCAGTCAGTATTACCATGTATCACACTTGATAGTGACTGCTGGCAAAACAGTAGCTGCAATGCAGCGACAGGAGATCTGGTGTAACATGGCATTGGCATTCATCCTACACTTACTACGTTTATCCTCCCCCCTCAGAGCAATGTATTTTCTTACTGAGCGGTAAATTACCCATGTAAGAACTGTAGGAAATCAGTAGCACTTTACATTAGACTGAATTGCATGCAAACAATACTTTCATGGGTTTCATGGCATGAATACCAGTGTACCTTTGAAATATATAACTAGATAAATTGTATACACGTATCATCTCAGGAATGTTGGTTCCCAATAGAATATTTGGCATTGAGGACATATGTGCTACGAAGTCTAGCAGAAAGGTTTTCTCCAGCTGTGTGATAAAGCTGTGTCAACACAGAAGTTTGCCCAAAACCAACAATTTTAAAAGATCCCGGACCTTGCTGCGAGTTTCTTTCTTAGTGCAACATGCATTCCCCCATTAAAGAAATATTTTATTCACCCACATTCTGACCCACAGAACCCATGCTTTACTGTTTTCTGCTGATTAGATGTTGGATGGCGAGATCCAACTTCCGATTTGGCAAAATAAAAATTCTGCAGAACGGAGCATGACATGTAAACATGGCCTTATAAACAATTTCCAAGGCTGGGTTTAACCAAATTATTATATCTTCTAGTCAGGACACCGGTCTGAGCTTTTTAGAATAGCACGTCTCATTTACTATTCATTTTTGTTTGTTACCTAATCTTTGTGTTATGTAAAACATTGAACATATGATTTGCTTACAGTTACAGACCGCACTGTATAAGTAACTAACTGGAATTATAAGGACAAAACTTTGATAGTCAAATGTAATTGGATTCACTTTGCTTGTTCTGCCTTTGCTCATTGCCTTTTAATTTTAGGGAACAAAATAATTTCTTTGGTCTAGTATTTGAAGTGTATTTCATTGTAGCTAAACAAGTTATCTACTTTGTTATATTTTACATGTTGGTCTAGCGTCATGCTTCCACCCCCTTTTCCCATCAATCAGTGATGTTTTTTCTCTGTTAATTCTAAAAAAAATTGCACATTAACCCAATTTGTCCCTTTCTGGCAATAAACTGATTGTTGAAATTGATGGCGTTTGACCTTGGAAAGTATCTTAGTACTTTTTAGTTTGTTTAACCAGCTATCACTTGAATATAGACTTGTTGAGTCTATTTGATAACTAACATTAAATATTTGTTCTAAGCAATGCTTGATCAAACCCTATTTGACTTGCAGTTACTTTAGAAATAATGTATTTTAGTAAGTACTTAGATTCTATTTATCTTTTAGGCTCCAACACACAGGACGGATATCGTGAATATTTGCGCACAGAGAATCTGCATCGGGTTACAGAACCAGCCATGTGGATGAGATTTCAACAAATCTTCATGCAGCAAAAAGTTTAACACAAGGAAATCTGAGCATGCTGCGGATAAACAAATCTGCAGTATGCTTATTCGAATACGGATGTTTACAGTACATTTCTCCCTTTTCAATGTAGAAGGGGTGAAATACACAGTGAATATACAATAAACACGTGGCTTTTACTGCAGGTTTGCTGCAGAAATATCTCCAACTTATCCTCCACATGTGTAGTTACCCTTCCGTCAGATTTGTTGCAAATTTTTTTTTACCATGCAGATTTCATGCCTTCTACGTTGAAAAGGGTGAAATCCGCTGTGAACATAAGTAAACCAGTTACTTTAAAAAAAAAAAACCCTCAAAATTCTCAGATTTCTGCGCCTAAAACGTTCCACAGCATGGAAATCAAATCTCATCCACATAGCTGGTACTGGAATCTGCTGCACATTTTCAGTGCACTGTGCAGGTGTCCTTAGGCTGGGTTCACAAGGAGTTTTTTGCAGGCGGAAAATCTGCCTCAATTCCGTTTGGAATTTTGAGGCAGATTTTCCTTTGCCTGCACGCCGATTTTCGACTTCCTTTGAGCGCCGCGGGCATAAAACGCAGCGTAATATGCTTTCTCTGCCTCCCATTGATGTCAATGGGAGGTCAGAGGCGTAAACGCCTGAAGATAGGGCATGTCCCTTCTTTTTCCCGCGAGCTGTTTTTTCCACTCGCGGGAAAAAAACTCCTCTGTCTCCCACTGAAATCAATGGGAGGCATTTTCGGCCGTTTTTTGGCGCGTTTGCGTTTTCCGCATCAAAAAAACTCTGTGTGAACTCCCCCTCAATGTTATGTTGCCGTCTTTTAGTTTTAAGAATGACAGTGGTTTTCAACTTCATTTTCATTTTGGAATGAATGGCACAGAGGATCCATTCTCTTAATTGAACATGTTTACCCTCAAGCGAAAAGTAGTTATCTGATCCGAAAATTTTATGGTTCACTTTTTAATGAGCAATAAATAGTCTCTAATTTACCCCTTTTAAAAATGAATTAATCTCCAAAGCCAACATCACTGGTGCAGATGCTATTAAGGATTGACACTACACAAGGATCATATCAGGTCGTGGTGGGAGATTCAAACCCTAGATACTTATCTGAGAAAGAAGATCGTGCCTCGAGGGTTACGCATCACCCTTATTCCAGCTGCAAGGGTTAGGTCCCCTGACCTTCTTAAAAAATGGGAGAAAGAATCCATTGACTCGTCTCTCAGATTTATGGGGATTTTACTTGAGGACAATAATTCTGTTGGCCCGTAGTTCTGCTGAACTTAAAGATGGGATTGAATCGGTCAGAAAATTCTCTAACAACCCAGACTATGAAAGAAAAGAATTAGTACTCCAGCAGGGTATAGAGAAATTCACCGGACATATAAAAGAAAGGAAGCATTTCCAATATGTACGTGATACCGCTGACTTTAAGGAGGGAAAAAATCTTTGATTATAGTGTGAAAAATATGGGGGATCACGAGCTGGATACGGAACCATCTTCCTCTGAACAAGAACAGTCAGATTCTGATAACCCCGGAATCCCCAGTAGAAGGGGCAATCAATACCAGGGAAGGAACACTACCCATACAAATCAAAGGGGTAGAGGCAGTGGAAAGGGATCCAACAGGGATGTTTTTTTTTTAGCCAGGAACCACCTGATCTCAGAGTACCTCCTACGAGACAGGAGAGAAGTTTGATCTTCAGTCACCATGAGGATGACTTACAGAAAATGAATCTCCCATCAAGATTTTTGACCACAGAAGAGACTAGTATTTTAAAAAAGGGTTTGTCTTTTGTGCCCACAAATAGATTTGATTTGTTTACATGGGTCAAGTATCTCAATCTCTTAGTGCGCAAACTCAAATTGAAGAAATTCTTTAAAACCCATGACAGGCGACAATGCTTAGAATTGGGGATTTCAGAGGAGAATCTGCCACACCTCAGAACGCTTGATCAATTATGGGAAGAGGGTCAAAGGAACATTGGTGATGGACCGTTTACTAATCTAAGGGATCCATCGACAAGAAATGCACCCGTTAATGACCACACACCAATTGATGTATTTCTTGAGGTAGTGGTGGATCAACTTAGGAAATTGGATACTCTGAATGTAATCAAATTGAATACCTCTAGGGAGGAGATGGCAGGTCTACAAGCACTTGAACAAGATGAGACAATTGTCATCAAGCCTTTAGATAAAGGTGGGAATATTGTAGTGATGGATCTGAGTCAATACAAGATCATGTGCTATGGCATTTTGGGGGATACGGCCTGTTATAGGATTCTACCGACTGACCCAATGAAGATCTTTGGGAATAAACTAAAGGAATTAATAAATGAAGGCAAATCCCTGAATTTGTTGAGCGCTGATGAACTACGATTCATCCTTGTCGATCACCCTCAATATGCCACCTTTTACAGTCTGCCAAAAGTGCATAAGGGCACGTCTCCCCATAAAGTTCGCCCTATTGTCTCAGGGGTCGACAATTTGACCCAAAATGCTAGTCTTTACATTGAGCGTATCCTTAGTCCTTTCGTATTGGCCCTCCCATCCTATGCCAGGGATACGATGGATGTACTCAGAAGGCTAGAGGGCATCAAATGCGATACCGGCGTCCACTTGGCTTCCCTGGATGTCGAGGCCCTCTACAGCTCTATACCCCACACCTCTGGGTGCAGGGCTGTAGAGGACTTTTTGAGTGAAAGGGGACTACAGTTTCAGGCCCACAATGAGTTTGTTGTCAGCCTACTCAAATTTGTCCTCGAACATAACTTCTTTCTATTTGATGGTAAATACTATCACCAGCTCAGGGGGGTGGCAATGGGAAGTCCTTGAGCCCCCTCCTATGCCAATATTTACCTGGGCTGGTGGGAGAAGAAGGTTGTTTTTAGTGAGGAAATGGACAAATGGACATCCCTGATTCTCCTCTGGCTAAGATTCATTGACGACGTCCTGATTCTCTGGACGGGAACTAAGGAGGAGTTCAATGAATTTGTGACCTTCCTTAATGTCAATGAAATGGGGCTCTTTTTTATGTCCGAAATTCATGACCGCAAAATGACGTTTTATGACATCAATATCTTTAAGACTGAACAAGGACATATTCAAACGAATATATATAGGAAGGACACAGCGACCAAAAGTCTTCTTAGATGGGAGAGTTGGCACCCCGCGCCACTGAAAAGGGGGATACCCAAGGGACAATACCTAAGGGCACGGAGGAATTGCTCCACCATCACAGACTTTGGAATAGCTGCATCCGACTTACAGAGCAGATTCCTTCGGAGGGGATATCCTCGTGAAATCCTTAGATCAGCATATAAAAACGCTTTGAGCTGCAACAGTAGTGACCTCCTTAATCCAAGCACTCGATTGATGATCAGATATGCATTATAGGGACGTATGACTCAGCCAATAAGGAGGTGTTGAGGGTCCTACAGGCTTACTGGGGGATCCTTAAAACAGACCCTGATGTTGGAAGTCTTGTGGGTGATAGACCACTAGTGACTTAAAGGAGGGGGAGAAACATCATGGATCGTCTAGTGCATATCCATCTGCAGCCAACTTTACATACCACTTGGCTTATACATGGCATTAAGGGAACTTTTAGGTGTGGATCATGTAAGGCCTGTGATTCCATACTTTGCCGCAAAAACTTCTGTAGTCACACCACAGGTAGGACGTTTGACAATAGGTCTTTTATTAATTGCAAAACAAGAGGCATTGTCTACCTTATTTCCTGTGTATGCGGACTGCAATATGTCGGCAAGACCATCAGAGAGTTCAGGAGATGGATCAGGGACCACATAGGTGACATTCGTAGAAGTGCGCATACTCCGGTGGCACGGCATGTTACGGGAATGCCATGGTGGCGATACAAACGTGATCAAATTCCAGGGGAACGAACATATACGACCATCTGCTAGGGGAGGGATTTTGGATAAAAGGATTTTACAGAAGGAGGCCCAATGGATCTTCCGCATGCATACCATGAAACCTGCGGGCCTCAATGAACAAATATCATACAACTGTTTTCTATAATCCACATTCTTTCTGGATCGATCCTCATGCCTTCTTCAATTATGTCTTTCTGTGTCATGCATATACTTCTACAATTTAACCTTTGACCTCGTTTTCATTTTCAGTCATTGAAATCCTCCTATCATTCATCACTTGTCTATTTGGGAATGTGGGTAGCATTTGGTTATGTCCCAATATGTTCCCTCGCTCCCTATCTTATAGTCTGATGGTGATATAGGTCTTTTTGCTGACCGCTTTTGCCAGTTGTTTTCCTCATCCAATGTCAGCATTCATCTCATAGTTTGTTATTTAGCCGCCTAATGATCCCTGGTTACTAGGGACGCTTTGGTTGCTCCCGTCCACGATTGCATGGTGCATCCGTGGGCTCGCCCTGCTCAGGTGACGTCATCGGCGTAGCTTGTAGGGGATTGGCCGGCCGGGCGCCGTGTCTTCGCTGGGGGGGAGGGACTATCACTATGTATGTCCGGCATTCTCTGCTCATGTTCGATCAGCTGACCAGTGTCGTGCACGAGCCGGGTTAATGTTTTAAGCACGCAATAGGTGCTTACCGGCCATTAGGTGTTTTTATTCAATAAACATTGTGACCCCTGATGAAGCACCCTGCTAACTAAGTGGTGCGGAAACGCGTAGGGACACAGTTCTAGTGGCACGTATTGACCAGGTGTTTATGATATAAATCAAGAGGGGGAGATATCTTCATGCATTGTGTGGTTACACAGACAATATAGCACCCATCAGCACTCCCCTTTCTGGTCATCGTGCTTACGCCTTTAATAGTTTCTTGGCTATCTAGCCGAATTTTAGTTTTGGATTTCTACAATAAAATTCATATCTTAATTGTTCATATAGGCAGTGATATACAGATGCTATAAAGGGAAACATTTTTAGGTTTTTTTTGCTATACACACTCATCCATTATACAGGTTGCTGTAGTAAAATGCAGTCGCATTTTCCTCCCCACATTTCAAAAGCCATAACTTTTATTTTTCCGTTGATATAGCCATTTTAGGGCTTGTTTTTTGCTGGACGAGTTGAAGTTTTCCCTGCATCATTTATTGTACCCCATCATGTACAGGTAAACTGGGAAAAAATTATTTGTGGAGTGGAATGGGAAAAAAAGGGCCTCCCTCCTTCATTGTTTTTTTTTTTGTTTCGTTTTTATGGCGTTCACCTTGCGGTAAAAACGACATGTTAACTTTATTCTGCAGGTCAAAATGTTTACACAGTACCAAATTGATAAAGTTTTTTTGTTTTACTACTTTTACAAGGTAAAACCTAATTGTAAAAAATGTTGTTTTGTATCGCTATATTCTAACTTTTCTGTCGATTTGAGCGGTGTGAGGACTTATTTTTTGCGGGGCGAGCTGTAGTTTCTAATGGTACCATTTTGGGGTACATGAGCCTTTTTGATCACTTTTACGGCGTTCACATTGGGGGTTAAATAATGTTATATTGTAATAGTTCAGACTCTTACGGATGCGGTGAGACCAGCTATGTTAGTTTTTTTTTGTAGTTTTTTTGCATTGCTTTTGGGGTAAAATGGGGAAATGTTTTTTTTTCGAGAGGGGTCTCGCTGGTTATACTGCAGTCTCAGCTGTAACATTCAACTGACACAATGCTACTCCATATTCCCCCACCCGACCTATATACACGGCAGATGTCAGGAAGGGTTTAAAGCGGTTGCCACATGTTTCTGTGTTTACTTTATCACAGAGATCAGCTCTGTGATATTGCCTGAGGAAGGAGCCGTTCCGGCTCCAAAACGTGTCGCTTGTATCTATCAATTTTATTAAAGAACTTTCATCTACATAGTGTCTGCCTCCTTGCCGTTCGACACTAAGAAACCAATACTACACCTCTTGAAAAAGGAACAGCGCCGATTGTAGGGCTGATTTTTGAGAAGTTCACTGTACTGCCATCATTTAAGGTATTCGTTCAGTGACCTATAAAAGATTTTAGCCCTCTATTTTTTTCCAGACAATTCATTGACTTTGATGGAAAAAAATTTAACTGGTATTTCAGATTACCTTTTTTGACCATTGGTGCATGCCACTGGGTAAACACACCTGAATACATACTTGGCAACTTCTGCCGACTACAACAATACCAAATATGTGTGCATTTCATACACGCTGGGCACTAGGTGGAGCTTACAATGAATGGTGCGCAAACTGGCTTTTGCAGAGCAAATTTTCCAAAGCTGGTTCCAAAGCGATCTTTGTGTATGCGATCAGTGTCTCAGACAAAGTCGCCGTGTAGCCCCAGCCTAAAACTGTACAATATATATGATATTAAAGATATAGATAGTGATAGGTAGATAGAAATAATAATAATCTTTATGTGTATAACACAAAAAAAAAAATCACAATTTAGATCTATCTACCGATCGATCTATCTAAATACAAAAAATATCAGCCGCACAGTCCCAAAGTAGTGCATGGGTGCAAGCCCGCCGGGGTCTCGACCAAAAATGACCCAAACAAGTAGATTAAAAAATCAGGCAGTACTCCAGCGATATGTAGCAAAAGCGTGTAGGTGCTTTATTAATCCATCAGTGAGGTCCAACGTTTCAGCTCTACCATAATATGCTTTTTGCCACTACCTCCTCGCTATGACGGAGACACGAGGACCTGACCGGGATTCCTGAACCAGTGCCAGATCCACTTGAGACTACATGCCAGGACCTTCTCTTCTGATGACGCCAGGATCGCCTTCACAATCTCTCTCCTTACTGGCAAAGCCCTGGCATGGGCAAATCGTCTGTGGGAGCATCAGGGACCAGAGACCCGTGACTTTCAGTGCTTTTTACGGACTTTCCGTTCGATATTTGAGGAACCTGGGAGAGTTTCTTCTGCTGCTGCATCCCTGCTGAACCTACACCAGAGAGACCTCTCCGTTGGCGAGTATGCCGCTCAGTTTCGTATCCTGGCTGCTGAACTGACCTGGAACAACGAGGCTTTGGTGGCCACATTCTGGCAGGGACTGTCTTCTGGGATTAAAGAAGACCTACCCTGGACGATCTCATCCTACTGGCCACCCGGGTTGACATGAGGATTCGGGAGCGTTCCCAAGAGGTTCTCCGGGAGATGCCACGCAGACGCACTTCTGGACCTTTGTATTGCAGCCTCAGGCGATATTGTGAGTTTTGTGTCCCCAGAGGCCAGAGAGACCCCAGTGCCTAGGATTGGTTGGAGAGACAACCCTAGGTGGGACGGTACCAAATAAAGCATTCTATCCCAAATTAACCATTCCTGTGACCATATTATCCGGCGAGAAGACGCATTGGGTTTCTGCCTATCTGGACTCTGGGTCCGTGGCAAACTTCATCCAAAAGAATCTAGTGGATCATCTCCAGTTGCCCACAGTTCCCCTGGAGACATCTTTGGCTGTTGCCTCGGTGAACGGACTGCCTCTGCCCGAACCAATTGTATCTAAGACCAAGCTGCTGAAGGTCCAAGTTGGAGCCCTTCATTCGGAACGAATTTCATTTCTTGTTTTGCCCAAAGCAATCATTCCTGTTCTGCTGGGCCTGCCTTGGCTTCGACTACATGCCCCAGTCCTGGACTGGAACTCCGGAGAGGTTCTCCAATAGGACTCCAAGTGCCTCGGTCGCTGTCTATTGCAGATCCATCCTGTCTAGCCTCCTCTGCCTCAGTCATTGGTGGGATCCCCCCCCTCCCATTTCGCTCAGTTTGCGGATGTCTTCAGCAAGAGGGAGGCTGAGACGCTGCCGCCACATCGGACTTATGACTGCCCCATTAAACTGGTTCCAAATGCCGCTCTCCCCCGTGGACGGGTATATCCTCTCTCCTTGCCAGAGACTCTATCCATGTCGTCCTATATCAATTTGGAGAGGGGTTTCGTACGAAAGTCTTCCTCCCTCAGCAGGATGCAATACTGTCTGGGTGGTGGTAGACCTGTTTTCGAAGATAGCACATTTTATCCTGCTGACCGGCCTACCTTCTTCTCCTCGACTGGTGAGTCTCTTCATTCAGCACATCTTCCGTTACATTGCTTGCCCCTCAAAATTCTGGAGAGCACTCTGTAAGCTCCTGGATGTGAGATTGGACTTTTCCTCAGCCTATCACCCCCAGTCCAATGGGCAAGGCGAGAGGATTAACCAGATCATGGAGAATTATCTCCGCCACTTCATCTCCTTGCAGCGTGATAACTGGGTACAGCTTCTTCCATGGGCCGAGTTCTCGTATAACAACCACACAAGTGGCAGAGTTACTAAATGGGTTCTTCCGCTCTGTATATACAACAGAAGAAAGAGCAGCTGATGTAGCCGCTGCCAGTGCTGTTAATATATCAGTTGATATACTGAATTGAATGAATGTAGATATGGTGCAAGCTAAATTAAATAAAATAAACGTACACAAGGCCCCGGGACCAGACGGGCTACACCCTAGAGTTCTTAAGGAGCTTAGTTCAGTTATTTCTGTCCCCCTCTTCATAATATTTAGAGAGTCTCTCATGACTGGTATAGTGCCAAGGGACTGGCGCAGGGCAAATGTGGTGCCTATTTTCAAAAAGGGCTCTAGGTGGTCGCCGGGTTAATTATAGACCAGTAAGCTTAACATCAATTGTGGGGAAAATGTTTGAGGGGCTATTGAGGGACTATATACAGAATTATGTGACAATAAATAGTATTATAAGTGACAGCCAGCACGGTTTTACGAAGGACAGAAGCTGTCAAACCAACCTCATTTGTTTTTATGAAGAGGTAAGCAGAAGCCTAGACATAGGGGCCGCTGTGGATATAGTGTTTTTGGACTTTGCAAAGGCATTTGACACTGTCCCTCATAGACGTCTAATGGGTAAATTAAGGACTATAGGTTTAGAAAGTATAGTTTGTAATTGGATTGAGAATTGGCTCAAGGACCGAATCCAGAGAGTTGTGGTCAATGATTCCTACTCTGAATGGTCCCCGGTTATAAGTGGTGTACCCTAGGGTTCAGTGTTGGGACCACTATTATTCAACTTATTTATTAATGATATAGAGGATGGGATTAATAGCACTATTTCTATTTTTGCAGATGACACCAAGCTATGCAATATAGTTCAGACTATGGAAGATATTTGTGAATTGCAGGCAGATTTAAACAAACTAAGTGTTTGGGCGTCCACTTGGCAAATTAAGTTTAATGTAGATAAATGTAAAGTTATGCACCTGGGGACGAACAACCTGCATGCATCATATGTCCTAGGGGGAGCTACACTGGGGGAGTCACTTGTTGAAAAGTATCTGGGTGTACTTGTAAATCATAAACTAAATAACAGCATGCAGTGTCAATCAGCTGCTTCAAAGGCCAGCAAAATATTGTCGTGTATCAAAAGAGGCATGGACTCGCGGGACAGGGATGTAATATTACCACTTTCCAAAGCATTAGTGAGGCCTCATCTAGAATATGCAGTCCAGTTCATAGAAAGGATGCCCTGGAGTTGGAAAAAATACAAAGAAGAGCAACGAAGCTAATAAGGGGCATGGAGAATCTAAGTTATGAGGAAAGATTAAAAGAACTAAACCTATTTAGCCTTGAGAAAAGACGACTAAGGGGGGACATGATTAACTTATATAAATATATGAATGGCACATACAAAATATATGGTGAAATCCTGTTCCATGTAAAACCCCCTCAAAAAACAATGGGGCACTCCCTCCGTCTGGAAAAAGAAAGGTTCAACCTGCAGAGGCGACAAGCCTTCTTTACTGTGAGAACGGTGAATTTATGCAATAGCCTACCGCAGGAGCTGGTCACAGCAGGGACAGTAGATGGCTTAAAAAAAGGCTTAGATAATTTCCTAGAACAAAAAAATATTAGCTCCTATGTGTAGAAATTTTTTACTTCCCCTTTCCCATCCCTTGGTTGAACTTGATGGACATGTGTCTTTTTTCAACCGTACAAACTATGTAACTATGTAACTAAGTGAGTCTACCACTTCCGCACCATTCTACATTCTGTACAGTCAACATCCTAGAGTCCCTTTTCCTGTGTCGGCTACATCTCAGGTACCCGCTGCTGACTCTTCATTTAAGGACTTCCTGCAAATCTGGCAACAGACCCGGTCCTCTATTTTGCTGGCTGTCAATCGCATGAAGCGAAAAGCGGATACAAGAAGAAGTATCTTCCAGGTACCAAAGTCTGGCTGTCCTCACGGAACATTCGTTTGAAGGTGCCTTCGTACAAGTTTGCTCCCAGGTTCCTCGGTCCTTTTGAGATTCTGCAACAGATTAACCCTGTCTCCTATAAGCTTCGGCTGCCTCCTACCCTCAGAATCCTCAACTCCTTTCATGTGTCCCTCCGGAAGGCTGTGGTCCTGTACTGCTACAGTAAGACTCCCAGTCCTGCAATTGCTCCCAGCGGTTCATCTGATGTGTTTGAGGTGAGGGAGATTCTGGACTGCAAAAGGGTAGGAGGAAGGACTTTCTATTTGGTGGACTGGAGAGGGTTTGGTTCTGAGGAGAGGTCCTGGGAGCCGGAGGAGAAACTCTGTGCCCCTGCTCTCATTAAGAAGTTCCCCTCTCGCTCTGGTCCCAAGAAGAGAGGGCGTAAGAGGGGGGATACTGTATTGTCCATGGCCGCGGACCGTTGGGTTTACTCACCCCCGGCAGCCACAGCCATGGATCTGTGAGCGATGGCTTGCATCTCTTTCATAGGAGACCCCAGCGCTCACTTCCGCTCCATTACCCTAGTGCGGGATCTATCTATCTTTCTATCTATCTATCTATCTATCTATCTATCTATCTCATATCTATCTATCTATCTCATATCTATCTATCTATCTATCTATCTATCTATCTATCTCATATCTATCTATCTCATATCTATCTATCTCATATCTATCTATCTATCTCATATCTATCTATCTATCTCATATCTATCTGTCTCATATCTATCTGTCTCATATCTATCTATCTCATCTATCTATCTGATATCTATCTCATATATATTGATATATAGTATAGTTCTAGGCTGGGGCTACACGACGACTTTGGCCACAACACAGGTCCCATGGCCAAAAATCGCTTTGTCCGGTAGCCTACTGTGACCACATTCACTGTCATTACTTGCCATGTAGGCTACGGAACATAGTAATCTTTGGCCGTGCAACATGTGTCGCAGCCCCAGTAGCCCCAGCCTAAGGCTACATGCACACTTTGCGTATTTTAGTTGCGGAAAATATGCAGCAAATTCGCAGGAAATAAACGCACCCGAAGGTACGTATTTTAATGCGTTTTTCAGTGCGACTTTTACGTTTTGCTGCATAAACTGCTGCGTTTTCATGCTGTCGGTTTTGCTGTGTATTTCTGTAGAATTACAGGAATAGAATTCGCAAGCGGAATCACGAGATAAATTGCCATGCCGCGGTATCGAAAATACGCACCGCGGGTCAATTTACTTCCCAAAAAATATGACATTACCTGGAATCTCATTGTCTATGCTGGTACTGTATTACGCTGCGGTTTTGCCACAAGCATCATGTGCATTGACCCTAAAACCACTATATATCAATATAGATGGATATGATGGAAAGATATTAGATAGATTTATAGATAGACAGATATTACATAGATAGACAGATAGATATTACATTGCAGATAGATAGATAGATAGATATTACATAGATAGACAGATAGATAGTGTGTGTATCTATCTATCTATTTGTCATATCTATGTAATATCTATATATCTATCATCTATTTATGTAATCTCTATCTCTATCTATGTGTATGTATCTATCAGATAGATATATATGACAGATAGATAGATAAATATGACAGATAGATAGATATGGACAGATGGATATGACAAACAGATATGACATAGACAGATGGATATGACAGTTATGACATAGTGTGTGTGTGTGTGTGTGTGTATCTATCATATATTTGTCATATCTATCTATCTATGTAATTATATATCTATCTCTATCAGATAGATTGATATGCCATAGAAAGGCAGATATGACACAGGCAGATATGACACAGGCAGATATGACATGGATAGATACAAGTATATTTATTGGAATATATTTGTTTTATTATACACTGTTCTCGCCGTGAGCGGTTGTGGTGTGTGCCGTAAGGATGGGGAAAGTATAGTGATCAGTGTGACAGTTGTCACAATGATCACATGCCCAGAGACCTCACTCATTGGTCTCTGGGCAGAGCTCTGGGAGGTCAGTTGTCTAAACACAGCTGCATCACGGAGCTAAATGCCGCTACAGCGGCAAACAGGCTATATCTGAAAGACGTTCTAGAATGGCCCTGCAGAGTTAATTAAGGACCGCCCGGACGTTTATAGTCAATGGGAGGTCCGGAACTGGTTAAAGCCATGATTGCAGCAATACAGCCGCAAAAAGTCATAAATACATATGATTTGTGTGAATTTCTCCTAAAAATAGATGCGGTCTATACATTTAAAAAAAAAAATAAAATAATCTATTTTTTCAGTAAGGCTATGTTCACACATCGTGATTTGTTGCAGATTTTTGAGCAAAAGCTAGAAGTTGTTTTAACAAGGAATGGGAAATATGAGGGCTTCTCCACACGTAACGCAATTGCTGAAGAAAATTTCTGCAGCAATTCTGCAGAAAGTAGCAGAAATTCTTCTGCTTTAAAATTTCCTGCAGAAAATGGTGCGGATTTTGCTGCATTTTTCTCAATGCTGGGAGATGGTGACATCTGAAAAATGCAGCAATTCAGTCCACTTTCCGCAGTTGAGATTTGTTACATCTCACCCACTTTGCTGCTACTGTATTCTGCTGAGTATTTTCCGGCCGCAATTCCGGACGGAAAATACGCAGCATTCCGCTACGTGTGGACAAGCCCTAAAGGAAGAACTTCTCCTTCCTCCTGTATTCAATTCTGGCTTTGGCTGAAAATCTGCAACAAATTGCCATGTGTGAAATAGCCTTACTGTGGTTCAGACATTGCTTCTATGGCTATTTTTGAAGTACAGGTCCCTCTCTACTAAAATCATACCAGAAATATTATTTATTCTGTTTGTAGGTTTAGTGGTTGGTTGACTCCAAGTATAGCCTGGAAATATGTGCTAAAGTTTCCTATGTCCCAAAAAACAAGAAAACATTTTTATCTAAGAGCTCATTCATATAGTCCTAGGAAATAGGGTGGAGTATTTTTTAATCCAAGGCTTCATTCATGCTAGTTTGCAGGCTACAGCAAATTTTCCTTCTTGATTTTGGCCTTTCAATTGCAAAGGCCAACAGCTTCACAAAGTTGTAAAAAACCGAACATGCTCTAACACATCTCTGCATTTCATTTGCAATGGGTTTGCAAGACCAGTGTGCACAGTCAAAAGAAATATTCTTCTTGTATGGTATTACATACTTCAGAAAACTAATGGCTACATGGATATGTTTCTTGAGATATTTTAACCCTTTCAGGACTGAGCTCATTTCGGCCTTCAGGACCAGCCCCATTTTTTTAAATCTGAAATGTCATTTTATGTGGTAAAAACTCTGGACTGCTTTGACCTATCCAAGCAATTCTGGGATTGTTTTCGCATGACATATTGTACATTATGTTAGTGGTAAAATTTCGTCAATGAATTCATTGCTTATTTGTGAAAAACACCAAAATTTTAAGAAAATTTGCAAAAATAATGATTTTTCTCATTTTAAATGTATCTGCTTGTAAAACAGATAGTAATGCCAAACAAAATAGACACTATTTTACGTATTCCATAAGTCTACTTTGTTTGCATTGTTTTTTGAATATTCTTTTATTTTTCTAGGATGTTACACGGCTTAGAACTTTAGCAGTAATTTCTCACAATTTCAAGAAAATTTCAAAAGGCTATTTTTCAAAGACCAGTTCAGTACTGAAGTGGCTTTGAGGGCCTTATATACTAGATAGACCCCATAAATAACCCCATTTTAAAAACTACACCTCTTAAAGTATTCAAAACAGCATTCAGAAAGTTTCTTAACCCTTTAGGCATTTCTCAGGAATTAAAGCAAAGTAGAGGGGAAACTTATAAATAAAACATTTTTTGCCAAAATTCATTTGTAATAAAAACATTTCTGTAACACAAAGTTTTACCAGAGAATTGCAACTTAATATTTGTTGCCTAGATTCTGCAGTGGCCCTAGTGCGCTAATGAACTGAAACACAGGCCTCAGAAGCAAAGGAGCACCTAGAGCATTTTGGGGCATATATTTTAGGCACCATGTACGATTTGAAGAGGTCTTGTGGTGCCAAAACAGTTGAAACTCCCCAAAAGTGACACTCTTTTGGAAACAACACCTTGACCCCACTGGTCTTTTGCTAAATTTATTGGAGTTAGTCTGTGAAAATGAAAATCTACTTTTTTTCTGAAGAAACATAGAAATTTTTAATTTTTACAAGCAATAAAGAATAAAAATCACCCAAAAACTTGTAAAGCATCTTCTCCCGATTACGGAAATACCCCATATGTGGTAATAAACTGCTGTTTGGACCCACGGCAGGGCTCAGAAGGGAAGAAGCACCATTTGGATTTTGGAGCACAGATTTTGCTGGATTGGTTTTCGGTGCCATGTCACGTTTGCAACGCCCGGGAAGGACCAAAATTGTGGAAACCCCCCAAAAGTGACCCCATTTTGGAGACTACACCCCTCAAGGAATTTTTCTAGCAGTATAGTTAGCATTTTTCCACCCCACATATTTTTTTGCTGAATTTAGTGGAATTTTTCTGAAAAAAACATAGAAATGTTTATCTTTTACAATGAATAAGGGAGAAAAAGAACCCCAAGAATTGTAAATCAATTTCTCCTGATTATGGCAATATGTGGTAATATGTGGTAATACACTGCTGTTTGGACCCACGGCAGAGCTCAGAATGGAAGGAGCGCTATTTGGATCTCAAATTTAGCTGGAATCGTTTTCGGGTGCCATGTCGCATTTGAAAAGCCAGTGAGGTACCAAAACGGTGGAAACACCCCAAAACTGACCCCATTTGGGAAACTACACCCCTTAAGGATTATTTCTAGGGGTATAGTGAGCATAGCTCTTTTGCAGAATTTGTTAGAATTAGGCCGTGAAAAGGAATATCCACATTTTTTTCCACTAAAATGTTGACTTTTTTCATTTTTACAAAGGATAAAAGAGAAAAAGCACCCCAATTTCTCCAGAGTACGGCAATACCCCACGTGGTCATAAATGGTTTTCATTAGAAATTAATTAACCCTTTCAGGACTAATCCATTTTTTGCTTTTTCATTTTAGTTTTTCCCTCCCCGCTTTCCAAGAGCCATAACGTTTTTTCTTTTTCCATCAGCAGAGTGTGAGGGCTTATTTTTTGTGGGAGGAATTGTAGTTTCTAGTGACACCATTTAAAGTACCATTTAATAAAATTGTTTGCAGGCTGAAATTGGAAACAGCTGTGATTCCTCCATTGTTTTTTGGGTTTTGTTTTTTTTTCCAAAATATTATTATTATTTTTTTTCTGTTTCAAACTAGTAGAAAACATTACAGAATAAACATTGCATAAAGAAATTTTACAAAAATAAAAACTCTACAGGATACGGCACCTGCGGACAGAGAGTTTTTATGCAAACTTTAACAGAACAGTCAAATATCACACCGAACATTGATGAAATGTAAAGTGTCAATACCTCAATGCTTTACAAATTATGACCTTGGTAACAACACAAAACCTAAGGGGGGATTCACACGAGCGTGTATTGGGTCCGTGCGGGCTGCGTGGTTTTCACGCGCCACGCACAGACCAATACAAGTCTATGGGGCAGTACAGACAGTCCGTGCTTTTTGCGCAGCGTTTGTCAGCTGCGCAAAAAGCGGGACATGCTCAATATCTCCGCGTATTTCGTGCATCACGCACCCATTGAAGTCAATGGGTGCGTGAAAACCACGCAGGTCGCATGGAAGCACTTCCGTGCAAACCGACTGAAACAGCGCACCAGCTGTCAAAAGGATGAATGTAAACAGAAAAGCACCACGTGCTTTTCTGTTTCCAAACATCCAAACGGAGTGTCTTTGAGATGAGCGAACCCGGACAACCGAACCGAACTTCACCGGGTTCGGCCGAACTCGGCAAAAAAATTTCCGGTACGCGACGTCAGGAGATAGTCACTGTCCAGGATGCTGAAAGAGTTAAACTGTTTCAGCACAATGGACAGTGACTTCCGATCCCAATATACATGAACCTGTAAAAAAAAAACGAAGTTCTGACTTACCGATAACTCCCGGCTTCTTCCTCCAGTCTGACCTCCCGGGATGACAATTCAGTCCAAGTGACAGCTCCAGCCAATCACAGGCCAAGCACAGGCTGCAGCGGTCACATGGACTGCCGCGTCATCCAGGGAGGTGGGGCCCGATGTCAAGAGAGGCACGTCACCAAGGACGCGTCACCAAGGCAACGGCCGGGAGGGAAGTTCTCGGTAAGTACGAACTTTTTCTTTTTTTTTAACAGGTTTCTCGATATTGTGTTCGGCATTCACTGTCGAGGGTGCTGAAAGAGTTACTGCCGATCAGTTAGCTCTTTCAGCACCTTGGACAGTGACGGGCGTCGACTAGCCTCCTCTCTATGATGGCGGCTTTGCGAAAATCACGCAGCCGCGCATCATACACGGATGACACACGCAGCTGTCAAGTGGTTTTTGCGCGCGCAAAACGCCGCGTTTTTTGCGCGTGCAAGAACGCAACGTTCGTCTGAATCTGCCCTAAAAGAAAGAGAAAAGGTAAATAGAAAGTAGACCAAATAATAAAGATCCATTGACCTTGACTAAAATGCACGGACCCATCTATGTTCCCTTATTTCACGACGACAATAGCCGGACACTTTTCACCACCCCTTTAACAACCCTAGTCTTATGGAAGACTAGATTTAAGAAATTCCGGTTCCCAAGTTGCCCATCGTTTCAGAATGTCTCCCTTTGCTGACGTGAAGGCTGCATACTGTAACTCCATTTTATATGCAACATTCACAGAAGACCATAACTCCTGAAGAGAAGGAACAGAGGGGCTTTTCCAAGATCTAGCAATTGCATTTCAAGCAGCTAGAATTAGGTGTGATCCTACTGTTTGGGCATGAGGAGGTAAAAGACTGGATTGGGTTTAGTTTTTACAGCTTTCACCGTGCGGTGACTTAAATTTTCTCTGAGACTTAATACTATTAAGGTGATACCAAATGTATACAGTTTTTTTTATATTTGACTACTTTTACAAAGTAAAAACTATTTGTCAAAAAAAGGGAGCCGGAACCTTTTTTGGTTGATTCAACGGTGTGAGGGCTTATTTTTTGCGGGTCGAGCTGTAGTTTTTATTGGTACCATTTATTGGTACATACAACTTTTTGATCACTTTTTATTCAATTTTTTGGCAAGCAAGGTGACAAAAAAACACCTAATTCTGACCATGTTTTTGTCCTTTTTTATTTTACAGTGTTCACTGTGCGCTATAAATGACATTTTACTTTATTCTGCGGGTCGATACGATTACGGTAATACCTTATATGTATATAGTGTTTTTTTATGTTTTGCAGCGTTTGCACAATAACGTCACTTTTTTATAAAATAATACATTTTCTGTGTCACCATGTTCTGAGAGCCATAACTTTTTTTTTTATATTTCAGTTAAAAAAGCTTTGTAAGGACTTTTTTTTGTGGGACTGGTGTTAGTTTTTATTGGTACTATTTTGGGGTACATGCGAGTTTTTGATCACTTTTTATTCTATATCTTGGGAGGGGTGGTGACCAAAAAATAGCGACGCTGGCATAGTTTTTCATTATTTATTTTTTTGCAGTGTTCACCGTGCGGGAAAAATAATATTATAGTTTTATAGTTTGGGTTGTTAAAGCATTTTATGTTTTTGTAACTTATAACTTCTTTTTACACTTTTATAAAACATTTTTATTACTTTTCACTTGAAGACCTGCAGCACTGATAGCTGCTATAATACATTACACTACTTAGTTTATAATACATTACACTACCTGTCAGTGTGACGCTGAGTCGCACTGACAGGAAGCCGTGCACAGCAGACCCGGAAGCCAATGTATGGCCTCCGGTTTTGCCATGACAACAACGGCAGCACCCGCAAACGGTCCCCGGGAAAGTTTGTTGCAGCAATAAAATTTCCCTGCAATCACATGATCGGGACCTGAACTAATCAGGTCCCGATCATGTCTCCGGGACCAGAGGGCAGGGGTTAACAGCGCGATCCGGGTATCCGCGCTACTCTGAGACACCTGATCGCGCTGCTAACACTTTCTCTGTCTTCTCTCTCCTCCGAACTTACACTGACAGGAGGCAGGCGGAGAGAGAAAGTTCTAAACATCAAGTGCCGGCTAAGTTTGTTACTACAACAAACTTTCCCTGTGGTCGCCATGATTGGCTATATACATTTTGATAGCATGCCCTAAAATTCTTGCAGATTCGTAACAAATCCTTGCTTTTTCTGCAGCAGAAATAGACAAGCTGTTTATTTAAAAATCTGCAATGCATGTCCATTTCAACGCAAAAAATTTCTGCATCGTGTGGATGAGATTTTTTTTAAACTCATTTACTTTACTGCTACTATATTCCACTGTTTATTTTCCACCCAAAAGTCAGGAAGGAAAGTCCACAGCATTTTCGCCATATGTGAACGTTAGCCTACTTGAACCCACATGTACAGACACCCACATCTGTAGCAGAATACGCTCTCCTTTTATGTAAGCATAATATATGAAGCTTATTGCACAAGGCTGCAGATCTGTTTTTCACTGCATTGATTGATGAACAAACCTCAAGGAGTGTGAAATTTCAGGCTAAAGTTGATAACGGGGAGTCCGTTCTAGCGTTATGACTATTACTTTATGGAAAAATTGTCACTTGACCTGGTGTGAAGGCGACAAAGCACAAATCATGACTTCTACATTTTAGGCTTTGTTTACATCTGTGTTTGGACTCCGATCATGCTTTCTGTCACAGCTTTCCGTCAGGGGTTTCCGTTTGCATCACCATTGATTTCAACGGTGACAGATCCGGTGCAAATGGTTTCCGTTTGCCACCGTTGTTTTAAGGGTTCGGTCGTTTTGACGTAAAGAATAGCATAGTCGACTACGGTATTGATTCAGTCAAAATGGCAGAACCGTTAAACAACGGTGACAAACAGAAACCATTTGCACCGGATCCATCACTGTTGAAATCAATGGTGATACAAACGGAAACCTATGGTTTCCGTTTGTTTCAGTTTGGATTCTCTTCATGGGTTCCCTGATGGAAAGGTCAGACGGAACCCATGAACGGAGTCCGAATGCAGATGTGAATGTAGCCTATGTAGCCTAGTGAATGTAGTTAGTTTGATAATTTTCTAAGTGGTTTTCAGATATTTATTCTATTTCCCCTCCTTCCCAGATAGCTGTTGAGTTTAGATAGAGGGCTCCACAGCATTTTAAATGTGTCCGATATGTGCATGCATGGTAATTTGCATTGTGATATTGTGTGATATCACATTCAATGTTACTCTGGGCAATCGCATGACCTTTTCCTAACTTCCTATAATTTCTGCTAGCTTATTGCATGCAACACATCACACTCAATGTGTCACTTTGGAGCCCTGGCCAAAGGGCCACAAAAGATTGAGGACTGGGATGAATACTGTTTGGGGTGATACAGAGTCCCCACAGTTCAATACTACAGAGGTGTAGTCTCTCCACGTATGGCGTTTCTATATAAAAGTATACCTCCATAATACAGCATCTGATGATAACATTTTCTTTCTTTAAATAAATCTCCGCTAATAACCTCTATACCACCATATGAAATCTTAAGACATACGGTATAGGCCCATAGAGTTCTATGGGTGCGGTATTACCACAACAACTATGATCTGATACAGAACTCTAATCGGTTGTATTAATGCGGCCTCATTTTGGGCATGGGTTTAATTTTGTGAGGTCCTGCTGTTCTGCAGCCACGGCTGCCGCGTTTCGACCCTCACCTTTGAATTCTTACATATACAACTTCAGAGGTCCAGAATGAAACAAACCGTTGTATGGTACATCAGATAAAGTATCTGTGTCTTGTTTATTAGATTAAATATTTGAAATACTTTTGTGATGCAATTATTGTTGCAATGAAAATTGACCCCCCATGGATTTTCTTACATTATTTTGCTTCATTGGCCTGCCTAGTTGTTAGATCTCTTCCTCAATTGCACATCTTTAGAATGAGATGAAGCAGGCTTTGCAATCGCTTTGTGATGTCATTGTATCAGTATGGCACTGCATCCTTGTTGCAAGCTTTTGACTCTTTTTTTTTTTTTTTTTGTAATTCCAGCATTGAAGGTAAAAGTGCACAGAACCTCTAAATCGGTGTTCTCCAACCTGTCACAAAAACCTCCATCAGGCCTAACGGCCTCGTCTATTTTGTTTAGTTGAATAGCCACAGGTTGGGGAAACACCGCTCTAATTGGTTACCTGTCATTTAATTAATTGCCATCTCTGAGTTGAGTAAATATGTGTGTACATGAATATTGAATATAGTTTAAACACAAACAGAATTTTAATGGTTAGTATGTTCGGTTTAGTAAGGACAATAGCCACAGCTAAGCTTTTTATAGGAATAAACATAGTAAAGGGCCTTCTGTGAATTCTTACATTTTTATTTCCTGTCAGTGTCCTGACTCAAATATTACACAACTGACTCAGACTTTACACCACTATTTTCTGTGTGGGCCTATTTATTTGTCAGTAGTAGTTAATATAATGCAGCGTCCTGTAAACCGTTTCACCTGAAAACACGTAAAAAGTATATAGACAAATAGCACACAGGATTATTTAGTCCCTTGAACTCAAAAGGGGGAATTAATCAACCTTTCTTCGCCAGTTTTCTAGAATAGAAAAGTTGCAAAAGGGCCCAAAAGTTTTGGCCTTTTCACACCGCCCTCGCCACTTTTGTTGAAAGAGGCGTGGCTTGACATTTATTATTTATGGCATTGAAATCATTCGGCAGCGCGTCTCCCTCATTATACAGGGAGATGTGCTGCCGACAATGATAATCTTTTATTTTTTTTAAAAATGATACGACCAGCAGATGATCGAGCGCTTGCTCGGTCATCTGCTGATCGCTGCCCTTTTTAAACAGAGCAATTATCGGCAACGATCGTTATATTAACGCTCGTCTGCTCGATAATCGTGTGTGAAAACCCCTTTTAGACTGGCATATGAAACGCTAGTGAGTAAATCTGCCTTGTATTTGAGTCTGAGTATGTCTTTATCAGCACAAATAAAGGGATTTAATGGGATTAGATAATAAGGTCTGCCCCACCCCCTCCCAAAATAAAGGACTCTTTTCCAATAGCTGTGTCTGGTTTTGCAGCTCTGCCATATTCTCTTGAAGGAATGTTGAGCTTCAATACCACATGCAGCCTAAGGATAAGAATGGTTCTGTTTCTGACAAAAATGTAAACAGTTTTTTTTTTTTTGTTTTTTTTTAATAAACAGATTTTTATTGATCCAGTATACATCTAATCATTACATACAGCAATGAAACATTGCAAACAAAGAATTGGGATAAGGATCAAATTTTTTACAGAAAAAAACAAAAAAGAAACATACAAACAAACAGACAAAACTCCGGATCCAGACACAACAAATTGACCACATATTCGACTAAGGTAATCATAAGAGTATGTCGGTGTAAGTAGAGTCAGTCCATTGATCCGATAAGGAAGTACGCGCGTAGGACCCTTGAATAGAGGCTAAAGCGCGTTCCATAACACAATTATTGTTAACATATAAAATCACTTCACTCATACTAGGCACTTTTATAGATTTCCAGTATTTTGCAATCAATATTTTTGCAGACAGCAATACATGAAAAAGTACGTTTCTGACACCCGGAGAGAAATCCACCAATCCCACATGCAGTAGGGCTTGAGCAGGGGCGAGCTGAATGTCAACCCCTAAAAGAGATCGTAAGAAATGTTCTACTTGCTGCCAAAAGCTGGACAATACTGTACACTCCCAGAAAATGTGGAGGATGGTACCCTTAGAAGTGAGGCACCTCCAGCACCTATCTGATGATGTTGGATATATTCGCGACAAACGACTAGGAGTGTAATACCACCTATACATTATTTTCCTAGACGCTTCCAAATGTGTAGCGCACTTAGAGAGAGAGCAAGCTAGATTAAAAGTGGCTTCCCAATCCTGCGTACTTATAGGGATTCCCAGATCTCTCTCCCAATGCCCCAGACAAGGAAATTCCTCCCGAAGCAAACCCTCACACAATACCTTATAAATTTTTGATATCCCTTTGCATGTTTTATCCAGATTAGTGAATGACAATTCAAAAGGCGTTTTAGGGGAATCAATCAGAGGAGGCAATGTACTCAACAAGTGACGTATTCTAAGGAATTTATAGAAGTCCCTACGGGGTATGTTGTACTACAGACATATATCATTAAATGCCATTAGATGCGTTCGCTCCATAATGTCAGAAATACACTCAATGCCGGACAACAGCCAATTTTGGATATCAATATCAGGTATCAGAAGCGGAAGCAGTCGAAGAGGAAGATCAGAAAATATCACCGGGATTATAGGGTGAATAACAGTAAATTTTTTCCAGACCTGGAGCCCTGCATCAATCGTTAAAAAAGATTTCGATATTTTAGCACCAGTGGACAATAGCCCCATGCACGCTTCTACAGAAGATCCATCAAGTAATTCCTTTTCCATAGAAATCCAATGTTTCATAGGAGCTTTAGTCTTCCACATTCTGGCTTGATCCAAAATTGCTGCATAATAATAATGAGCCAAGTTCGGGAGACCAAAACCCCCTTTAATAATTGGCTGGTATAATACCTCCGCAGCTACTCTAGGGCGGGAGTTTTTCCATATATATTTATTAATTATACCTTGGAGTCTTTTAAGATAAGATACCGATAGCAGAATAGGTAAATTTCTAAATAGATATAGTATTTTTGTGAGGATCATCATCTTAACCGCAGAGATTCTCCCTACCCATGATGCCTCATACTTCATGTACTTGGATAAGTCTGCTTCTATCGCAGATACCAATGGTATATAATTATATTTATATAAAAAAGAGGTGGGGTAGGTAAGTTGTATTCCTAAGTATGAGAAAGAGTGCTCAACCCAAACAAACGGAGATTTCTTCCGGAGAGAGTCCAAAAGAAGACGCGAAATATTCATACTCAAAACCATAGACTTGGTAACATTAAGCTTATAATACGAAACTGCACTAAAAGCCTCCAATATCTTAGTGACCTCTAATAGAGAGGTCTCAGGGTCAGATATAGCAATGAGCACATCATCCGCAAATAAGCCAATTTTATGAGATATATCCCCCACCGTTATCCCACTAATAGCAACAGATGACCTAATGGAAGTAGCCAACGGCTCCATCACCAAGGTAAAGATGAGTGGAGATAAAGGACACCCTTGTCGAGTCCCATTCGTTATGTTAAAAATTTTTGATGTACATCCAGAGGTAAATACCAATGCAGAGGGAGAAGAATATAGGGCCATTATTCTATGATGTGCCGTACCATGAATTCCAAATGCCTCCAGAAGTAACCGCAAATATCCCCAATGGACCCGATCGAAGGCCTTCTCCGCGTCCAAGGAAAGAAGCAGAGAAGGCGTCCGATCTCGCTCCACCAAGCCCAACAAGTCCACAAAACGCCTTGTGCTATCAGATGAGAGCCTCCCCTTTACAAATCCCACCTGATCCTGATGTATCAAATCAGGCAAAATGCCGGCTAGGCGTTCCGCAATTATTTTAGCAAACAATTTTAAGTCTGTATTCAGCAATGATATAGGTCTGAAGTTACCCGGTTTGTCCGGAGTTTTCCCCGGTTTAGGTAAAACAACTACTGTAGCTTTTAACATTTCCACAGGGAAATTACCACCTTGCTGTACATCAATAAACAGATTCAATAAATGGGGTAGGAGAAGAGAACCAAATTTTTTGTAGTAGTCTACCGTGAGACCATCGGGGCCAGGAGCCTTATGAGGTTTCAAGGACTTTATAGCCTGCAGGATTTCAGTTTCAGATATACTAGCAGAGAGCATCTCCAACTGATGAGAGGTGACTGAAGGCAAATTTATGTCCTGTAGAAAGGAAGAAATCATGGACACAGAAGGCTGTGGGGTATCTAAATTATCCTTGAGATTATATAGATCTGCATAGTAATCTGCCAGTACATTTGCTACGCCTTGAGGATCAAATACCTTTTCATTCTTACTATTATAAAGGAAAGGAATCCTAGATTGAGCCGATCTCTGTTTGAGATGCGAAGCTAATAAGGCGCTGGTTTTATTGTTATATCCATAATAACGTGCCTTCACCTTTCTCAAGGACTGCTCATATTTATAAAGGTCAAGTTGGTGGGGTTGATTCTGTAAATTCTTGAGCAAAGCAGCCCTGTGTGGACAGTAAGACTGCTTGTTGGAAGCACTTAATTGAGTGATATTGGATGACAACTGAAATCTCAATTCATTTTTCTGTCTTTTATCTCTAGCTGCAATACTGATAAATTGACCTCGCATATAAGCTTTGTGTGTGCACCAAAGCGTAGCCGAGGACACGTCGGCAGTATCATTGAGCAAAAAAAATTCTTGCAATAAATCAGCGGATTTGTTAGCAAATTGAGGGGCAGATAGAAAATAATTGTTAAGTCGCCATTGGTTCCTGTACAACCACTAATAATTTTTAAATTGTTATTTAGGAATATTTTTCACGCTTTTTCATTTTGTTTTCCATCTTTTCATGGTAGCTAGTTGTTGGTCCGGTCCGTGTGTATATATATATATATATATATATATATATATTAGTCCTTCTCAATGAATTAGAATATCATCAAAGTTAATTTATTTCAGTGATTCCATTCAAAAAGTGAAACTCATATATTATATAGATTTATTACACACAGAGTGATCTATTTCCTGCAGTTTTTTCTTATAATGTTGATAATGATGGTAACAGTTAATGAAAACCCTAAATTTTGTCTCTTAGAAAATGATAATATTAATTAAGCCCAATTTAAAAAAATTATTTTCAATACGGAAATGTTGGCCTACTTAAAAGTATGTACAGTATAAGCACGCAATACTTGGTCGGGGCTCCTTTTCCATGAATTACTGCATCAATGCGGCGTGGCATGGAGGCGATCAGCCTGTGGCACTGCTGAGGTGTTATGGAAGCCCAGGTTGCTTTGATAGCGGCCTTCAGCTCGTCTGCATTGTTAGGTCTGGGGTCTCATCTTCCTCTTGACAATACCCCATAGATTCTCTATAGGGTTTAGGTCAGACGAGTTTGCTGGCCAATCGAGCACAGCGATACTGTGGTTATTAAACCAGGTATTGGTACTTTTGGCAGTGTGGGCAGGTGCCAAGTCCTACTGGAAAATGAAATCAGCATCTCCATAAAGCTTGTCAGCAGAGGGAAGCATGAAGTGCTCGAAAATGTCCTGGTAGACGCTGCGCTGACTCTGGACTTGATATAACACAGTGGACCAACACCAGCAGATGACATGGCTCCCCAAACCATCACTGACTGGAAACTACCCACTGGACCGCAAGTAACTTGGATTGACGCCTCTCCACTCTTCCTCCAGACTCTGGGACCTTGGTTTCCAAATGAAATGCAAAATTTACGGTCATCTGAAAACAGGACTTTGGACACTGAGCAACAGACCAGTTCTTTTAGAGGCTTGGGAAATCTTTGCAGGTGTTTTGTGTTGATCAGCTGATTAGATAGAGTGTGACACCATGAGTCTACAAGCTTCAACTTTTACCCAATATTCAAAATTTTGTGTTTTCATTAACTGTTAGCCATAATCATCAACATTAAAAAAAAAAAAAAAAAATGCTGGAAATAGATCACTCTGTGTGTAATGAATCTATATAATATATGTTTTACTTTTTGAATTGAATTACTGAAATAAATTAATATTTTGATGATATTCTAATTCATTGAGAAGGACTAGTATATGTAAGATTAGCTGATATTTTATCTCCATGTGTGAAACTGTGTAAACACTAAACCATCTCTTTTTTAGGATATATCAGTACATTTTTATATTTGCTTCTTTATTGTACTAAATCACACCGTTAAAACGTAGCTCCATTTTTGACGCGTAATGGTTCTCCTTCTAGAAGTTGACAGTTGGGGAGGCAGATGCCGAAACCTTGCCTGCAAAACCCCTGTGCATGTGAGCTTTTGCCTCAGTAGACAGCCCACACCGTTTGCTCTTATAGTCTTACTGTCTTTTTTTTGTACTATGAACATGAGAGCCAAGCTTACTTTGTGAAAGGAGCTACACTTTAAAATGTTTTCATTTGTGTTGTGAGCGAAGTGCTAACATCAGGTCACGGCTGTTTATATGATCAAAGGTTGCTTCACACGCTTCGATAACGCAAACAATTAAGCGATTGTGCCACTAGTTTGACTATACCTCCCTATCGTAATGAACGCATACGACACGTCTTTACATGTGGCAGTTATGCAATATTGCGATGAAGTTGAAATCATCGTCACATTGTAAAAAGGTGTGGAGAAAAGTCAACATGGTGCTTGGCACACCCTTTTTCATTTCAGAACCATTCAGCAATTGCATTTACACACAGCGATTTGCTGAATCCAAATTGTTATCACTCCTGAAGATTTGCGATCGAAATATTGAATACCTAAAGTAGTCACCTGCAAGTGCACACATGTTGAGATGATGGTAATCGTATCTCGAAACTAATTTAATTACACACATTTATCGAAGCGTGTAAAGCCACCTAGAAAGTACACCAACAACATCCCAATGTGGATCCAACTTTACATTACATTCTGAACTAATTAGATTAGACAACTGATGTAGAAGTAGAAAGAGAAAAAGTTATTTTTCTAAATCAGAATATTAATTTTCAGTTCTGTTTGCATTATACAATGATGTCAATAGTTGAAATCTCTCAATTGTCCAATTTGCACCATAAAGTACGAAAAGGTGAATCGAGCCTCATTCACTCCATTCATGTAACAGAAGAGTTTACCACTGACTGAACTGAGGTACTGTAGAAATGTTATGACCTAAAACAGCTTGCCTCTAACCAGCAGAGACTGGGATCACTTCCTGCTGACCTATGGACTAGGTATTTTTTTATGCATATACAGGACAGATAAGCAATCCAGTTATCTAACCACTTCACATAATTTTCCTTATTTAGAAACCTCTGTTGAAATTTGACAGGTTGTTTAGATCACATTGTGATGTCTTTTATATTCATATCTCTCTAGAAATACAATAAGCAGCAGTAGCTCTACAGCAGGTGTACTACTTTTACCTTCATTTCTGCTGGTATAATTTGTACATCTACATGCACGTGAAGGTCTATGGCGGGATTAAAAAACTGTCACTACACATGGATTTTACGGCACGCTCTAGAGTATTCTTGTGTTGTACTTTATATATCTGTCGGCTGGCTGACATTCGCCTGCATTCCCTTTGTCTGCCCCTGCTCTAAATTCCTTTTGGGATTTTGCAATGTATGGCATTGGGCCTGCTCTAACATGAACATAGACAAAGATATTTTCGGTTGTTACAAATGTATGGTTTTCACTGTCCATATACACATACTAGTCCTTCTCCATGAATTCGAATATCATCAAAAAGTTTTATTTATTTCAGTAATTCAATTCAAAAAGTCAAACTCATATATTCTATAGATTCATTACACAGAGTGATCTATTTCCAGCAGTTTTTTCCTTTTAATGTTGATTATGGCTAGCAGTTAATGAAAACCCAAAATTTAGTGTCTCAGAAAATTAGACTATTATATAAGCCCAATAGGCTGATCGCCTCCATGCCACGCCGCATTGATGCAGTAATTCATGCAAAATGAGCCCCGAACAAGTATTGAGTGCATATACTGTACATACTTTTCAGTAGGCCAACATTTTGGTATTAAAAATCAATTTTGAAATTGGGATTATTTAACATTCTAATTTCCTGAGAGACTAAATTTTGGGTTTTCATTAACTGTTAGCATAATCTTCAACATTATAAGAAAAAACTGCTGGAAATAGATCACTCTGTGTGTAATGAATCTATATAATATATGAGTTTCACTTTTTTAATTGAATTGCTAAAATAAATTAACTTTTTGATGATATTCTAATTCATTGAGAAGGACTAGTATATATTATTGTTGTGAAAAAGTATTTGCCAATCTCCGGACTTCTATTTTTGCAAATTTTTCACAAAAAATCAACACAAGTAAATACAAATTGCCGCTTTTAACCCCTTCGAACTGCGGCCACTTTTGACTTTCCTGACGGAGCCTTATTTTTCAAATCTGACATATCTCACTTTATGCGGTAATAACTTTCGAATGCTTTTATCTATCCAAGCGATTCTGAGATTGTTTTCTTGTGACACATTGGACTTCATGTTACTGGTAAAATGTGGTCGATACATTCAGTATTTAATTGTGAAAAACACCAAAATGTAGCGAAAAATTGCAAAAATGCATTTTTATCAATTTAAATTATCTGCTTGTAAGGCAGATAGTATTACCACATAAAATAGTTGCTAATTGACATTTCCCATATGTCTACTTTAGATTGGCATCATTTTTTGAACATCCTTTTATTTTTCTAGGACGTTACAAGGCTTAGAACTTTAGCAGAAATTTCTCACAATTTCAAGAAAATTTGAAAAGGCTATTTTTTCAGGGACCAGTTCAGTTGCGAAGTGGCTTTGACAGGCCCATACAATACAAACCCCCATAATCACCCCATTTTAAAAACTGCACCACTCAAAGTATTCAAAACAGCATTTGGAAACCCTTTAGGCGTTTTACAAGAATTAAAGCAAAGTAGAGGTAAAATTTACAAATGTAAGTTTTTTTGCAGAAATTTATTTTAAATATTTTTTTCTTCTGTAACGCAGAAGGTTTTACCAGATAAATGCAGCTAAACATTTATTGCCCAGATTCTGCCGTTTTTAGAAATATCCCACGTGTTGTCCTAGTGTGCTAATGGACTACAGCACCGGCCGAGAAAATTAAGATCTTTTAATTTTTCCAATAAGATGTAATTTTAGCTAAAATAATAAAATAAAAAAAATTTTTTTCACAAGGAATAAAGAAGAAAAAACTCCCCAATGTTTGTAAAGCAACTTCTCCAAAGTACGGAAATACCCCATACGTGGTCATGAACTGCTGTTTGGGTACATGGCAGGGCTTAGAAGGGATGGAGCGCTATTTGGCTTTTGGAGCGCAGATTTTCCGGGATTGGTTTCTCGGCACCATGTCGCATTTGCAAAGCCCCTGAGGGACCTGTACAGTGGAAACTCCCCAAAATTGACTCCATTTAGGAAACTACACCCCTTGAGGAATTCATCTAGGTAGGGTTGTCACGATACTAGAATTTGGACTTCGATACCGATACTTGTAGTATTGCGATACTCCATACCAAAATGATACTTTGCCAACAATAAAAACCCCACAAAAATGTCCTTTAGTTTTCTGATGGGAAGCACATGGTGTTATCAATTTTGAACCTCCATGTGCCTCACATTAATTGTAATTAACCCCATCATGTACCTCACACATTAACCCAATGTTGCCCTTTATCACCGAGCAAGGTACTTGATGGGATCTCTTACTATAATTGGCAACATTTGGTTTATCTGTCAGGGAAATGATGGGGTTAATTAATATTAGGCATTATTCACATGGCTGCGTTTGGACCGTATGTCGCCCGCATTTCCTGGACCGAACACCGTTCAGGAAGTCGGGCTCCTAGCATCGGTTAATTATGATGCTAGGAGTCATTGCCTCCCTGCGGATAAACGGTCCTGTACTGTAATCATGTTTTCCGTTATCCAGCGGGGAAGAAGTGACTCCTAGCATCATAGATAACTGATGCTAGGAGCCTGACTTCCTGAACATAGCCATGTGAATAAGATCTAATAGTAATTAATTAACCCCATGTTGTCCATTATAGTAAGAGATCCCATCAAGTAACTCGCTCACAGACATAATGGACAACATTGGGTTAATGTGTGAGGTACATGATGGGGTTACTATTAATGTGAGGCACATAGAGATACTAAATTCATAACACCATGTGCCTCACATTGATAATAAGTGACTTCATAATTTCCCTCACATAATGGCAACATTGGGGTTAATGTGGGTCACATTAACTCCAATGTTCCTTAATACTGGCTGCAAAAAATATTAGTGCCTACTCTAGTGCCTTTATTTCAAGCTTTTGCTCTGCTCTAACTAATACCTGCCTAAGACTGGTCTGTCACTTCCCGCAGCGTGGTCCTGATTCCACACTAGTGGCGCGAGCGACAGGCATCGGCACGTCATCAGGAACCCACAGCCTCTGCCGCTTGCAACATTCCCCTCACGCCTCCATTTGCATACTCAGATTATCATTGGTGGCAGTAGAGAAAGAAGGGAGTAGCGTTTCTCCCTTTTTCTGTGATGCGGCCGGCACCAATGACGAGCGTGGGAGGTCACTAAAGGAGGAAAACATTGCGGGCGATGTACAGTGCGCATGCTCCATTTTCTGTGTGGCCGCACAGCTTAGTGTCTAAATACATAAATTGATGGTATTGAACCGTTTGCCCCCTGCACAGCATCGAAATGGTATTGAAATTTCGATGCATCGTGCACCCCTACATCTATTGGTTATAGTGAGCATTTTGACTTCACAGGTGTTTCATAGTTTTTATTAGAATTGGGCAGTGAAAATACAAACAATCATTTATTTATTTTTTCAATAAAATGTAGCTTTAGCTCAAGATTTTTCATTTTCTCAACAAATAAAGGAAAACAAGAAGCCCAACATTTGTAAAGCAACTTCTCCAGAGTACGGAAATGCCCCATATGTGGTAATAAACTGCTGTTTTGGAATACAGCAGGGCTCAGAAGAGAAGGAGCACCATTTTGCTTTTGGAGCACAGATTTTGCTGGATTGGTTTCTGGGCGCTATGTCACATTTACAAAGCCCCTGTGTGACCAAAACAGTGGAAACTCCCCAGAAGTGATTTCATTATGGAAACCACACCCCTTGAGGAATTCATCTAGGATTGTAGTGAGCATTTTGACTCCACAGTTGTTTCATAGATTTTATTAGAATTGGCCAATAAGACGTTGATTAAGCTAAAAACGTTTTTATTTTCTCAACAAATTGAGGAGAAAAAGCACACAAATATTTGTAAAGATATTTGTCCCGAGTACGGCAATACCCCATATGTGGTCATAAACTGCTGTTTGGGCACACGGTAGGGCTCCGAAGGGAAGGATCACCATTTGGCTTTTGGAGTGCAGATTTTGCTGGATTGGTTTCTGGGCGCTGTCACATTTACAAAGCCCCTGTGTGACCAAAACAGTGGAAACACCCCAAAAGTGACTTCATTTTGGAAACTACACCCCTCAAAGTATTAACCTAGGTGTGTAGTGAGCATGTTAACCCCGTATGCGGTTTCCAGAAATTAGCGTACACTCGATGTTGCAGAGTGAAAATGGTAATTTTTCCATAGATATACCAATATGTGGTGCCCAGCTTGTGCCACCATGAAAAGACAGCTCTCTAATTATTATGCGGTTTTTCCCCGGTTTTAGACACCGCATAACACTGTAGGACATGTGGCCCTTTTGCCTGGACATTCCACAGGGCTCAGGAGTGAAAGAGTACCATGTAAAATTGAGGCCTAATTTGGCGACTTACAAATGATTGGTTCACAATTGCAGAGGCTTTGATGTGAAGTTGTAAAAGAAACCCCTGAGAAGTGACATTTATTAAGGCGTGTAGTGAGCATTTTCACCCCACAGCTCTTTTCCATAAATGATTGCGTTGAGCATAGTGCAAAGTAAAAATGTAAATTTTTCAATAGATATGCCATTTCAGTGGCAAATATGTTGTGCCCAGCTTATACCACTGGAGACACCCACCCCATAAATTGTTAAAAGGATTCTCCCAGCTCTGGCCATGCCATATATGTGGAAGTAAACGGCTGTTTGGGCACACTGTAGGGCTCAGAAGGGAGGGAGCGCCATTTGGATTTTAAAGCGTGAATTTTGTTTGGTAGTTTTGTTTGGAGTTTTACTGGTATTTTAGTTTATAATGTGGGGGCGTATGTAAGCTGGGCAGAGTATATTAGGGCATAGTCAGGTGGTATAATAATGGGGTAAAAAAACACAAAATAATCCATAGATGTGTGTTACGCTGTGAAGCAATCCTTTATTCACAAGCCAGTTTCGCACTGATAAATGGTGTCGTTTCTTATCCCCCTTTTGGTACACACTCTGCACCTTTGCAGTTTGGGGAATTTTGTTGGAAAAGTGTTGTTCTGGTATAATACGGGTGCCATTGCTTCCAGCAGATGTTTGTGTCCTTCCGTTCCTGGTTCCCTAGTTTTAGGGCCTTGATAAATCGCCTCTTGAAACAGACTAAATGTTCCCCTCGGGCCTGCACAACTGCATATTTTTCTTTCCTGACTTATGGGAGCCATAACTTATTTTATTTTTTCACGACGTAGTGGTATGAGGGCTGTTTTTTTGCAGGACGAGCTGAAGTTTTAATTAGTACCATTTTGGGGTATGTGCGACTTTTTGAGCACTTTTTATATATATTTTTTTTTTTTTAGACCAAAGAACAGCAATTCTGGCATAGTTTTTTTTAGTGTTTTTTTAAATTCAGCATTCACCATGCCTTTATAAATTACGTGTTAACTGTATTCTGTGGGTCAGTACAATTCCGGCGATACCAAATTTATAGCATTTTTTGTATGTTTTACAACTTTTTGCACAATAAAATTACTTTTGTAAAAATAATGTTTTTTTTCTGTCACCTTGTTGTGAGAACCCTAAAGGTATGTTCACACACAGTGTTTTCAGGCGTATTTTGTGGCGTTTACACCTCGAAAAACGCCTGAAAACACGGAAGCTACGCCTGCAAACATCTGCCCATTGAAATCAATGGGAAAAACAGCATTTAGTTCATATGGGGCGTCTTTTTAGGCCTCTGTTTTAAAATACGGAGCGTAAAAAGATGCTCCGTAAAAAGAAGTAGCATGTCACTTCTTGAGACGTTTTTTGGAGCTGATTTTCCATTAAAGACTATGAAAAACGCCTCAAATAACACCTCAAAAGAAGCTCCAAATTAAAAGAAGCTTCATTTTCGGGCTTCAAAAACGCCTGAATATCAGAGGCTGTTTTCTCTGAAAACGGCTCAGTTTTTTCAAACGTTTTTGACTCAGCGTGTGAACATACCCTAACAGTTTTATTTTTCCGTCGACTGAGCTGCATGAGGGCTTGTTTTTTGAGAGACAAGCTATAGTTTTACTAGGTACCATTTTTGGATACATGCAAAAAAATTTTTTTACATCAGTTTGATTTTAGTGTTTTATTAAAAACTTTTATATTTATTTGTGTGTTTGTGTTTTACTTTTTTTTATTTTTTCACTTTTTCTTCCCTATGGGGGCTGCCATTTTTTTTTCCATTTCTGTATGTGTCGATTAACGACACATACAGACATGGAATACGGCAGCTACAGTCCCGGGGCCCGTTCCATCCACTATGCTGTACGCCGTCTGTGTGGGAACGGCGCATGCGCCGCTCCCACACAGTCCAAGTTGAACTGTGCGCCGTCCGGCGCCATTTTCCTGTAGACCGGAAGTCGCGGCCGGACAGTAAGATTACTACTTCCGGTCGCGGCTTCCGGACTTCTGCACTTGGAGCGGCGGTAGCAGACGGAGCGGACGGACCGGAGGGATCGGCGGCGGCTGGAGCAGGTAAGTTATTTCTGTGTATGTAAGTGTTTTACTGTGTGTTTACTAGTGTATGTAAACCTACTACACTGTGTTAGCTCAAAAAATGGCGACACACAGTGTAGGAGGTTTAACCGTTCAATCCCCTCGTTTCTCCCGGCACTAGCCAGGATAAAGGAGGGGGGATTCTGAGTGCTCACTAGAGCGAGTGAGTTTTCTCAAATTTTGCAGCATAAAGCAATGTGGTTGCTTTACCACATGCAATGCTGCAATTTTGGGAATTGCTCCATCTAGTGACCAGCACTGGGAAATATTATAAATTAGAATCTAATTTATAATATTTCCTGACTCGTCAATAAAATTAAAAAAATTAGAACAATGTTTAATCAGCTATACACTAATTGTTTAACTAAAAAAAAAATACATTTTTTTCTAGCGTCACATTCCCTTTAAGAAGGCTGCTCTAAGTTCAGGAGCAGTTAGTTACAGCACCTGCTTAGAGGATGAGCGCTCTCTGCACGGCTCATAAGCTTTTTCTACAGTGACGCCAAAAGATGTCGCTGTAGACTAAGGACCTGTGCCACCCACAGTCGTTAAGGGGCCAAAAACTTGATTAAATGTTTACATTTTATTTAAAGTCCCACTTGCACATGCGATTTTTGATCACTGGTACAACACACTGCAATACATCTGTATACTCTGGTAGGCTTTTAGTAGGCCCTCCGGCTGCCAGGAGAACTCATTGGATTACAGAGAGGGCCCCTCCCCTCTGTCTAATGATTTAGGAGCTGCAGTCGCTATTGACCACTGTGTCTAAGGGTATGGTCTCACGTACACGTCCGATACGCCTGAAATTACGGAGCTGTTTTCAGGAGAAAACAGCTCCTGAATTTCTGACGTAATGGCATGTGCAGAGTCAATGGAAAACAGCTCCAATTACGTCCCAAGAAGTGATATGCCCTTTTTTGACGCGGGCGTCTTTTTTAAAAAATGACCGTCGGCACAGTAAATCGTAAAACCCATTCAAATGAATGGGCAGATGTTTGCCGGCGCTTTGGAGCCGTATTTTCGGACGTAATTTGAGGTTAAAACCCCAGAATTCCGTCCGTAAATAGGTGTGTGTGAACCCAGCCTTATTGGTAAAACAGCCGGGATGGGAGTTCTCTCCGATGCCGGCTGTTGAAGTGAGGCTTACTACTCCCCACCCGCAATGACGTACATGTATCTCATGGTTGGTTAGCTGGTTAAACCTGCTGGACAGTATACTATGTGCAAAATATCCCAGGCAGTTCTATGCTCCTTTATAATGCCAAGCCATTGATCAACTTGTTCTATCACACAGAACTTGTGACACAACACTGCTGTAGAGACGATGAGCTGCAGTTCCAAATGCATTATCATTAGTTATTGAGTGGACTTTAAAACTAGGGCAATTCAATAGTAGGGAATATGTATATTTAAATTTTTAGTTACTAGCATTAGACCTATTTTATTTTTTCTTTCGATATACTGGTAATATATTGTTATATTTCGTAAGATCTCATAGACTACTTCTGTATAAAACAAGGAACCACAGTTATGCAACAATGTTTGTTCCTTTTACTGGCATGCAATATATTTCTCATACCCTCCCCAAATTAACTTGCGTAAGTACAAGCGTTTTTATTCAAGACACCACATCCCTGATGACATAAATTATTGCAGAAAAAAATATCATAAGACCTATAACAGTGGGAAAGTATGTTGATGTAATAGTCTCCAGTTGTCCTAACTTAGTGAAAGATATTTCTTAAAAATAAATGTGTGGCATAGGAAGCATTCCTGTATATGTAACTCTAGGGCATCTTTAGCATATAATCAAACTGTATATAAACTGCATGAGAATGAATTGTGTTATCATTATGTTGTATATGATTGGGTTTATTTAGCAATTGCATTGTTCAATTTCAAATTTAAATGACGGTCATAGAATGGTGCATGTGCTTAAAAAATGTCCTCCTGTTTCTTCAAGCTTTTTACCTCAATGGATGTGACGTTGGGTTCATGGACCCACTGGGCCGTACCGCCTTGGCGGTATGGCAGCTGGCCAACAGGGTACAGTTCGTATAAGGTACTTGTGGCAGCTCGGACAGTAGCATGGCAGGCTCGGCTGGGACTAGGTAGCGGGTAGACGTTAGGCGTGGAGCAGCAGGACAGGCGTAGATACAGCACAGCACGACACTAGAACAGAATAGCACGGGATACAGGATACGGGATACAGGAACAGGGAACATTGGAACTGGAAAAAACTAGAAGACGATTTGCTTAGACAAACTAGGATATGGCAAACAACGCTCAGGCATCGAAGCAAAGGTCTGAGCCCCTCTTATAGTCCAAGGCACTCATGGGCTGATTAAAACATTAAAGTCTGGTGCACGCGCTGCCCCTTTAAGAGCAGGCACGAGCGTACGGCGCACCCTACGGGACCCGGCCGAGGTGAGTGGAAGTGAGCGCTGGCGTTTCCTGAGGAGAAGACTAGGACCAGCGCTCGCAGACCCATGGCTGCGGCCGTCAGCAGGAGAGTGAACCTGATGGCCCGCAGTCACGGACATGACAATGGACAGTGAAGCCATTTTATAACTACACAACCAAATTACCATGTAAGGGCCTGTTCACATCTGTATTCGATGTTTTCGTAGCTTTGCTCCGTCAGAGGAACAGAACAATGAAAATACCGGTACTGGTACTATAAACAATAGCACAACATGCTGTGTAATTGTTTCCGGTATTTTGGACCGGATCTGTGACGGAGCCTTCAATGCAGATTTAGAAACAAAGATATATTTGCATTTCTAAATTCTTCCCTTACTGCTTCTGATATCCTATAAGGGTATGTGCACACTTAGTTTTTTCAGACGTTTTTCGTGACGTAAACAACGGCCGCGAAAAAGAAGTGCATGTCACTTCTTCAGCCATTTTTCATAGACTATAGAAAAACAGCTCCAAAAACAGCCGTAAAAAACTCTGCGAAAATCGCGAGTGGCTTAAAAAAACTTTTGAAAATCAGGAGCGGTTTTCCCTTGAAAACAGCTCCGTATTTTCAGACGTTTTTGGTTATGCGTGTGAACATACCAATTCTCTTCTCGTGGTGGGAAACTGTCCATGAGTCTTTTGTGTTATTGATCAAAAGTATTTACACCATGAAGATATGGGCATATCTTCAGCTAAAAGACTTTGCCACTTGTCCTATTTAGGCCAATGTTCTCTATGAACTGAATGAGTATACGGAATTGTGTTAATAAGTGGTACATTAAATGGTTTTTATTATCTGATGTCCAATAATGATCTAACACAGTGCAGGACAAATCTCCGGAACCTGTTAGCAAATCCATCTAAAAAAAATCTGCTCCTATGCTTTTTTTAGTGTCTGTGGAAATTCTTATTGCCTGACTTCTAAAATAATCAAACGAGCTCCTGGAGTTTCCCAACTGACTCCTAAAGACTACTGTAATTTATACACCTCAGATCTGACCTACATAAAGCACCCACAGATTACTGTGTTCGATATAATAGTAGTGTGTTAATGGTGGCTTTCCAACTTGGGAGATCATAGAACCTTATATTCCAGGTTGAGAACAACTTTCTTATGCACATCCTTGAAAAATATTCAAAATAAGTCATGTTCTCCATTTACAAGGCACTCCACTATTTATGTAGTGTATATCTATGTATGAACTATAAAAAGGGATTCAGAGATTAAAATTTCTATATAAAGGGATTCTGAGATTAAAAAATTCTATAAAAGGTGTTTTTAGACTTTTCAACTATACAGAGATGCATGTTTCTTTATCAGACTACTATACAGTGCCTGGTGTAAAGACCACACTTCCTGGAATGCAAATCACCAGGACTGGCTCTGTGTTGACATTGTGCAACCAAGGAATGCTAGGAGATTTCAGCTCTGAATCATGTAGAATTTTGAATGCCGTACTGGACTATAATACAGGCTTTTTAGGTAAATGATGCAATGTATTTTTAAATAGATTAATTCTACATTCTTTTTTTAAAGGGTGAGTTTCGTGGATCCTTTTTTTTTTTTTCATATTCAAATTTTCTTATTGGTTTTAATACAAACACAGTTGGGGAAAATGGGTCCCCAAAATAGAAAGAACATGACAAATGAGGGCACAGCCCAAACATGAGGGTGGGCATCACAACCTATAGAAAGTGCAAAATACTGCAGCAGTCTGAGGAAGCATAATAGAAAGGAGCATTGCTTAAGAAATAAAATAAAAATACAACAGTTCAGCTTCCTATACGTCCTAAAATGCAATGGCAATAGTGGGTGAGCGCAATCAGAGGATGCCAATGACCACTTAAAACAGATACAAGAAGGGAACGAGAAGAAAGAATGGGAAACAAACAAGGGCAAAGGAGAGACAAGGGGGGGGGGGCGGTTCATAGTGAACCTGGACTCCGGTTCCGGATTATCATGGGTAAATAAGAAGCAGCTATGCACCTTGCAGAGATGGTTGGAGCAAGCAAACCCCCACATACCTGTATGCAGTCCCCACTCTGAGGAATCGGATAGGACCTGAGTGAAGTACATGGGATTGGTGGGAGACCTACCCAGGAAGGAAAGACTCGCCTCCACAGCAGGAAAGGCAGGGTTGTCAGTGGACCCAGTGGGTCAACCAGTGAACCCCCCACCCCAGAGGACCACAGTGCCAAGAGGGTAAGGAGAACAGCAAAGAAGGCGGGAGTCTATCTGTTCCCAGGCAGGGTCCATGGCAGAGTAGCTAGGGTATGAGTACAGAGTTGTTGGGCTAAACGAACCCAAAGTTTAGAGTCATGATTATGAAAGAAGTCAAGGACACGAGCATGAGTCGACACCAGATAATAAAGACGACAGTCCGGCAGACCAACCTCACCCGCGTCCCTGGAGCGAGTAAGAATTGTCCCACTCAGACAGGGACGACCCGTTGGCCATATGAAAGATCCAAAACATTGTTGGATACGTATGCAACAGAGGATGGGATGGAAATAGGGATTGTCTGCAGGAAGTACAGCAACCTGGGGAGGAGTGACATTGTAATAATAATAATACGACCAAACCAGGAGAATTCCCTTTTATGTCAAGAGGCGAGATCTGTGTGAAATTTGGCTAGTAAAGGGGCGAAGTAATTGGCAAACCGTTGTGAGAGATCAGAGTTTATGCATGAACCCACATATGTTAAACCTTTAGCGGGCCAGGAGAAGGGGAAATTACTTTTGAGAAGTGATTGTGTCGAGGATGGAAGGGATACATTCAAAGCCTCAGACTTGGAGAAGTTAATCTTAAAATTGGACCATGTTCCAAAACGGAACAGCTCGAACATCAACGAGGGAAGAGATATATACGGGTTCGTGAGATAAACCAATAGGTCATCCGCAAATGCAGAGCACTTATATTCTGTCCCGCCTATGAGAATACCCTTAATATCCGTGCTGTTCCGAATGGAGGCCATGAGATGATCCATAATGAGGACATACCACAATGGGGATAAAGGGCAGCCCTGCATGGTGCCATTATGAATAGCAAATGGCGCAGAGAGGGAGCCGTTTATTTTTAATTGGGAGGGTGGGGAATGATAAAGGGCCATGACTTTACTCATAAAGGAAGGTCAAAAGTCCTATATGTTGAAGAGTTTGACAGGATATCCTGGCCCGCCCTTCACCAAACGCCTTTTTGGCATCTAGAGACATCATGAGGGGGATGTGGTGAGTCTGGGCATGATGGATAATATCAAAGGTTTTAAGGGTATTATCACACGCCTCCCGGCCAAGCACACATCCCACCTGATCTGGATGGACTAAGTTAGAAAGATGTTTATTCAATCTGTTCGCTAACAATTTGGCATAAATTTTTAGGTCGACGTTGAGCAAGGAGATGGGGAGATAACTCGAGCAAAGCTGAGGATATTTGCCTGATTTAGGGATGACAGTAACATGGGCCAAGGTGGAGCCAGTGGGGAACAAGACTTCATGGGAGATAGAATTAAAGGCTTGGAGCAGAAGTGGCGCCAAACAGTCAGTCAATGTTTAATAAAATTTGGCAGTGTACCCATCCGGTCCGGGACTCTTTCCCCCCGGGAGGTCCTTGATAACTGCAAGAATCTCCAGCGAGGTAATATCAGCATCCATCTCACTAGACAAAGGCGTGAAACGAGAGGGGAGAGAGGCCCGGTCCGGGGACGAAGAGGCAGTAGAGGGCCTATTATAGAGGTCAGAAAAAAATTGGTGAAAGCAGTTCGCAATCTCGGAGGTCGTATGGACCACGTGGCCAGAGGAAGATTTAATACTTGGTATATGAGATTGGGCCAACTGAGCCTTTAACGCTCTGGCTAACATGCGTCCGCTTTTATTACCAAATCCATAAAATTTGCTCCGACAAACTTGGAGGGCACGCTTTTGAGTCTAACAGACGCCGGGCGTCTTCTCTGGCACTCTGTAACTCCCGTAAGAGCGGAAGAGAAAGCGCACGCTTGTGAGCTAGTTCCAGGAAGCTAATATTTGGAGAGCAAGTTTCAAGGAACGGGCCCTTTCTCTTTTAAGGCCTGCTCCATGTTTTATGAGGACACCTCGGAGCACACATTTAAGGGCCTCCCACTGCATCATAGGAGATGTGGAATCATGGGCGTGATCGGATGTGAAGTGCTCAACTGTTTGTAACAGGTCAGCACTGCAGGCCCCATCAAGGAGTAGAGACTCATTAAGTATCCAGGACCAGGGACCCTTGGTGAGAAAAGGAAGGTGTAAGGTACAATACACTGGGGCATGATCAGACCATAAAATGTTGCCAATGGACATGGAAGCTGCCCAGGGAAGGGCACGGTGTTGAAGGAGGATTTAGTCCAAGCGACTGTAGGTGCCATGCGGATTAGAGTAAAAGCTATAATCTTTGTCAGAGGGGTGTTGAAGGCGCCAGGCATCACATAGTTGAAGCTGTGAAAGGGTGTGTTTCACCCGTTTGATGGCATTATATGCAATACTGGAGTGACCAGTAGAATTATCCAGTGTCGGATCTAAAGTAAGATTAAAGTCTCCGCGTAACACCACAGTCCCCCATACAACCGGAAGGGCAGTGTCTATGAGATGAAGAAGGAAAAGGACCTGACTGGTATTAGGGGCGTAGGCATTAATCATAGTGAACTCACACCCACCAATGTTTTTTTTTTTTTTAAATCAGACAAGTTTTTATTGAAAATACAACATGAATTATACATCCTTTTCATTTCTGATAAAGTACAAAGAAATCAGTCAACAGGAGAAAAAGCAAAGTAACAGCATAACATCTTGTGCTTAGAACAAAATTCCTGTAATTTACATTACACTTTGCATTTCATCATCATTAGTTGTACCAGTATATATATCCCCTTCCCTAACACCCGAACTCCCCCCCCCCCTTCGCAGTACCTCCTCTGTTCCTTGATTCGCCAAATCTCTCCACCTCTTCCCTCCTTCCTGTATGCCAGCCCGTGATCCCACCATACCTTAAACATATATATGTGTCAGTCCACCTTCAAATCTCATCTAATGTGCCGCATTACTATAGGTGTTCACCCATTTACTCCATTGCTTCTCATATTTATGTATTGCCCCTCTTTTTAGATATATTCGGTGTTCCAGTGATACCGTGTGATTAACATATCCAACTAGCTCAGCCACCTCCGGGGGATCCGCCTGCAGCCAATATTTTGCAATTAATTTCCTAGCATGGTACAGAACCTTTTTTATAGCCAGTAATTCTACCCCATCTCCTCCTTCCTCCCCCATACAACCCAATAAAAAGATCTTAGGTTCCAGTGGGAAATCTCTACCATATACTCTAGATACCATTGCCTTAACTGCTTTCCAATATACATTCAGCCTCGGGCAACTCCAAAACATATGTTTTATATCTGCTCCATCAAACATACATCTGGGACACTCTTTTGTTGTTCTAATTCGCATTTGCCACATCACCTTAGGTGTCCTATACACCCTATGCAGCAGAAAGAGTTGCGACCTCCTGTGTGCTACACTAATAGAGATTATTTTGGGCGATCCGATTAATTCCTCCCATTCGTCATCCGCTATCGTCCCTACATCCTCTTCCCATTTACGTCTAGTCTCCAGCAACTGATCTCCTAGGAATTTGGTAAGTAGCATACTATATAGCACCGAAATAAGCCCCTTAGTGTCCTGGGCCTCCAGCACCCGTTCCATCCCTCCCATAGTGGAGCAACTCAAATCCACCATCCTCTCTTGTGTCTGCATCGCATGCCTGAGCTGAAGATATTGGTAGAACCGCCTATGTGAGAGTCCAAACTCTTCCTGTAGCTGCGCAAAAAGCTTAAGAGTACCTCCTTCATATATCTGGTGCACATATCTGATCCCTGCTTGTTCCCAATCCTGAAATCCTTCCAAAATATTAACCTCCCATAGATATGGATTATCCCATAAAGGCATATAATTGGAGCATCCTGCAATCCCCAATATCTTCTTACTTTCCCACCAAACTTTATGTAATAGTAGCAGAGTCGGTTTCCCTCTCGCCTCTCTCCGTAATTTATGCGACTCCATGGCCTCTAATAAATTCGTTCTTTGACCCAGATAGTATACCAGTTTCCCACTAGAGTTCCACTCCTCCCTATTCTTCCATCCTTTAAAGTGTTGTATTTGGGCTGCTAGATAGTATATCCACGCATTTGGAATAGCTACCCCCCCCTGTTCTGCTGGTAATTGTAGCTTTTCCATTTTTATCCTGGGGACCCCCCTTTTCCACACTAAGTCTCTAAACAAATTATGTATTCTCCTGAACCAGTGTTTAGGCAACCACACTGGGGCATTGTGCATAATATAGAGAACCTGGGGCATCAGAATCATTTTGATGAGATTTGCTCGTCCCAGTGCTGACAGCGGCAACCCAAGCCAGACTTTGGTCCTATCTGTTAATTTATTCATTAATGGTATCACATTCAACTCGACAAAGTCCTGCACCCTTGCTGATACCGTAATCCCCAGATATTTAAATTTCCGTACACACGGCACTTCAGTTCCTCCAATCATCAATGGTGTATTCACTGGCTGGAGTGGTAACAACGCCGACTTACTCCAATTAATTTTTAACCCCGAAAACCTGCCAAACCTCTCCAATATCGTCATTATCACTGGCAGTGAATGATCTATCTCCCCCAGGAACAGCAGTATATCGTCCGCGTATAATGCTATACGCTCCTCCAACTCTCCACAACGAAACCCTTCTATCCCCGGATGTTGTCTTACCATATTTGCTAGTGGCTCAATCGCTAGTGCAAACAGTAACGGAGAGAGTGGGCACCCCTGTCTCGTCCCCCTCTCCAACCTAAAAGAGTCCGACATCCTTCCATTTGCTCTGATCCGAGCCACCGGTTCCTTATACAATAATTGTACCCATTTAATAAAATTCCGTCCAAAGCCAATCCGCTCCAATACAGCCCATAAGTAACTCCATTCCACACTATCAAACGCCTTGGCGGCATCTAACGACAACACTGCTCTACACCGCATATCCGGAGCATCTGTCTGCAAATTTAAGAAAAGTCTACGTAAGTTAACTGCTGTAGAACGTGCTGGCATAAATCCCGACTGATCCATCCCTACTATTGTAGTCACTACTCGCGACAACCTATTAGCTAGTACTTTAGCTAAAATTTTTATGTCTGTGGTCAACAGAGATATCGGTCTGTAAGAGTCGGGTTGCGTCCGATCTTTCCCATCTTTAGGAATCACAACTATAGCAGCTTCATACATTGTCTGCGGTAATCGCCCTCTGGCGAAACTATCCTGGAACACCTCCAGTAACTCTGGCAGAACCGTCTCTCCATATGTTTTATACAGTTCAGTGGGTATACCATCTATCCCTGGGGCCTTTTCATTCGCCATAGAACTCACCGCTTCCTGTATTTCCTCTAAAGTAATTGATTCCTCCAACCCCTCCTTCTCTTCCTCTCCCAAAGTAACCCATGTCATTTCTGCCAGATATTCTGACAGAAGATCCTCCGGATAGTCCACCTTAGTGCGATATAATTCCTTATAAAATGATGTCAACACACCTAATATATCTCCTGTTTCCTCCACCAGAGCCCCACTTGCTGTCCTTAACTGATGTATGAACGCACTCTCCCGCGCCGGCCGTGTGATATTTGCTAACAATCTGCCCGTCATCTCGCCCTCCTCATAGTATTTTTGTTGCAAAAACAATCTTTTATTAGCTGCCTGCTCCATCTGATGTTCCCTAAGCAATTTTTGAGCCGCCTTCCATTGGGCTAAAGTTTCCGCATTGTTATTGGTAACGTGGCTCACCTCTGTTATTGTCACCCGATCCGTCAAATGTTGACCCATTTGCCTTGTCTTAGTTTTTATGTGGGTAATCTCCCTTATATACACCCCTCTTATATTCGCCTTCATAGCATCCCACAGAATATCTGTAGGAACCGTACCCTTATTAAATTCGAAGTATTCTCTCAAGCTCATGGTTATGATCTCCTCCCCCACCAAGCGTATCCAAAATGGGTTGAGCCTCCAGTGCATTCTCAACCCCCCCGTCTGTAAACCTGTTCGGAGCTTTAGCAACATTGGAGAATGATCAGACAGCGATCGTGGCAAATATTCCACCCCCTCCACACATTCCATCCCTATTCCATTATTAAACATTAGGTCTATTCGGGACAGTGATCCATATGTAGATGATACACACGAGTATTGCGTAGTAGATGGCCACTTTGCCCGCCAAATATCCGTGAGCCCAACTTCCGTCATGTATTTACCAAACCTTGTCAGACAAACATCTCTCCCCCCCCCCGTTTGGAAATTTATCCCACCCTTTATCCATTATATTATTAAAATCTCCCATCAATATGGTCGATATCATAGGCCAGCCAGCCAGTTTCTCCAACACCTCTCTCATTGGTACCACAGAGTACGGGGGAGGCACATACATCACCACAAGTATACATTCCCAATTAAACAATTTACAATGCACCCCAACATATCTCCCATCCCTATTTTTAAAGGAATCTAAAAAGCTAAACGGTACATCTCTATGCACTAGGAGGCTAACCCCCCTCGAGTATGTAGAATGAAAAGAATGAAAGCTGTGTCGTATCCATACCCTATGTATCTGTTGCACCTTATCAGCAGTAAGATGAGTTTCCTGTAAGCCTATCACTCCAGCGGCCTTCCCTTTCAAATAATCAAATATAGCCCGCCTTTTAGCTATCTCCCCCATACCTCTCACATTCCAGGACAACAGATTTACCCTACCCCCCATCTGGACATTTCTCGCTTTTGACAGTGGCTATTCCCATTACCTCCAGTGGCTATCTGAGTGTACTGCGTTGCAAACTCCCTTTCCCTCCAAAACCTCTCCCCTCCCCCCACCCTAACCCCCCAACTATCCATAAACATACCCTCCTAAGAGGGCCCGGGCTGGTGAAGAAAACTTCACCTCTATGACCATACAGCTTCCCACTCACTTTGTAAAGACACATTCTTTTTCCCCTACAGTGTTAACCTCAAAACCAAGAGCTTCCCGCTACCTCCTCCTCAATAAACAATTAGTATTTTTAATGACTCCAACATCTCAGTCTGCCCTTGAACTGACAGCACTTTCCTCACCTCCAACTATCAATGACACATGAACTGCAGCTTAACCTTAGACCAACATAAAACTGCATAATAACAAGGCCTTATGCCCTCATGTAACTCATCTTCCTCCTTTCATAGCAGAGTCCCTTCTTTAACCCTCCGCCTGTTGATCACGCCGCCGCTTCCTCTCGATCGTGCCTTAGGCGATCATCATGACTGTCCAGCCATCCGAGTGCATCTTTCGGATTTTCAAAGAATTGCACGGATCCCAATGCCGCCACCCGAAGCTTTGCAGGATACAGCATAGAATATGGAACTCGATGATTCCTCAGCCGCCTTTTTATGTCCAGAAATTGCATCCTCCGCTTCTGAACTTCTGCAGAGAAATCCGGATAAAAAGACACCTTCACACCGTTCACCCGAATATCTTGCCTTTCCCGGGCCTGTCGAAGAATTATGTCCCTATCTTTATAATGGAGCAGCTTTACCAGAACAGGTCGCGGTGGCCGCCCAGGTGGACCAGGACGTGTGGGTACTCTATGGGCTCTTTCCACTGCAAATAGTGGGGTCAGTGACTCTTTTCCAAAAACCTCCAATAGCCATTTTTCAAAAAAGGAATCCGGATTAGACCCTTCCACTTTTTCAGGGATTCCCACCATCCTCACATTATTTTGTCTTAAACGATTCTCCAAATCATCAGCTTTAGATAAGAGATACTTTACATCCTCCGCCACCGCATTTACATCCCGTCTCATGGGCAGCATTCAATCTTCTAAGTTGCTGACTCGGCCCTCCACCGCTGTTGTGCGCTCTGCCACCTTCTGCAAATCATGGCGTATGATAGACAAATCCTCCTTAATTCCCCCCACCTGGCAAGTAAGCTTAGCCAGCGTAGTATTACTCAGGCTTACCGCCGAAAAAACATCTGCCAGCGTGGGGCCCGGCTTGTCCAAGTTCTGCATGCCTCCATTCAATCCTCCTCCTGAACCGCCTGGAGCGTCTCCTCCATTTTCCTCCTCCTCCTCCTCCTCCATCTGTGCTCGCAGCGGCTCATATCTCGAGCCTGAGCTGCCAGCCTGCTCCTTCCCTCCATCCGACATTCCTCCAGCTGCCTCAGGTTTCATAGGGGCCTTCCTGGCAAAGCGTTCCAGCCTGGATGCTGCCGCCCCTCTCACATCCCTGCTCTCTGTATACGAGCACATGTCGGCGCCATCTTGCAGCCCCAGCTCACCGTCCTCTGCCGCCTTAGATTTCCTGGACCGGGTCATAACAGCCTCAATCAGCTCCAGAATTGTACCTGGAGGATCACCGTCTTCTCCCCTGTCACCACAGGTATGTCCGCGTTAGTATAGTGGAGTCTCAGGATGATTTCCAGGGTATCGGCAGCGGGAGCTCCGGTTCCTGCTTCCTCTCACATACGCCGCTAAGCCACGCCCCCCACCCACCAATGTTTAGAACTAGGATGATATATCTAGCCTCAGAGTCGGTGACAACATTAACGACCTGATGAGTGAGGGATTTATGAAGAGCTATGGCAACTCCACACGATCTGGAAAGTGAATTGTTACTGAAATGCCAGTGTGTATAAAATTTATGTCTAATAGTAGGGGAGTGACCCTCCTTAAAGTGTGTTTCCTGGAAACATGCAATATGTACCTTACGTTTATAAAGATGGTGCAGGATTTGCGCTCTCTTTTTAGGTGTATTTAACCCCTTCACATTGAAGGAGGCTAAAGTGAGGTCAGCCATGGGCATAGGCATGACCGCATTTTGAAACATTCCGGGAAAGGAAGGAGTCCAGGATCACCACAAGGAAGAGAAGGGGGGGGGGGGACAGTCTAGGGATAGAAATCACAGCATTAAACGAAAACAAAACAGGAACAAAAAGGCAGCAAAATAGAGACTGCTGCATAAGCTAAGCACAAAAATGCGAAGGACCAAGAAGCATCCGCTTCGCTCCGGATTGGTCTGGTACCTACAGGGGGAAGGTGACAGCTACGCATAAGAGCATTCCATGCTCCCCAGCGTATAATAACAGAAATAGAAGTATAAACAGCTATCATGACAAACAAATTAAAAATAGAGGGGAAGGCATGTTAAAACAGCAGGACAAACAATATCTAAGGCAGAAAGCAAAAGAGGACATACAGGAACTAAGAAAAATCAATGGCAAGTAGCGAAATAAGTCCTGGAACATACAAACAGGGCATCAAACCTCTCAAGCTGAACGGGCAGGATCCCTAGGCGGTGTAGGCTCCCTGTCCACGTCCAAACCATAGCCTGGTTCCCCGCGGGGAGCGACCCCCAGCAGGCAGCGGTTGCGAATAAGGAGGGCGTCCCACATGAGAGCCTCTGCCAGCAGAAGACAACAGCGAGGGCCATTCTTGTATAGTAATGGGAGGAAGGCCTAGGTCCCGAAGGTAGTCAGTTATATCACTTGGAGCTCTCGAAGTGTAGGTCTGGCCATCTTGTCCGACCATTAGGGCAAAGGGGAAGCCCAATCTATAGATGATGCCTCGATTCCAGAGTAACTCCAGAAGTGGTTTGAGAGCTGATCGTTGTGCCAAGGTGTGTCTAGATAGGTCCGGTAAGATGTGTATCTTCGTGGATCCTTTCTACATATTTGTATATTGTCTTTGCTGAATCTTTTGGACACTTAGCACCACCCATATGCAAAATTCTAGCTGAAGCCTATAGCCGATTTAGGCCCTGTTCACGGAGTATTTTGCAGGCAGAAAAAATCTGCCTCAAAGTTCCTTCAGGAATTTTGAAGCAGATTTTGACCTGCCTGCACTTTCTTGCTGTGGTTTTTGCTGCGTTTTTCACCTGCGGTCATTGAGTAGCGGAAAGAGCTTTTTCTGCCTCCCATTGATTTCATTGGGAGGTCCGAGGCGGAACCGCGACAAGAAAGAACAGGCTAATGGTCACCCGAGAAAAAAAATGCCTCCGCCTCCCATTGAAATCAATGGGAGGCGGTTTCAGACGTTTTATTGGCGCTGATTCCGACGCGGTTTCCGTCAAAATCGGCGCCAAAAAACTCAGTGTGAACAAGGCAATAAAACTCCCGGGAGTTTGGTCTCGTGTTTTGGGCATTGCTGACAAATATCTTTACACTTTGGAGCCTTGAAAAGTGAATTCACCTCCATACCCTATATATTTCCTGAAAGCAGACAACCTGACTATTGCAGTTGTCTTGACTTGCTGCTGCCAGCCATGTCCACCTTCACGTAATTTTGTGACAAACAGGACTTAGTATTATATCCTTTGCACCTAAAACTTAGATAATTCATTATAACGTACGTTTGCACATAAAAATCATACTCAAACTCAGAGGCTTACATACAAAAATAATGTAAAAATAGTTGACCAAGGGGTGCAAAGTTCATATACGGTGCATTCGGGAAGTCTTCAGACCCTTTCACTTTTTTCACATTTTGTTGTGTTGAGGACTTGTGCTAAAATAAAAGGTATTCAAGTTTTTCCCCACCTTTTTGCACTCCATACACCTTAATGACAAAGTGAAAACAGAACTTTACATTTTTTTTGCAAATTTATTAAAAAATTAAAAATGCAAATTTCGCATGGACTTAAGTATTCAGACCCTTTGCTATGACACTTGAACTTTAGCTCTGGGGGCCTCCATTTCTCTAGATCATCTGTGAAATGTTTCTACACACCTTTATGCAACTTTGCATCAAATAGTGATTGTAAGCAAAAATTGCATGAAAATTCCACTTTTTGACAAAAACGCATACTCAAGCAAACCCTCATTGAAAACAATATGTGCTCTGCAAAGAACTGTAAGACGTGAGCAATTGATACATACCACACATGTCGTATTATATAGGTATAGAAGTTTCTATCCGCCTTTACAAACGATATGGCTTATACAGCACTGTGACATTACATATTTACAGCAAATTTTTTTAAAAGCTCCATTTCACGATTTTAGTGGAATCGTGGCAAAAAACACAAATTGATGGCAACATGTGAACACAGCATAACTCTTATCAATAAATGCAATTCCCTAAACTTAGGGCGGATTTACATGAACGTGATATACGTCCGTGCAACGCGCGTGATTTCCACGTGCCTCGCACGGACCTATATTAGTCTATGGGGCAGTGCAGACTGTCAGTGATTTTGCGCAGCGTGAGTCCGCTGAGTAAAACTCACGACAGGTCCTATAGTTCTGCATTTTTCGCGCATCACGCACCCATTGAAGTCAATGGGTGCGTTAAAATCACGCGCACTACTTGTAAATAATCGTTTATGGTGAAAGTCAGTGGATGAAAATGTATTTTCTGACTGAATTTCCATGTATCAGAAATGCTATGGCTATTTCCTTTCTAGTGCTAATCTTTACCGATATGACTATAGCGTGTCGCTAGAGGAGCGGTCAGCGTATTTTACGCTAAAGATCGAGCAGATCTGTCTTTAAAATGTACAAAGTTTATTGAGATTTGTGTGTGGTGCATGTGCTTGGTGCAACGTATTGGATGCTTCGATCCTGACTCTGGTAAATGTCCAGGCGGTTAAGTCATTAAAAATTGACACGCAGAGTGTAAGTATGCTCGCTGATTAATAATAGTTCATGTTACCAATCCCCCTGGGGTCATCTACAGCCATACAGGGTCAGGAGGAGGATGTCCGCTTTTTGCCACAGTTTATGCTAAAATCTAGCATAGACTGCTCAGTATATGTGGGCCAATGTGTTGCTTGGTTGTATAGATCTCTCTGTGACCTGTTTTAACACAATGATTTAAAAAATAAATATATATATATATATATATATATATATATATATATATATATATATATATTTCCATCTACATTTATATGGAATTGAAACAACTATTAATAAAACTCACATGAACAAACAAATTTGTGTAATTAAATGAGGGACAGATTTGCATTAAAGTCAACAGCCCACAGATATTCCGCTTTTATGTTTTAACTGGTCACGTGCCTCACATGTAAAGAAATTAACACAGTAGCCAAGGTAGCTTCTGATACTGCTTAAAGGGGTATTCCGGTTATAACAATTTACCCCCTATCCGTAGCATTCCAAAGTTATTACCATATAAAGCGACACATGTCAGATTTGAAAAAAAATCATGTGTCCACAAGACCAAAACAGGCTGCATCCTAAAGGGGTTAAAATAATTTCCACGTTTTTGTTGTCTTTTTATTTTTGCTGTTAGTGTTTACTTTATTTTGGGCATGAATCGGCATTTGACTGCTCAAATACTAGACTACCAGTGCGCTATAGTGAGAATTGTTGGGTCTAAGGCTGCCCGTACGCATTCAATTATTGTTATTGGATCCCATCACTTTTAATATAATCTAATGCTTTAAGCTGCCTAGTCGGCTTTCCGCTTGTCCCCCAAAAGAAAGAAGTTAGTGGAAACGAGGTTGGGGGCATGTTAGTTTTCAGCATTCCTGATCCTTTTGCTCAGCCAGGAGATAAGTGTTTGACATTGGCTTGTCTCCTTCTCTGCCGAGCTGAACATGTATGTTCATGCGGAGGTCAGGGATAATGGCAAATGTTGAGCTGAAAGCTATCATGTATAGCCAGCTTAGGAAGCCTGTCAAACCCTCTTAAGTGTATACACTTAGAGAGAAGTGAATCAGCCTACCATAGACATTTGATTGTCTGCAGATCCCACCAAAATAGTCTGCACCTTCCAACGAATATCTAGAGCCACTGAGCTGACAAAAATACAGATTAGCGTGGATAACATCATAAATGACCCAAAGAACACTTAATCTACCTTTGAGTAAACCAAGAATGGTCTAATTTTGTGTACCTTTACAAATGGCAAATGTTTCCCACTTCTTTTTTCCATAATAAATTGCCTATAACACAAGGTTCCTGGATTGACCTTTCATTGAATAAAAATGTGTTCCCATTTTAAGAGCTGTTATCAGTTTACTTTCATGTACTTTATATGCAAACAAGTACTCGGAAATGAGTCGGCTGCCTTTTCCAAATCAGCCTTGTCTTTTTTGATCAGATTATGTTTATCTAATAATATCCTGTGACTATACCTGTTATAAAATCAATGAAATGTTAACCTCAATATAAGACTGGGAAACCAAACCTGTTTCTAACTCTAGTACATTACAGTGGATATAAAAAGTCTGCACACCCCTGTTAAAATGCCAGTTTTTGTTATGTGACAAAATCAGTACAAGATTAATCGTTTCAGAACTTTTTCTACCTTTAATGTAACACATAATTTGTACAATTCCATTGAAAAACAAATTGAAATAATTTATAGGGGAATAATAAAAAAACAAATAATGTGGTTGCATAAGTGTGAACACCCTCTTATAATTGGGGATGTGGTTGTGTTCAGAATTAGCCAATCACATTTAAACTCATGTTAAATAGTAGTCCGTACACAGCTGTCATTATTTAAAGTGATTCTGAGTAACCCCATATAAATTTCAGCTGTTCTATTAGGATTTACCTGACATTGTCTTTGTTGCATGTGACAGAAAAAGCCATGGTCAGTAAAGAGCTTACATCACATCAAAGGGATCTGAGTGTTGAAAGGCATCAGTCAGGAGATGGGTACCAAAGAATTTCCAAGGCATTAGATATACCATGGAACACCGTGAAGACGGTCATCAAGAAGTGGATTACATTTGGCACAACAGTGACATTACCAAGAACTGGATGTCCCTCAAAACTTGATGAGAAGACCAGAAGAAAATTGGTCCAAGAGGCCTACAGCACCATTAAAGGAGCTGCAGGACTTTCTGGCAAGTACTGGTTGTGCAGTGCATGTGACAACAATCTCCCGTTTTCCTCATATGTCTGGGTATTGGGATAGGGTGGCAAGACTTGCCTTTTCTAACTAAGAAAAATATCCAAGCCCGGCTATTTTTTGCAAAGACCTACATCAAGTCTGCCAAAAGCATGTGGGAAAATGTGTTCTGATCTGATGTGACCAAGGTTGAACTTTTTGGCCTTAATTCCAAACGGTATGTTTAGCGCAAACTAACACTGCACATCACCAAAAGAACACCATACCCACAGTGAAGCATGGTGGAGGCAGCATTATGATTTGGGGCTGTTTTTCTGCAGCTGGAACTGGGGCTTTAGTCAAGGTGAAGGGAATTATGAAGAGTTCCAAATATCAGACAATATTGGCACAAAACCTGCAGGCCTCTGCTAAAAAGCTGAAGATGAAGAGGAATTTCACCTTTCAGCACGACAACGACCCAAAGCATACCTCCAAATCAATAAAAGAATGGCTTCACCAGAAGAAGATCAAAGTTTTGGAATGGCCCAGCAAGAGCCCAGACCTGAATCCCATTGAAAATCTGTGGTGTGACCTGAAGAGGGCTGTACACAGGAGATGCCCTCGCAATCTGACAGATTTGGAGCGATTTTGCAAGGAAGAGTGGGCAACAATTGCCAAGTCAAGATGTGCCATGCTAATAGACTTCTACCCAAAAAGACTGAATGCTGTCATAAAATCAAAGGGTAATTCAACAAAGAATTAGTTTAAGGGTGTGAATATTTATGCATCCACATTATTAATTAATTTATTTATTTTTTCCACCCTAAAATATATCAGTTTGTTTTTCAATGGAATTGTACATATTATGTCACAATAAAGGTGGGAAAAGTTCTGAAATGATTGATCTTGTACTGATTTTGTAACATGACAAAAACTGCCATTTTAACAGGGGTGTGTAGACTTTTTATATCCACTGTATATATTTTTAGTGTTTCTTATTCATTGGTTGTATCAGAGATTTAATTTCTTCCGTATTTCTTTTTCCAGTAAAAAATATGGTTCATGGTTTCTGATACTTAACTGATCCATGTACTCACACTTTTTTATGTGTATTTTGAGGGAAAGGCCACACGGTGCGTTTATGTTGCGTTTTTAGCCCCTTTAGGACTCAGCCTGTTTTGGCCTTGTGGCGCAGCCGATTTTTTCAAATCTGACGTGTCACTTTATGTGGTAAGAACTTGGGAATGCTTTTACCTATCCAAGCGTTTCTGAGATTGTTTTCTCGTGACATATTGTACTTTATGATAGTGGAAAATTTTGGTCGATAAATTCAATATTTATTCGTGAAAAACATCAAAATTTAAAGAAAATTTACAAGAATGTGCATTTATCTAAATTTAAATGTATCTGCTTGTAAAACAGATAGTAATACCACACAAAATAGTCACTAGTTACCATTTCCCATATGTGTACTTTATATTTTTTTGAGCATCCTTTTATTTTTCTAGGACGTTACAAGGCTTAGAACTTTAGCAGCAATTTCTCACATTTTCAAGAAAATTTCAAAAGGCTATTTTTACAGGGACCAGTTCAGTTCTGAACTGGTTTTGAGGGCCTTATATTTTAGAATCCCCCAATAAATCACCACATTTTAAAAACTGCACCCCTCTAAGTATTCAAAACAGCATTCAGAAAGTGTCTTAACCCTTTAGGCGTTTCATGGGAAATGAAGCAAAGTAGAGGTGAAATTTACAAATTTCTCTTTTTTTTTTGCCGAAATGCATTCGTAATAAAAGAAATTGTGTAACAAAAGGTTTTACCAGAGAAATACAACTCAATATTTATTGCCCAGGTCCTGCAGTTTTTAGGAATACCCCACATGTGGCCCTAGTGCCCTAATTGACTGAAACACCTGCCTCAGAAGCAAAGGAGCACCTAGTGGATTTTGGGGCCTGCTTATTTTTAGATTATATTTTAGGCACCATGTCGGGTTTGAAGAGGTCTTGTGGTGCCAAAACAGTGGAAACTCCCCAAAAGTGACCTCATTTTGGAAACTAAACCCCTCAAGGAATTTATCTAGGGCTATAGTTAGCACTTTGACCCCACAGGTATTTTGCTATATTTATTGGAGTTAGTCTGTGAAAATGAAAATCTACTTTTTTTCTGAAAAAACATAGACATTTTTAATATTTACAAGGAATAAAGAAGAAAATGCACCCCAACATTTGTAAAGCATCTTCTCCCGATTACGGAAATACCCCATATTTGGTAATAAACTGCTGTTTGGACCCACGACAGCGCTCAGAAAGGAGGGGGCGCCATTTGGATTTTGGAGTGCAGATTTTGCTGGATTGGTTTTTAGTGCCATGTCGCTATTGCAACGCCCTGGAGGGAACAAAACAGTGGAAACACCCCAAAAGTGACCCCATTTGGGAAACTACACCCCTCAAGGAATTTTTCTAGGGGTATAGTTAGCATTTATACCACACAGGTTATTTGCAGAATTTAGTAGAATTAGGCCGTGAAAATTAATATAAACATTTTTGTCCACTAAAATGTTGAATTTTTTCATTTTCACAAGGGATAAAGGAGAAAAAGTCGCCCTAAATTTGTAGCGCAATCTCTCCCGAGTATGACAATTAATTAACCTTTGCAGGACTGATCCTTTTTTGCTTTTCCATTTTGGTTTTTCACTCCCCGCCTTCCAAACGCCATAACTTTTTTATTTTTCCATGAATTTAGCGGTGTGAGGGCTTATTTTTGGCAGGACGGGTTGTAGTTTTTATTGGTACCATTTTTTGGTACATGCAACTTTTTGATCACTTTTTATTACATTTTATTTAGAGCTTTGGTGTCCAAAAACAATGATTTTGGCGTTTTAAATTCTTTATTTCTTACGGCATTCACAATTTTACTTAATTCTGCGGATCGGTACGATGACGGTGATAACATATGTATATAGTTTTTTTATGTTTTGCAGCGTATAAATAAATAAAATCACTTCTTTATAAAATTGTTATATATATACAGCGTATATATACAGCAGATGTCGGGAAGGGGTATATCCAGCTTGAATATTAATGGCATTTCCACAGGATATGCCATAAATGTCCAATAGATGTGGTTCCCACCTCTGGGACCTGCACCTATCTGTGGAACGGGGCCTCCTGACCCCTCCCGTCCTACTTTCTCCTGCTGTCGCTGTGAACACACCTCTAGGTTACAAAGGTGGCTAGGAGTACGGTAACAGCTGAGCTACGCTGTTTTCATAACTCCTGAGTTCCAAAAACAATGTAGCTCACTGTGCTACTTTAGAAGTAAATAGGAGTTACAGAAATATGACCGTTATGGAAATAGTGTTGCTCAGCATGCTCTGCCTTTTCCGTACTCCTAGCCAAGTGGTAACTCAGTGGCCGAAGCCCGGCGACAGCATGAGAAGGTAGGACAGGGGTCAGGGAGGCCCGTTCTAGAGATAGGTGCAGGTTTCAGAGGTGAACCCACATCGATTGGACATTTATGGCATATCCTGTGATACATGTCCGAGATGGGAATACCCCTTTAATTAAGGAGAACAGAAAGTCTTTGGAGCATCAGACCAAACCATTAAAGGGTAACTAAATGTTCAACAAACTTTTGACATGTCATGGTGACATGTCAAAAGTTTTGTTTGGTGGGGGTTGGAGCACTGAGACCCCCACCAATCACTAAAACGAAGCCGCAGAAGCGCTTGTGTGAGTGCTTAGCCGCTTAGCTTCTGTACGGCTTTGTCCGGAAAGCCGATGTAGCAGTGTACGGGCTCATAGACTTTCTATTGCGCCCGTACTCCGCTACATCGATTTCCAGAAAAAGCCAAACAAACGAAGCAGCTAAGCACTCACACGAGCGCTCCTCCTGCTTTGTTTTAGCTATTGGTGGGGATCTCAGTACTCGGACCCCCACCACTCTATCTTCTGACATGTCACTATGACATGTCAGAAGTTTGTTGAACGTTTAATTACCCTTTAAGGCTGCAGACTTGTCTTTTTTGTTGTTTTATAAGATTTACAGGATTTTAGCTGGACTGTTATTATCATCATTATTAAATATAGACTTGGATTATGTTATAGGGATATTAATGTTTTTTTTTTTTCTTTTTATATGTTAGAATTCGCCTCTATTTTATCTGATCCAACAAACTAGAGATCGGGAGGAAGCAGATCACCCAGAAATAGCAAGCATGTTACAGCAGCCGTCCCAACACAATCCTACTGCAGCAGATCTGTAAGTATCGAATGACTATTAACTTCTTGTGCGCCACAGTCCGTTTTGAATTTTTTTAATTCTCATTTTTCCCTCCCTGCCTGCTAAGAGCCATAACTTTTTTTAATTTATCCTTTGAAATAGCTGTATGAGGGCTTGTTTTTGGCAGGATGAGATGCATTTTTTTTTTACTGGCACCATATAATGTACTGAGAAGCTTTTAAAAATTATTTTCTGGAGTGAAATGGAAAAAAAACGCAATTCCTTCATAGATATTTTGGTTTTAATTTTACGCCGTTCACCACGTAGTAAACTAGTGACATGTTAACTTTACTCTGCGGCTCAATACGATTATGCTGATGCCAAATTTCTAGTCTTTTTTTAAGTTTTACTTCTTTTGCAGAATAAAAACTATTTGTTAAAAAAACAAAACAACTTGTTTTTGTGTTGCCAGACCCATAACTAATTTTTGTTAATATATGTATTCTTAAAAACTTCATTAAACTAATTTTTTCTTAGTCCCTCTTAAACATGCGATTGTTGTATTTCTTGTACAGTACACTGCAATACTTATATATTGCAGTGTATTGTGCATTTTGCGTTCTCCTATTTGGCTTAATAGGAGGACCAACATGGCAGACCGGGGGGGGGCCTTCTTTAGGCCCCAGCTGCCATGACAACCCATCGGCATACCATGGTCCCGGCGGGGTACCGATGGGTGAACATAGGGGAGGATAATAGCTTATAGAGGATATGTCACTAGTTTAGCAATGCCCTATCTCCCAGCTAATCTAATAGGCGCTATCACACTGATAATGCTTGTGAAAATTGTGTCCCAAAAAGTTTATTATTTTAAAAGTTATGAGCTTTTTTCTAAATGAGCAAATGAGGCTATACTAGCCAAGTGGGTGTCAACACCAGCGATTCTCCTGAGGTGGAGCTACCTCACAGCCTCTGACGCTGTCCTATCAGCATGAAGCTGCTTCGCACAGTGTGAGAGACTGAGGCTGGAGGGAAGGGGATCACTTCAAACAGCCATATCTCCAGCTGTGGACCACCTAGGACACTGGTGGCATATGAAAGATGAGATTCTAATCAAACAACCGGAAACATCACCAGTTGAAAATACAGTCAGGAATGGAAGCTGTATACTATATGATCACGCTGTGCTACTGGGCTGGGAAGAGGAGGACTGTAGCTGATTGGACAACGTCATACAGAAAACATTACACCGCCCAGAGTGAAAAATTACCTCCCATTTGGCAAGTATAGCCAAATTAGCAGATTTCAAAAATGCTCATAACTATGCAAATAATAAAAGTTAAAAAAAAAAAATTACACTGTAATTATCAGCATCATAGCGCCCATTAGGGCATTAATAAACTAGTGCCAGATCCTCTTTAAGTGGTTAAATGGCTATGGTTGGAGTCATTTCCGATCCTGGCCGTTAGAGCTGGGTGTCAACTGTGGATGTCGCCAAGGCGTTAAATAATATCTGTCGCCGAGGCGTTAAATAATATCTATCAATAATTACTGTCAGATCTGAACCAAGAAGTGATGACTATTGTGACCACCACAAGGTGGCAAGGCTCTAAAATGTAAAAATGGTGTCAATCTTTAAGTGCAAATAAATATCAAGAACTGTTCACATACATTGGTCCAAACATTCTACTCAGGTGCAAGTTAGGGTCGGATCATTTGGTAATTTGCCCCCTTTTTTTCTTTTATAAACATCATCTGACAATATTTACCAATAATTATTTACACTAATTATCATTTTGAATTATTATTAGTATGCGCTTTAATTCATTTGACAATGTCTTACTGGATGTCACCTAGATGGCACTACGCAGAACAATAATCCAGACATTTGTCGTGTGGGGCACATGACAATTTACAAAATAGACTGTTATGTGAATCTTGATGTACTAATACTTATTTCCCTTCTTTCAGATACCTCTCGCCTTCAAGAAATACACATCAATGTGCTGCACCTAATATGCACATAACATCCAATACAAATGGCCAGGGTGCACATGCAACATCCAATACAAATGGCCAGGGTGCACATGCTTCGCAGTCTCAGCAGAAATCTACCTCACTTTCTGTTTTTTATAAAAAAGGTAAAAAAAATAACTGGTTGAAGAGATGCTGAATTATTCTGCACATGATCAGATGACAGGCTACCATTTGTTTAGTTCTGGCACCATACATGTAGTCGGGTGACTTTTCGGCTGGCCATATAAGATAAGATGTCTTACCAGCACCTATAATAACGGACACATCCCCACCAGCACTGAAGAGGTCAGATCTTTACCGTTTTTGTATGAAGAAATGAAAGGATTGCCTATCTGCATGGAGCTCCTTTAGTGTGCAGCGCTTCTGATTATCGCAGTTGCTAGATAAACATGGTGCATTTATCAGTCTAAAAAAATCTGCGTGGTCAGTTTTTCAGGAATATTAGATCCTTTGAGCAAGTTCTATTTTTGTTTGCGGTTCCTTCCTGAGGCGATTGTTCTACTGATGGTCTTGGAAAATACTGCCCAGTGTCACTGTTTATGATTGGCTATTTTGTATATGATATTACATGAGTGATTTTCATTTAAGTTTTCAATTAGGGCCTGTTCACATCACCGTACATTTCCGTTCCGGGGTTCCGTCGACTGCGTTATTGATTCCGTCGGAAAACCGGAAACCAGCCGGAATGGTGACAAATGGAAAGCATTAGCGATGTTTCCGTCACCATTGAGATCAATGGTGACTGAAACGGAAGCTGTGCTGTCAGTTTCACTTTCCGTTGCTGGGTTCACACGACGGAACCCTCCGACGGAACCCCAGAACGGAAATGAACGGTGATGTGAACAGGCCCTTAGTTGGTTACACAGAAATCTCAGCTGATATTGCATCAAATAAACAATATTACACAATATTTAAGCTAATTTACATTACCAGTGTTTATTTCTTGTGTTGCCTAGTGTACCGCCTGGCATATCTCCGGCTGAACAGCCTGTGCTCCAGTTTGTTACCTGACCATCCTGAACTTGAGCACATCATCTGGACACTTTTCCAACATACTTTACAACATGAATATGAACTGATGAAGGACAGACATTTAGACCAGGTAATGATTTCTCTTGCTGTGGTATTGACCTGACAAATTGTGTAATTAAAATGTTTTACTATATAAGAGGATGTCAATAACATTAGACTTAAAGGGTTATTCCCATCTCATAGATCGATGGCATACTCCTAACATATTTAATCAATTTAGGATTGGTGAGGGTCCAAACTCTGTGAAGCCCCACAATCCTGAGAATGAAGGGGCTGCATCACTGATTTAGTGCTGTGTCCCCTTCACTGTTTTTCCCTAAACAGCGGCGCCTGGCCACCCGCTGGTCAGAGAACGACCCCATTCACTTGAATTGTATGGGGCCGGCTTCAGTTCCTTGCATGGCTGGATGGCCAGTAGCGCTGCCTAGCAGGGAATATTTTTTTAAAATAAATGCAGATCTAAATCAGCACGACAGCCACTTCATTCTCAGGATCAGACCCACACTAATCACAACATGATGGCATATCCTAGGGAATATGCCATCACTTTCTAAGATGGGAATAACTCTTAAAGTAACTTTGGACCAGCTTTTGGATTTATCTCATACTTTGTGTACACTATATATTACAATATTATTTTATACAGGGCAAAACATCAAAAATACACGTTTGTGGAATTTGTCGCCAAAAGGATGTGATGCTGGAATTAAAATAAAGCATAATTCCTCCTTAAAACCACACCATTCACTATTAACAAATAAAAAAAATATATAATAAAACTACAATGCAGGTGCCCTTATATTTTGTATTTTCCTATATTTTTCTGAATGATGGGTCTCCAGGACCTGGAAATCCAACGGTGTCATCTGGAAACCTGACTAAAAAATTAAGAAAAAAAAACCACATTTGAGAATATGAAATGCTCTTAACTAAAAGGAAAAATGTTGTGTATTCTGCATTGCAGCACACTAGACTAGACTTTATATGGCCCATTCAGAACATTTGCTGCCAATTGTCGCCACCTTTTCATGACACAAGAGTGACAGACATCGACCAAGGGCAGATTTTTTTGGTCATTGTCAGGCGCAGTTGTTTGCATAATTGGTAAACCAAACAGACTGGCTCCACTGAGCATGCCCCAGCTGTTTTGACTTTATCAACATTCACTTGTTCTGCCCAAGAACAAGTCCGAGATCAATCTGTGCATTATCGGGATTTTTTTTTTTATGTGACAGAGTTTTCATATAAAACAACAATCTTTCAATCTTTTCAGACCAACTATTGACGACAAGTTGTACAGTATATGGCTGTCTAAAATCACTAGTTTATGGTCATTATTTGGAAATCATTAATACATATATATTTTTTATTTTGACTTTATTTTTAGATTATGATGTGTTCCATGTACGGCATTTGTAAAGCTAAAAACATTGATCTCAGGTTTAAGACTATTGTGACAGCATACAAACAGCTACCGAACACAAACCAAGAGGTAAGCGACTTTGTAAATGCAGGGAAAGCTGTAAATAACTTTTATTTATACCTGGTATTTTTATTACCATAGCTTTACATGTTATATCTCACATAGCAGAAAGTTGATGGACTGTAGTAAATGCACTTACACCAAGATCGTCAAATCTGCAGTTTGTTATAGATCTTCTTCACTTCACTGACTGTCAACATAAATTATAAACCAGGGTACATAAATGGCTTTAGACACTAAAAATACAAAACACATTAGGGCAGATTTACCTACTGTATGCCAACCAGATTAAGCTGTGTAGCATGCACTTTCTACCCATCATTTGGAAACCTACACTCACTTTTAAGATATCTTCTGCTTCCATGTGTATTGGCTAGTTTGTAAAATGCGTTATTGCCACATTTTGTGCGTGGAAATTTTTATTTATTTAATCAAGTACGTGTTACTTTGTTTTACAGACATTCAAGCATGTGTTGATCCGAGAAGGAATGCACGACTCTATTATAGTGTTCTATAACTTGGTCTTCATGCAAAAGCTAAAAAGTAATATCTTGCAATATGCATCACCAAGGGTGAGATCATTATAATGTCTTATGATACAATTGTGAATCGTGCAAACACAAAGAAATAAGTAAAACATTTTAAATTACACCTACGCCACTGTTTAGATTTGCAGATTACAGTACCTTATAATACATTTTAACATATACATTTTTTCGTCTTACATTATTTTTGTTCTACTTTGTCTTTCAGCCTCCAACCCTATCTCCAATTCCTCAAATCCCACGGAGTCCCTACAGATTTCCAAATTCTCCTTTAAAAATTCCTGGGGGAAATAACATATATGTGTCCCCTTTAAGAAGTCCATGCACATCATCTGATGGATTGCTTTCACCAACAAAGCTTACTCCAAGAACTAGGTTGGTTTTGTTACAGGATGTATATATTTTAAAGAGGCTCTGTCACCACATTATAAGTGCCCTATATTGTACATAATGTGATCGGCGCTGTAATGTAGATTACAGCAGTGTTTTTTTATTTAGAAAAGCGATCATTTTTGATGGAGTTATGACCTATATTAGCTTTATGCTAATGAGTTTCTTAATGTACAACTGGGTGTGTTATACTTTTTGACCAAGTGGGCGTTGTGGAGAGAAGTGTATGACGCTGACCAATCAGCGTCATACACTTCTCCCCATTCATTTACACAGCAGATTGTAATCTTACTAGAACACTATGTGCAGCCACATACACACACTAACGTTACTCAAGTGTCCTGACAGTGAATATACAGTACCTCCAGCCAGGACGTGATGTCTATTCAGAATCCTGACACTTCTGTAACGTTTGTGTGAGATTTACAGCAAAGCAAGCATAATCTCCCGAGATTACGCTGTAAACTGTCATTTAAAACGAGATTGCGTTTGCCTTTATGTAAATCTCACACAAACGTTAGCGAAGGATTCTGAATAGACATCACGTCCTGGCTGGAGGTAATGTATATTCACTGTCAGGACACTTGAGTAACATTAGTGTGTGTGTGTATGTGGCTGCACATAGTGTTCTAGTAAGAACACTATCTGCTGTGTAAATGAATGGGGAGAAGTGTATGATGCTGATTGGTCAGCGTCATACACTTCTCTCCACAACGCCCACCTAGTCAAAAAGTAAAACACGCCCAGTTGTCCATTAAGAAAGTTATTAGCATTAAGCTAAAATAGGTCATAACCCTCAAAAATGATCGTTTTTCTAAATAAAAAACACTGCTGTAATCTATATTACAGCGCTGATCATATTATGTACAAGATAGGGCACTTATAATGTGGTGACAGCCTTTTTAAGCGGATTTGACATGAGTATTATTGTTTATTATTTATAATGGCAGCATAGTATGCGGTCAGGTCCACTCTTCTATTATCCAAAATGGCACAAAAAAAAACAATTTGGTGTATTCTTTAAACGCTCCTATTAGCCAAACGTCACAACTTATTTTTTTGCACCGATTTAACTAATAGGAGAGTGGAGCTGACCCGATACTATGCTGCCCTTACATATGGCAGCATAGTTTGATGACAGATCTGCTTTAAGCTGCCCATAGAAATTTGCTGACGAGATAATTTATGTTCCTGAGTGCAAGAGGTAGTACTGGGGGAATTATTGACTTTGTTGGGTTTCGTTTTTTTTCTTGGGTGGTCCTACTGAGCGATTGTCTGCTATTTCTATATGCATACATCACTAAGTAGGACTGCCTAGAATGAGCAGGAATTTGATATATAGATTTGTAGGAATAGATTCAGTAAATCTCTATTTAACCCCCACATTATAAACTGAAATACCAGTAAAACTCCAAACAAAACTACTACCAAGCAAAATCCAAAAGCCAAATGGCACTCCCTCCCTTCGGAGCCCTACAGCGTGCCCAAACAGCAGTTTACTTCCACATATATGGCACCGCCATACCCGAGAGAACCCTTTTAACAATTTTTAGGGTGTGTGTCTCCAGTGGCATAAGCTGGGCACAACATATTTGCCACTGAAATGTCACATCTTTGGAAAAATGTTAATTTTTACTTTGCACCATCCGCAAAGCAAACATTTATGGAAAAGACCTGTGTTATGAAAATGCTCACTACACCCCTTGATGCCTTGATGGGTGCAGTTTCCAAAATGGGGTCACTTCTAAGGGTTTATTTTATTATTTCACATCAGAGCCTCTGCAATTGTGATCCAATACTTTGTAAATCGCCAAATTAGGCCTCAGCTTCGCACGGTACTCTTTCACTCCTGAGCCTGGTCGAATGTCCAGGCAAAAGATTAGAGCCCCATGTAGGGTGATTCTAAAATCGGCAAACAAAGCATAATAATTAGAGAGCTGTCTTGTTATGGTGGCACAAGCTGGGCACCACATATTGGTATATCTATGGAAAAAAAACAACATTTTCACTCTGGAACATCAGAAATGGCGCTCCTTCCTTTCTGAGTTCTGCCGTGTGCCCAAAAAGCAGTTTATGACCACATATGGGATATTGCTGTACTCGGGAGAAATAGGTTATTTGTTGAGAAAATGAAAAATGTTGAGCTAAAGTACGTCTTTTTTGACGAAAAGGGATTGTTTTTATTTTCACTGCCCAATTCTAATAAAATCTATGAAACACCTGTGGGTCAAAATGCTCACTACACCCCTAAAGGAATTCTTCAAGGGGTGTAGTTTTGTGAATGGAGTCACTTTTCGGGAGTTTCCACTGTACTGGTACCTTAGGGGCTTTGCAGAAGCGACATGGTGTCAAGAAATCAATCCAGCAAAATCTGTGCTCCAAATGCCACTCCTTCTCTTCTGATCCTTGCCGTGTGCCCAAACAGTAGTTTATGACCACATATGGCGTATTTCCGTACTCCAGAGAAGTTGCTTTACAAATGTTGAGGGTTCTTTTTTTCCTTTATTTGTTGAGAAAATGAAACATTTTGAGCTAAAGCTATGTCTTATTGAAGAAAAAAAGATTGTTTTTATTTTCACTGCCCAATTCTAAGAAAATCTATGAAACACCTGTGGGGTCAAAATACTCACTACACCCGTAGATGAATTCCTCAAGGGGTTTCGTTTCCTAAATGGAGTCACTTTTTGGGCGTTTTCTCTGTTTTGGTCCATCAGGGGATTTGCAAATGTGACATGGCCTCCGCTAACCATTCCTGCTAAATTTGAGCTCCAAAAGCAAAATGGCGCTCTTTCCCTTCTAAGGCCTGCCGTGTGTCCAAACACCTGTTTATGACCACTTGTGGGGTATTGTTTTACTCGGGAGAAACTGCTTTACAAATCTTGTGGTGCCTTTTCTCCTTTAGTCCTTGTGGAAATTAGAAAAAATTAGCTAAACCTACATTTTCTCTGAAAGAATGTAGATTTTAAAGGGAATGTGTCGCTAGAATTTTAAATTATTTTTTTTCCGTTAAACAATTATTATTTAAGTGATTACACATTGTTTTAATTTTTTTAATTTTTTCACAAGTCAGGAAATATTATAAATTAGATTCTAATTTATAACATTTCCATGTGCTGGTCACTAGAGGGAGCAGTTCCCAAAATTGCAGCATGGTCAATGTGGTAAAGCAACCTCATTGCTTTATGCTGCAAATTTGGTGTAGACACACTCGCTCTAGTGTCCTCACACAATTGCCCCTCCCTTATTCTGGCTAGTTCCAGGAGAAGGAGGGGGTTGAATCTTCAAACCTCCTACACTGTGTGCCGCCATTTTCTGAGCGAATGCACAGTGTAGGAGGATTAGATACAGGGCTAATCAGACAGTATAACACGAACATAATACACACATCACATACACAAACATAACTTACCTGCTCCTGCTGCCGCCTGCGCTCCTATACTTTGCGTCTTCGCTTCCTTGAACATATGGCCGGAAGTCGTCATCTGACTGTCCGGCAGCAGCTTCTGGTCCACATGAAAATGGCGCCGGATTTCGCTCTGCTAACTTTCTTCGTTTTGGTCTGTGTGGGCATGCGCCGTTCCCACACAGACGGCGTACACTAAAGTGAATGGAACGGCTCCTGTTCGCATTCTCTATGGGAATGTATGTGCCGTATTCCATTTCTGTATGTGTCGTTAATCGACACATACAGAGATGAAAAAAAAAATGGCAGCCCCCATAGAGAAGTAAAAGTAAGAAAAAAAGTAAAACACAAGAACACAAATAAAATTTATTTTAATATCATACTAAAAGCAATATTATAAAAAAAAATCATGACACCTTCCCTTTAATTTTCACGGCCTACTTCCAATAATTTCTGCAATAAACCTGTGGGATAAAAATTCTCACTATACCCCTAGATAATTTCCTCAACGGGTCTAGTTTCCCAAATTGTGTCACTTTTGGGGGATTTCCACTGTGTAGGCACCACAAGACCTCTTCAAACCTGACTTGGTGCCTAAAATATATTCTAATAAAAAGAAGGCCCCAAAATCCACTAGGTGCTTCTTTGGTTCTGAGGCCTGTGCTTCAGTCCATAAACATACTAGGACCACATGTGGGATATTTCTAAAAACTGCAGAATCTGGGCAATAAATATTGAGTTGCGTTTCTCTGGTAAAACTTTCTGTGTTACAAAAAAAAATGGATTAAAAATTTATTTCTGAAAAAAAAAAATGAAATTTGTAGATTTCACCTCTACTTTGCTTTAATTCTTGTAAAAAAGCCTAAAGGGTTAAGAAACTTTCTAAATGCTCTTTTGAATACTTTGAGGCGTGAAGTTTTTAAAATGGGGTGACTTCTTGGGGGTTTCTAATATATAAGGCCTTAAAAGCCATTTCACAACTGAACTGGCCCCTGTAAAAATAGCCTTTTGAAAATATCTTGAAAATGTGAGAACTTGCTGCTAAAGTTCTAAGCCTTGTGATGTCCTAGAAAAATAAAAGGATGTTAAAAAAAAACTATGCCAATCTAAAGTAGACTTATGGGGATGTTAATTAGCAACAATTTTGTGTGGTATAACTGCCTGTCTTACAAGCAGATACATTTACATTTAGAAAAATGCTAATTTTTTGCAAATTTGCGCAAAATTTTTGTGTTTTTCACAATTAAATACTGAATGTATCGAACAAATTTTGCCAGTAACATAAAGTCCAATGTGTCATGAGAAAACAATCTCAGAATCGCATGGATAGATAAAAGCTTTCCGAAGTTATTACCACATAATGTGAAACATGTCAGATTTGAAAAATGAGGCTCTGTCAGGAAGGTCAAAGCGGGAATAGGTTAATCTGCTCTGGCAATTTTAGTAGTAAAATCACGGTTTCCTTAAAATCGCACTTTTAAAATTGCTCGAGTATAAATATATATTATTTTTAGACTGTGTTTTACTCTAAGCCATCACACGACCTATTTTCAGGCGTAAACGAGGCGTATTATGCCTCGATTTACGCCTGAAAATACGGCTACAATACGTCAGCAAACCCATTCAAATGAATGAATGCTGACGACCTGTCATTTACGCGTCGTCGTTTGACAGCTGTCAAACGACGACACGTAAAATGACTGCCTCGTCAAAGAAGTGCAGGACACTTCTTTGGACGTAATTTGAGCCGTTTATCATTGAATTCAATGAAGAACAGCTCTAAATTACGGCTGTCAATGACGCCTCGCAAAATGCGAGTATGAGCAATTACGTCTGAAATTACGGAGCTGTTTTCTCCTGAAAACAGCTCCCTAATTTCAGATGTAAATGTAGTTTACGTGTGCACATACCCTAAGACCTTAATGGATCTCTCATGGATCCTGTTAAAACAGAAGTAATGACACCAGTGTGGACAGAGCCTGTTATTGTCTTCCATTTTATTATAGTATTTATGCAAACTAACTGCATATGTTAATAGTTTTTTATCATTGTACTTCCTAGAATCTTGGTATCCATTGGTGAATCATTTGGGGTAAGTGGTCAATTTTCTTTATTACACTTACGTTATAGTTTCAGGGACACAGGATTGCTTGACTGCAATTGGAAGTAGAATTGATTCAGGGATTGCTTTACTATTCATTTTGTTTATTCTGCTACATTTTCCCTAATGCAAAACTGTATTGAAATTCTTGAGGTAACGTCTGTCACATTACTCATGTAGTTGATGTTTGTGATTGCTGGTTTAAAGTATTCCATTATTTATTGTCAAAAAACAAGATGTTGGAAAGGTGACTTTGTTCCAAAATTTGTTAGAAAAATCAAAGCTATAGGCATGTATGTGGTTACATTAAAGGGTATAGTCTGTAACACACACACACACACACACACACACACACACACACACACACACACACACACACACACACACACACACACACACACACACACACACACACACACACACACACACACACACACACACACACACACACAGCAATATTTGTGTTTCATGTAAGATTCTTTGCAAAACTACAATTCCCAGCATGTAGTTTGGCTAGTGCTGAAGAGAACACTGTTTCATGGATTATTGTTTTCATTAATGAATGATAAATACTTTTTGTCGTCTTTCAGGCATCCGACAAGTTTCAGAAAATCAATCAGATGGTGAGCAACACAGAGCGACCCATAAAGAGACATGTAGATGGCACTGCTCCCAAACCATTGAAAAAGCTTCGCTTTGATGGCTATGATGAAGCAGATGGAAGGTATGAGCAATCTTTACATGAATCCATACTCATAATGTGTCTTTGTATCAGACTTACCTATATATTGAGAGTAGCATCAAGAGGAGAACAATAAAAAAATACAGGTACTAATAGCAAATGGAATGATGCGGAATGAGATGTGTAAAACCGGGTGTGAAGTGGCATTAAAACAGCGTAACTGGCCCAATCGTGACCAATGTGAACAAGAGTCTGGCTTTTCTTGCCTTTGATTTGATGCCATAAGCAAGTAGAAGTTGTAGGGCCAAAAACGAATATTACCAATGCATCTCCCAGAGACCTCAATGACAAGTTTTATGCAAGGAAGGTTTTGTTTTTTTGTGGCCTTAAGCCAGGGAACCTTTCTATAGTTGGCTGTACGGTATATATTCTATTCTACCATACGTTACATATATTCAATGTTTTGTTCCATTACCACCTATTTTTATGTGATGCAATTCAACTCAGGATTCAGAAATCATAACGGCTCATTCACTAAATGACGTCCTCCTCTAAGATAACAATCCCTGCCATGTATCCAACTGTCTTTGGAAAGTTTGATGACATGTTCTGAATAGTAAATCATAAAGGCATTATATTACAGCTCCGTATACCCTCCCATATATTATAAGAGAGATGACTCTTTAGTAAGCATATAACACATCCGTTTCAATGTTACCATTAATTGCTATACCCAGAAGTTTACTTCTTATCCCAATGTTTCTGGTTACCCTTTTATTTGGTGGTAAATTTGAGGTCTCTTCCTTGATATTTGGGCCTGTTCTCTCTTTCAGCAAATCTCTTCATTCTGAATCGAAATTCCAACAGAAGCTTGCAGAAATGAGTAAGTATTTCCTACTTGGTATCAGTAAGTACTGTATTCCGGAGCCGTGACAATGTTTAGGCAGAGCAAAACGGCCTCCTAGGACGCCATTGATAGAGGGGCTTCTGCCGGGACCCGGACCGTACACGGATGGCTTCAATGGACCAAATGAATGAAATGGCCGAGACTGTTCCATCAATAACGGACAGGAGTAGGACCTGTCCTATTTTTTCTGAACGGCCACATGGTTCAGTTAAAACAATGGAAGTGTGCATGGCCCCATAGAAATGAATGTGTCCGTGTGCTATCCGTTAAAAATACAGATAGCACACTAATGAAAATAACTGAAGTGGGCATTTGGCCTTCTACAGTTGGAAATAAGACATTAGATTGCTGTAAATCATACGTTTGTGTGAACGGTTTGTATTGCCATAACTAGTGCCATGAGATTAGATGTGCGTGTGGCTCTCTAAGCTCTCAAGCCTGGCTCAGGACCATAGAATAGAACACATGACTACAGCACTGGGAAATGGCCAGGGGTTTTACTTTATAGTGTTTGCACTATGAAAGTCAGAAATAAAAGAAAACTTTGACTTATGAGTCATTGGCCAGGAAGTTTGCTGTTGAAGCATGAAATAATAGAGAACAAGAACTGAAAGGAGACTAAAGAGATCATAAAAGTAAGAAGAATTTCTCAATATTAGATTTTCTGGCTTGTTTCCTGCATGTCATAGCTTCGTATTAAATGCCTAAGCAGGAATATTTTTGTCTGCCGTCTATTCTCTATTCATGTGAAAGTTTTCCATCCGTAGGCTGTAGATAACAACATTACACTATTATATGTTCTAAAGAAAAAAATCAAAGTTAGTCAGAATCCAAACTGATATATTGACATTACAGGTCCTCTACATATATATCCATGGAACTTTCAAGATGTTGTCTTTGTCTGTGGTGGATTTTTTTTATTCCTAAATTGCTGTTTGATTCTATAGTAAATTATTTCCGTTTTCTTGGCATAATTTTGTGTTGAATATAATTATTCCATTATATCTGAAACTTTTGATATATGTTCTAAAGAACACCATGTTTGTGAGCACATAATAAATCGCACGGTATATCAATGAGATATTATTTTGATAAAAAATGCCCTATATTGTCCAAAGAAAGTAAACAATTTCTCAATATTAGTTTTTTTTTTTGTTTATTACTTGCATGTCATAGCTACGTATTAATTGCATTAGCAGGAATATTCTTGTTACTGCCGTCTATCTTTACAAGTCTCCCATTTTTAGGCTGTACATAACAGCATTACACTGATTTATGGCATATCTCATGATTACAGTTGCAAGAAAAAGTAAGTGAATCCTTTGGAATTACCTGGATTTCTGCATGGATTACTAATAAAATGTTGTCTGAATGCTATGTAAGTAATAATTATAGACAAACACAATCTAACTAAACTAATATGATACAAGCGATTGTACTGTCCCATGTCTTTTATTGAGCACATTGAACCTCTGTGTTAGTGACTTCTCCAAGAGCTAATTGGCATAGGATGTTTCCGTTAAGGAGATGAGATTGGAAGTGTGGGTTTTTACAGGTGCTTTTCCCGTTAAGTAAAGGCATACATAGCCTGGTTACGTATACATTTGTTCTTCTCAAGACAGATTAGTTAGTGTGAACGATGCCTTATTCTTACAACTTTCAGAAGACCCCCTGAATAAGTGTTATAGAGACAAAAGGAAAAGGCTATGAAAGCATTGCTAAAGACCTGGATGTACACAGATTGTCTACAAATTGAGAAAATTAGGGACTGTTGCTACTCTCCATAGGAGTGAACGTGCTGTTAAAGGGAATGTGTTGCTAGCAAAAAATGCATTTTTTTTTTTAAGTTAAACAATTAGTGTGTAGGTGATTAAACATTGTTCTAATTTTTTTTATTTTTTTCACGAGTCAGGAAATATTATAAATTAGATTCTAATTTATAATATTTCCCAGCACTGGTCACTAGATGGAGCAATTCCCAAAATTGCAGCATTGCATGTGGTAAAGCAACCACATTGCTTTATGCTGCAAAATTGGGAAAAAATCCTTCGCTCTAGTGAGCTCTCAGAATCCCCCCCTCCTTTATCCTGGCTAGTGCCGGGAGAAACGAGGGGATTGAACGGTCAAACCTCCTACACTGTGTGTCGCCATTTTTTGAGCTAACACACAGTGTAGAAGGTTTACATACAGTAGTAAACACACTGAAACACGAACATACATAGAAATCACTTATCTGCTCCTGCCGCCGCCGCTCCCTCCGGTCCGTCTGCTGCCGCTGCTCCAAGTGCACAAGTCCGGAAGCCGCGACCGGAAGTAGTAATCTTACTGTCTGGCCGCGACTTCCGGTCTACAGGAAAATGGCGCCGGACGGCGCTCAGTTCAACTTGGACTGTGTGGGAGCGGCGCATGCGCCGTTCCCACACAGACGGCGTACACCATAGTGGATGGAACGGGCCCCGTTCGCATTCACTATGGGACTGGGGCTGCCGTATTCCATGTCTGGATGTGTCGTTAATTGACACATACAGAAATGGAAAAAAAAATGGCAGCCCCCATAGGGAAGAAAAAGTACAAAAATAAAAAAAAGTAACACACAAACACACAAATAAATACAAAAGTTTTTTATAAAACACTAACCTCAAACTGATATAAAAAAATTTTTTGGGGCGACACTATTCCTTTAAGATTACTCCAAGAGCCCAATGGACAATCCTGGAAGAGGTAAGAAAGAACCCAAAGGGAACTGCCAAAGACCTACTAAAGACTCTACAAGCGTCAAAAATCCCTGTTTACTAGTCCACCATTAGAAAAACACTGAACAAGAATGATGTTAATGGAAAGAAAACACAAAGGAAACCGCCTGCTCTCCAAACAAAAAAGAACGTCCCGTCTTAAGTTTGCCCGAGACCACTTGAGAGTTCCAGAATTCTACTGGGAAGATGTTCTATGGATAGATGAGACAAAAGAATAAAATAAATTAGTGCTTTATTGTCAAATAAAAGTGGAACTTTTTAGCTCGAATGCACAATGTTAGGAAAAAGAACACTGCACACAACACTAAAACCTCATCCCATCTGTGAAGCATGGTGGAGGTAGCATCATGGTTTGGAGCTGCCTCAGGGCGTGGACGCCTCGCGATCATTGAGGGAATAATAAATTCAATAGTATATCAAAACATTTTACAGGAGAATGTAAGGGCAACATTCCATGACCTCAAGCTGAAGAGACATTGGGTGATGCAATAAGACAATGACCCAAAGCGCACAGGTAAATCAACTAAACAATGTTTAAAAAAACATGATGACTTGTACTTTGGAATGGCCAAGCCAAAGACCTGACCTAATGGGGTTTTACAGGCAAATACCACATTTGGCTCATTTAATATGCAAGTTAGTGTTACTCACATATATAGGGTCGCTCCGGGGGTCAGATGTGCTGTTCTGATGGTTTCACCGCCATTCACATGATAATGCCACCCCCCCCATTGGTCGTCGCTTTATGCAGACGTGATCCGAATCCATCCCCCTGCTTACAGTCCTCCTCCTTTGCACGTTTCCTGCGCATTAGCAGTGAATTGAGGTTGTATCCCGACTCCCAAATTCACCAATACAGCACCAGAACAAAGTTGTTATTGTTATAATGCTGTGATTATATTAGCGCACGTAGTGCTCTCACATCTATTATTTAATTTTGAACATGGAGTCTGCTAATATTATCTTACACAGAGTCATGGCACATTAAAGGAGGGGAGTAGAGGGAGGGGGTTTAGGCGGCATGATGAAGAGAAGTAGAGGGTGAGTTTTGGGCTGGGTGTGACTTACATGACACGGTCACTTCATTGGCCTCACATAAAAGAACGGACTTACAGGTTCAAGTGACTGGTGGTGAAACGGCACATCTGACCGTGGGAGCGAACCCTCTATATGTAAGGAACGCTAACTACATATTAAAGGAGCCTAAAGGCATATTTCCCCAGAAAACCCACTTAAAGAGGCTCTGTCACCAGATTTTGCAACCCCTATCTGCTATTGCAGCAGATAGGCGCTGCAATGTAGATTACAGTAACGTTTTTATTTTTAAAAAACGAGCATTTTTGGCCAAGTTATGACCATTTTTGTAGTTATGCAAATGAGGCTTGCAAAAGTCCAAGTGGGTGTGTTTAAAAGTAAAAGTCCAAGTGGGCGTGTATTATGTGCGTACATCGGGGCGTTTTTAATACTTTTACTAGCTGGGCGCTCTGAAGAGAAGTAACATCCTCTTCTCTTCAGAACGCCCAGCATCTGACAGTGCAGATCTGTGACGTCACTCACAGGTCCTGCATCGTGACGGCCACATCGGCACCAGAGGCTACAGTTGATTCTGCAGCAGCATCAGCGTTTGCAGGTAAGTCGACATTGACTTACCTGCTAACGCCGAGGCTGCTGCAGAATCAACTGAAGCCTCTGGTGCCGATGTGGCCGTCACGATGCAGGACCTGTGAGTGACGTCACAGATCTGCACTGTCAGATGCTGGGCGTTCTGAAGAGAAGAGGATGTTACTTCTCTTCAGAGCGCCCAGCTAGTAAAAGTATTAAAAACGCCCCGATGTATGCACCTAATACACGCCCACTTGGACTTTTACTTTTAAACACACCCACTTGGACTTTTGCAAGCCTCATTTGCATAACTACAAAAATGGTCATAACTTGGCCAAAAATGCTCGTTTTTTAAAAATAAAAACGTTACTGTAATCTACATTGCAGCGCCTATCTGCTGCAATAGCAGATGGGGGTTGCAAAATCTGGTGACAGAGCCTCTTTAACCCTTTTGAGATATTGTGGCATCACCTGAAAATGCGCGCAAGGCATCACAAAAATAGTAATAGTAGATCTGAAACACATTTGCAGGCAGGAATAGTTCAAAATTTATCCTCAATGTTGTGCAAATTTTATTTGCAGCTACAGGAAATGTTTGATGGAAGTGACTGCTGCTAAAGGGGATCTAAAAGGTTATTGGATTCAAGGGTTCACTTTTTCGCCGTACACTGTGGATGTTTACTCAATGTGTTCAATAAAATACATTAATAGTACAGGTATTTGTGTTTTGTTAGTTTAGTTAGATTGTTTTAGTCTATAATTGTAGCTTAGATCAGACCACATTTTTATTTGTAATAAATGCAGAAATCCAGTTAATTGCAAAGGATTCACTCAGGACTAGGAACAAGGTATTTTGGTGCCCTATGCAGATAATTCTACTGCGCTATCCTATATAGAGGCATGGAGTTTAAAATATATACCGCGCAGTATACAGTTTCTGGATTATTATTTTTTTATTACATTTTATGGGCAATGTATACCACTGTATGCATGTAGTGGCATCCATTAGGGGTATACACCAGGAAGTCCTACCAACGTATACTTTTAACAGGCACTACAAAGTGCGCTGTGAAATTGCCCTCAGCAACTCAGCCCACGCAGCCACATATCCTCCCTCCCACTATGCTCCCTCCCACTGGCAGCCTGGCCCTCTCTGCAAACAGCCTTCAGTTCGCCTGACAGTTCAACAATAGAACTGCACAGGCCGTTTTTTTGCGTTAACTGACTGGCTGGCAGAATTAATTTGCAGGGAACTTACCTCTGATAGTGTTCTACTTGCAGGCATCAGTTCAGTAGCGTAAGATGCACCACAACCAAGCTCAGAACATATATACAGCCCCAGAACCAAGCTCAGTACAGAACTATAGCCCCAGAACCAAACTCAGTACATATATGCAGCCCCAGAACCAAGCTCAGTACATAGATACAGCACTAGAATACAGCTCAGTACACATATACAGTACCAGAACCAAGCTTGGTACAAAAAGCTCCAGAGACCAGCTCAGTTCATATATACAGCTCCAGAACCAAGCTCATTGCATAAATACAGAACTAGAGTCGAGCTCATAACATGAATACAGCACCAGAACCAAGCTCAGTACATATGTACAGCACTAGAGCAGAGCTCATTAAATAAATACAAAACTAGGCTCAGTACAAATATACAGCACCAAAACAAAGCTCAGTATATATACCAATATATATCAATATATATATTGGTCCTTCTCAATGACCTAGAATATCATCAAAAATTTAGTTTATTTCAGTAATTCAATTCAAAAAGTGATCTATTTCAAGCATTTTTTTCTTTTAATGTTGATGATTATGGCTAGCAGTTAACGAAAACCCAAAATTTAGTGTAGAATATTATATAAGCCCAATTTCAAAAATTTCTACAATTATTATTAATACCAAAATATTGGCCTACTGAAAAGTATGTACAGTATATGCACTCAATACTTAGTCGGGGCTCTGACTCTTCATGAATTACTGCATCAATACGGTGTGGCATGGAGGCGATCAGCCTGTGGCACTGCTGAGGCGTTATGGAAGCCCAGGTTGCTTTGATAGCGGCCTTCAGCTCTTCTGCATTGTTGAGTCTGGTGTCTCTCATCTTCCTCTTGACAATACCCCATAGATTCTCTATGGGGTTTAGGTCAGGCAAGTTTGCTGGCCAATCAAGCACAGTGATTCTGTGGTTATTAAACCAGGTATTGGTACTTTTGGCAGTGTGGGCAGGTGCCAAGTCCTACTGGAAAATGAAATCAGCATCTCCATAAAGCTGGTCAGCAGAGGGAAGCATGAAGTGCTCTAAAATGTTCTGCCACGCCGCATTGATGCAGTAATTCATGCAGAAGGAGCCCCGACCAAGTATTGAGTGCATATACTGTACAAACTTTTCAGTAGGCCGACATTTCGGTATGAAAAATCATCTTTTAAATTGGGCTTATATAATAATCTTATTTTCTGAGACACTAAATTTTGGGTTTTCAATAACTGTTACCATAATCATCAACATTAACCCCTTAACGCTCCAGGACATACTATTATGTCATGGTAAGTGCATCGTTCGCGCTCCATGACATAATAGTATGTCATGGAGTAAACACGGCGCCGTTCGCGCGGGGCGCGTGCATGAGCTGTGATAGCTGCTGTTTCCGACAGCAGACTATCACTGCTCAATGTGCCGGGACCGATCGCGGTGGTCCCCGCAGATTTAACCCCTCAGAAGCCGCGTTCAATAGCGATCGCGGCTTCTTAGGGGTTAATCCGCCATCGCCGGCCTGCTACACGATAGCGGCCGGCGATGGTGACTATGGCAACCGGACACCAAAAAATGGCGTCCGGCTATGCCATAGACGGAAGCCTAGTGGGTCCTGACAACGTCAGGACCCACTATGCTTGCTGTCAGTGAGTAGCTGACAGCTCTAATACACTGCACTACGCATGTAGTGCAGTGTATTAGAATAGCGATCAGGGCCTCCTGCCCTCAAGTCCCCTAATGGGACAAAGTAATAAAGTAAAAAAAAAGTTAAAAAAAGTTGTGTAAAAATAAGAAAATAAAAGTTTTAAAAGTAATAAAAGTAAAAATCCCCCTTTTTCCCTTGTCAGTCTTTATTATTAAAATAAATAAATAAATAAACAAATAAACTATACATAATTGGTATCGCCGCGTCCGTAACGGCCTGAACTACAAAATTATTTCGTTATTTATCCCGCGCGGTGAACGCCGTAAAAAAAATAAATAATAAACCGCACCACAATCACAATTGTTTGGTCACTTCACCTCCCAAAAAATGGAATAAAAAGAGATCAAAAAGTCGCATGTACCGAAAAATGGTCCTGATCGAAACTGCAGTTCGTTACGCAAAAAATAAGTCCTCGCACGGCTTTTTTGAAGGAAAAATAAAAACGTTCTGGCTCTTAGAATATGGTAACACAAAAAGTGAATGATTGTTTACAAAACGTATTTTATTGTGCAAACGCCATAAGACATAAAAAAACTATAAACATCTGGTATCGCCGTAATCGTATCGCCACGCAGAATAAAGCGAATATGTCATTTATAGCGCACGGTGAACGCTGTGAAAAAAATAGAACAAAAAAACAATAGTAGAATTGCGGTTTTTTAGTCACCGCGCCACCTAAAAATAGAATAAAAACTGATCAAAAAGCCGCATGCATGACATGAAAACTGCAATGGATTCCTCAAGGTCTCTAGTTTCCAAATTGGGGTCACTTTTGGGGGTTTTCCACTGTTTTGGCACCACAAGACCTCTTCAAACCGGACATGGTGCCTAATAAAAAAGAGGGCTCAAAATCCGCTAGGTGCTCCTTTGCTTCGGAGGCCGATGCTTCAGTCCATTACCGCACGAGGGCCACATGTGGGATATTTCTCTAAACTGCAGAATCCGGGCAATACGTATTAAGTTGCGTTTCTCTGATAAATCCTTTTGTGTTATAAAAAAAATGGTATAAAGAGGATTTTCTGACAAAAAAAAAAAAGTAAATGTCACCTCTACTTTGCTCTAAATTTCTGTGAAACACCTAAAGGGTTCATAAACTTTCTAAATGCTGTTGTGAATACTTTGAGGGGTCTAGTTTCTAAAATGGGGTATTTGATAGGGGTTTCTAATATATGGGCCCCTCAAAGCAACTTCAGAACTGAACTGGAACCTAAAAAAATAAATAAATGAGGCAATACTTCGCTTCTTACATTATACTGATAATGAGCCGTGCCCACCCCGAGATGACCCCAGTTTTGACCGTTTGTATAAACGGAGACCCCTATTAGACCGTTTCAGTGCCCGGTTTTCCCAAGCATACACCCCCGAGACGTGTATTTCTATTGATGAGTCCCTGGTACATTTTAAAGCGAGGGTTCAATTCCGCCAGTACCTGCCGGGTAAGAGGGCAAGGTATGGCGTGAAGATGTATAAGCTGTGAGAGTGCATCAGGGTATACCTACAGGTTTAGGATATATGAAGGAAAGGCCACCCCCAAACCAGACTGCATCCTGGACTACAATAGGTACATGGGAGGGATGGACTTGTCAGATCAAGTCCTGAAGCCCTACAGCGCCATGCGGTGTGGTATAAGAAGCTGGCAGGGCACATCATACAGATGGCTTTGTACAATGCGTACGTGCTACGTCGATGTGCAGGCCAGAGGGGAACTTTCCTGGAATTTCAAGATCTAATCTTTAGGGACCAGGAAGGGGGGGCACCCAGTACTTCTGGAAGCGAGGCCACACGCATCGTACCAGGGCAACACTTTCCAAGAGAAGTTCCCCAAACCGGTGGAAAGGGAAAGAGTCAAAAGAGGTGCAGAGTCTGCTATAAGAGGGGGATAAGGAAGAACACAATATACCAATGTGACACGTGTCCCGAAAAACCAGGGCTCTGTATAAAAGATTGTTTTAAAATGTATCATACATCCCTTGATTTTTAATTTACCCTGATGCACTCCGCACAGCTTACCCCCCTCATCTTTCCCTTCTGAGCCCTGCTGTGTGCCCAGGCAGCTGATAACAGCCACATGTAGGGTATTGCCGTACCCAGGAGAACCCACATTACAATTTAAGGGGTGTATATCTCCGGTGGCGCATGCTGGGCACACTATATCGGACACTGACATGCCATATATATATATATATATATATATATATATATATATATATATATATAAAATTGCAAATCTCACTCTGCACCATCTGCTGCGCATTATCTTTTACACAGTACCTGTGGGGTCAAAATGCTCACTACACCTCTAGATGAATGTCTTAAGAGGTGTAGTTTTTAAAACGGGGTCACTTCTCGGGGGTTTCAACTGTACTGGTACCTCAGGGGCTTCTGCATACATGACTTAGCACCAGAAAAGCTCCAGTAGGCCAAATGGTGGTCCTTTCCTTCTGAGCCCTCCCATGGGCCCAAACGGCAGTTTATCACCACAAATGGGGTATTGCCGCACTAAGGACAAATTGGGCAACAAAATGGGGTATGTTGTTCCTTGTGAAAATAAGAAATTTTGATCAAAAATGACATCTTATTGGAAAAAATATCATTTTTTTCATTTCACAGCCCAATTCAAATAGGTGCTGTAAAAAAACCATAAATGAATTCCTTGAGGGGTTGTAGTTTCCAAAATGGGGTCACTTCTGGTGGGTTTCCATTGCTTTGATACCTCTGGGGCTCTGTAAATGCGACATGGCACCCGAAAACCAATCCAGCAAAATCTGGACTCCAACAAACACATAGCGCTCCTTTCCTTCTGAGCCCTCCCATGGGCCCAAATGGCAGTTTATCACCACAAATGGGGTATTGCCGCACTAAGGACAAATTGGGCAACAAAATGGGGTATGTTGTTCCCTGTGAAAATAAGAAATTTTGATCAAAAATTACATCTTATTGGAAAAAATATCTTTTTTTTCATTTCACAGCCCAATTCAAATAGGTGCTGTGAAAAAACTGTGCGGTCAAAATGATAACAAAAACCATAAATGAATTCCTTGAGGGGTGTAGTTTCCAAAATGGGGTCACTTCTGGTGGGTTTCCATTGCTTTGATACCTCTGAGGCTCTGCAAATGCGACATGGCACCCGAAAACCAATCCAGCAAAATCTGGACTCCAACAAACACATAGCGCTCCTTTCCTTCTGAGCCCTCCCATGGGCCCAAACGGCAGTTTATCACCACAAATGGGGTATTGCCGCACTAAGGACAAATTGGGCAACAAAATGGGGTATGTTGTTCCCTGTGAAAATAAGAAATTTTGATCAAAAATTACATCTTATTGGAAAAAATATCTTTTTTTTCATTTCACAGCCCAATTCAAATAGGTGCTGTGAAAAAACTGTGCGGTCAAAATGATAACAAAAACCATAAATGAATTCCTTGAGGGGTGTAGTTTTCCAAAATGGGGTCACTTCTGGTGGGTTTCCATTGCTTTGATACCTCTGAGGCTCTGCAAATGCGACATGGCACCCGAAAACCAATCCAGCAAAATCTGGACTCCAACAAACACATAGCGCTCCTTTCCTTCTGAGCCCTCCCATGGGCCCAAACGGCAGTTTATCACCACAAATGGGGTATTGCCGCACTAAGGACAAATTGGGCAACAAAATGGGGTATGTTGTTCCCTGTGAAAATAAGAAATTTTGATCAAAAATTACATCTTATTGGAAAAAATATCTTTTTTTTCATTTCACAGCCCAATTCAAATAGGTGCTGTGAAAAAACTGTGCGGTCAAAATGATAACAAAAACCATAAATGAATTCCTTGAGGGGTGTAGTTTCCAAAATGGGGTCACTTCTGGTGGGCTTCCATTGCTTTGATACCTCTGGGGCTCTGCAAATGCGACATGGCACCCGAAAACCAATCCAGCAAAATCTGGACTCCAACAAACACATAGCGCTCCTTTCCTTCTGAGCCCTCCCATGGGCCCAAACGGCAGTTTATCACCACAAATGGGGTATTGCCGCACTAAGGACAAATTGGGCAACAAAATGGGGTATGTTGTTCCCTGTGAAAATAAGAAATTTTGATCAAAAATTACATCTTATTGGAAAAAATATCATTTTTTTCATTTCACAGCCCAATTCAAATAGGTGCTGTGAAAAAACTGTGCGGTCAAAATGATAACAAAAACCATAAATGAATTCCTTGAGGGGTGTAATTTCCAAAATGGGGTCACTTCTGGTGGGCTTCCATTGCTTTGATACCTCTGGGGCTCTGCAAATGCGACATGGCACCCGAAAACCAATCCAGCAAAATCTGGACTCCAACAAACACATAGCGCTCCTTTCCTTCTGAGCCCTCCCATGGGCCCAAACGGCAGTTTATCACCACAAATGGGGTATTGCCGCACTAAGGACAAATTGGGCAACAAAATGGGGTATGTTGTTCCCTGTGAAAATAAGAAATTTTGATCAAAAATTACATCTTATTGGAAAAAATATCATTTTTTTCATTTCACAGCCCAATTCAAATAGGTGCTGTGAAAAAACTGTGCGGTCAAAATGATAACAAAAACCATAAATGAATTCCTTGAGGGGTGTAATTTCCAAAATGGGGTCACTTCTGGTGGGTTTCCATTGTTTTGATACCTCAACACCTCTTCAAACCTGGCATGCTGCCTAAAATATATTCTAATAAAAAAGAGGCCTTAAAATGCACTAGGTGCTTCTTTGCTTCTAGGGCTTGTGTTTTAGTCCACGAGCGCACTAGAGCCACATGTGGGACATTTATAAAAACTGCAGAATCTGGACAATACATATTTAGTAGTATTTCTCTGGTAAAACCTTCTCTGTTACAGAAAAAAATTTAATAAATTTGAAATTCAGCAGAAAAAATGAAATTTGCAAATTTCATTTCCACTTTGCTTTAATTCCTGTGAAATGCCTGAAGGGTTAAAAAACTTTCTATATGCTGTTTTGAATACTTTGAGGGGTCTAGTTTTTAAAATGGGGTGTTTTATGGGGGTTTCTAATACATAGGCCCCTCAAATCCACTTCAGAACTGAACCGGTACCTTCAAAAAAAGGCTTTTGAAATTTTCTTAAGAATATGAGAAATTGCTGTTTATGTTCTAAGCCTTGTAACGTCCAAGAAGAATAAAATAATGTTCAAAAAACGATGCCAATCTTAAGTAGACATATGGGAAATGTGAACTAGTAACTATTGTGGGTGGTATAACCGTCTGTTTTACAAGCAGATGCATTTAAATTCTGAAAAATGCTATTTTTTGTAAATTTTCTCTAAATTTTGCAATTTTTCACAAATAAAGACTGAATATATCGACCAAATTTTACCACGAACATGAAGCCCAAAGTGTCACGAGAAAACAATCTCAGAATCGCTTGGATATGTTTAAGCATTCCGACGTTATTACCACATAAAGTGAAATATGTCAGATTTGAAAAATGGGCTCTGAGCCTTAAGGCCCAAACTAGGCTGCGTCCTTAAGGGGTTAAAAGAAAAATTGCTGGAAATAGATCACTGTGTGTAATGGACCTATATAATATATGAGTTTCACTTTTTGAATTGAGTTACTGAAATAAATTAACTTTTTGATGATATTCTAATTCATTGAGAAGGACTAGCGTAATATATATATATATATATATATATATATATATATATATATATATATATATATATATATATATAGCACCCGCACAAAAACAGCTCGGTTGACTACTGCCATATAAATTTGTGTGGTGTATATCTACAGCTCCTAGTATGAACTGAACAATCAGGAGATGCTGGGAATTGCTGTTTCCACAAAAAAATAACCCATTATCTCGCTTCAAACCATGAGTGACTACAATACTGATCAGTCAGTGGCACACAGATGATGTCTTCTCTGACTGGATTTATTGTCTTCTTCGTCTCACTTCGGTCCAGACCTCCCTGTCACAACTCCTCTCTGCAGAGTTTGCCGCTCAGATGTCTTTGACTCCTCGCTTTTCCAACACATCCACTTCTATTTACTAATCCAAACTCCTCATACTGCCACACACTGATCCACTAAATATAATAGTAAAATACACTGTGCCCCCCTGAATGTACCGCTACACGCTGTTTCCTTGAATATAATTGTCACACATTGTGCCCCTGAAAATAGTACCACCTGCTGTGCCCCCTTAATAGTGCCATGGACTGTGTACCATGCAAATAAAGCACCACACACAGTGCTTGCTAATTATAGTGCTACAAGCTCTGCCCCTGAAAATAAAGCTTAACACACAGTGCCCCCTAGAGATATTGCCACATGCTGTACTTCCCAAATATAGTGCCAAACGCTTAGTGCCCCCTGTAGATCGCACCACATCCTCAGGTCCCCCTGTAGATAGTACCACCTTTTCAGTGACCCACACTCAATGCCCCCTTTAAACAAGTTTAGAAACACCTGTCCCCGATCCCACACTGTCTACCAGCAATGCATGACTGGCCTCTTCTGACAGGGCCTGCTTCTGCGGAACGACGCATCACAAAAAATTGTGAAATGGCGGAGCAGGGAACTAATTAACTGTGTCATTGCCTTGCTAGCGCTAGCTAGGCTGTCCAATTTCATCCGTGTCCTTCTGGATACAGGGGGATACAGCAGCCACGCCCTGGCTCCACTACACCACTGGTGCACATACTGCAATGTGTATATCCTATATAATTTATATTTTAAAAAAACAATTCAATTAAATTGCACCCCTTCCTACTTGGCATGAGGTGGCGCCGTAGGTGTTAGCCTACCTCTTGTCCCGGCCCTGAGTTAATTTACTGTATCTCCACACTTTATTACAATACTGCTTTAAATGCCTAAGATAAGAAATTTTTTAAGTGGAGAATTCTAGATTTCTAGAAAATGGGGAACATCTATTAAAAAAAAACAACTTTCTTTTTTGACTGACAATACAAACACAGATGTATGAAGCATATACATACAAAGGCTGAAATTCCCATCTCCAACACTTATACAATCATTAAAATGACTTTATTTATTTATTTTTTCAGCATCTACAAGGACAAGAATACAGAGGCAAAAGTCAGAGGAGTTATCAGAGTCCATGAAGACAGAAGACTCCATAAAGAAGGAAGACCAGTGAGAATTCATCTCCAAACCCCACAACACCTACACTACTAATCCAACTGTAGACATTCATTGGTTTCTTTCCTGGAAATGTAATTTTACACTAGAAATATTTATACCACTTAAAGAACTTAAAGAAAATATTACTTGACTTACCATTTGCAGTAGTTTAGAGGAAGACTAGCCTAAGTGTTCAGGATGAGGGTAAGGCTTCGTTCACGTCTGCGGCAGGGCTCCGTTCATGAGTTCCGTTGGACATATCCGTCAGGGGAACCCATGAACGGAACCCTGACTGAAACAAACGGAAACCATAGGTTTCCAATTGCATCACCATTGATTAAAATGGTGATGGATCTGCTGAAAATGGTTTCCATTTGTCACCGTCGTTTAAGGGTTTTGACGGAATGAATGGCGCAATCGACTACTGTATTGATTCCGTCAAAACGACAGAACCCTTAAACAACAGTGAGAAACGGAAGCCATTTGCACTCATGGTTTCCGTTTGTTTCAGTCAGGGTTCCGGTTATGGGTTCCCCTGACGAAAAGCTCAGACGGAACCCATGGAGCCCTGACGCACATGTGAACGAAGCCTAACATCCACTTTCTTCAGACATACTTAAAACCTCCCTTGACACCAGCAGAAAATCAGAACTGAAGCCTGGGGCCACATGTATGAATGGTAACGCTGATCTTACGGTGCACTATTTATTTCAATTGTATCTTACTTGAATTTTATTTAAATGTTGTGCACATTTTCAATTGAGCTCGCAGACCAATTGCTAATGAGTACTACTGAAGACGAGGTGAACCCCCTTCATATTCACTGTATGACTGCAGCCCCGTATTCTATGCATTGCTGTACATTTAGGTTGTAGGTACTTTATGGAGCATTACCCCTCTCATTTTTATCTGGTAATATCACAACGTTTACATGTCAATAATAAGGAAACTAGAATTGATTTTCCCATTCATACATATACAAACAACACTGGTTGGGCCTTTTATTAATGCCACCATACCCACCAGCTCACCATTACTTGGGTAGTGACATTTGGCAAGTACAGGGGAATTTTATTCTACTTTTTTTTTTCCTTACTATATCAAGTTTTCCTTTAATGACCTGTAGGAGCTTGTTGTGTTCATAATCCAGCTTGCCCTTTAAATGTTTACACACAGAATATCATATAATTGTAGACTTGTTGATCTGGATAATAAGTGGCAGTCTAGATCAATGGAATCTAGTTATAGACTAACATTTGAAGTTTTGTGTATTTGCACAACACCAAGGAAGATTTAAAGTGAAGGTTCACCTTAAAAGGGTTTTCCCACCAGGGACATTTATGGCATATCCACAGGATTTGCCATAAATGTCAGATAAATGCGGGTCTCATCTATCTCTAGAATGGGGCCACCTAAACCCCGTTCTACCTTTCTCGGTTCCTGCTGCCTCCCGTGCTACTTCCTGAATAGATGATCGGAAATTTCGTAACACCCATAGAAGTGAATGGCAGTTACAGAAACAGCGTAGCTCGCGTGCTACGCTGCTTCCGTATCTGCCATTCACTTTTATGGGCGTTATGGAAAAAACTTAGCTCAGCGAGGTACGCTGTTTTCCTGATTACATGGTCGGAAATTACGAGGTGGCCTGGGATGCGGCAGGAACAGAGAAAGTTAGAACGCGGGTTAGGGTGCCCCGTTCTACAGACAGGTGCAAGTCCCAGAGGTGGGACCTGCATCTATCTGACATTTATGGCATATCCTGTGGATATGCCATAAGTGTCCCTGATGGGAAAACCCCTTTAAGATATTTTCTGAGCTTTCAGTGGGAAAACCTGTCTACACGCTGAGATCTCCAAGCTAAAAGTCAAAGTCCACATGCCCATTTATTCTAGTGATCAAGCTCATTGACCACCCCATACCCCCTTCGCCAAGGAGCAGCTTCTGAAATCTCCAAATGACATTTCAGAGAATGTCTAATGGTGATCCTTTAGTGTGGGTAATTGTAAGATCTTTTTAGTATGGTCACCGGAATGTTTAGATAAAATAAAACACCATTTATTGTACATGTGACAAGTCCTTTAAAACGCCCTGCTCTGTACTATTACAGTACTATATATATATATATATATATATTTGTTTTTAGGAAACCCTTGATTTACACATTTGAACATTGACAAATGGCTTCTGTGGAACCTGGACTACTTAGGCCAGACAGCACATGCAACATGTCCGGCTACCTAGTCACTATCCCACTACAATGTATTTCCTTGCTCAAATCTGCACACAATTTTAGATCAAATGAGATTATTTTTTTAAATAAACAATAGATACAATGTAACCAGGTCATCAGAGGGCAGAAGATTGAGGTCTCACATCACAGACCATTGGTTTTTCAGAGAGAATTGACACTGCACGTAGATGCCAAGTCATCAGTCAATGTATGACCAGACTTATACCTATTAGCCTTGCGATTTAGTCTTTGCAACATCCAGAAAAAGATAAAGAATCAATGACATTTCCCAAATGAGTTGCAGTCACACACACAGCTGCGGGTATGTTCACGCTAAACAAAAAACGGCTGTAAAATACGGAGCTGTTTTCAAGGGAAACAACCTCTGATTTTCAGCTGTTTTTGAAACCACAAACATTTTTTGAGCCGTTTTTTGCGGCCCTTGTTTTTGAAGCTTTTGAATCTATTGACCCAAACGCCCTGTCGGAACAAAACGCCGTTTTTCTCATTGAAATGGGAAGACATTTGGAGGCGTTCAGCTTCCGTTCTTTTTCAGCAGTTTTTCGGGGACGTTTACTGAAAATAAGCCGTTTGAACATACGTTTACATTGAAGTCTATGCTGTAAATGCATGCTTCCAAAAATCCAGCAGATATGGATTTTTGCGACAGTCACGGTTGCATCACATGTTGCTCAAACGTGTGTTTTGGCCATGTCTTAACATTGTCCTATAGAAGTGTAATCCTGCCATTGCATTGGGACAAAATACAGATGTCTATGTGCCTCACACTTTTTTTTATTTTTTATGGGGCGGTTTATTTATGGATTTTTCTTTTTTGGAAAAAACAAGCAGTGAATTAATGAAATGATACAAAGGAGAGGTGGTGGGGACATATAGATGAGCAAAAATACATTCAAATTAATAGGCCATTGTCATTTATTAGTGACATCTGTTTTGTGGTGATAGCTCAACGCTGCCATGTCTTCATTCTCCTCTCTGAAGGCTTTTACTGCACACATGTTGTGGAACGTTACTCTGCATTTTATGGGGTCCAGCTAAGGAAGATTTTAATTGATTTGGTCAGGTTAATAATTTAATTTGTAAGCACACAGAAGCTCTGTGAACCTGACTGATGTATGGCGACTATCTTTATGATTTGTTCAGATTTGCTTTTATTCCTTTTAAAAATAAAACAAAATTGTAAATCCCATTGTGTTATCGAATGGTTGAGTTTTTTATGTGAGCAACATGAATAGAAGCCAACGTTTAAAAACAATGGGGCATTAGCTTACAGAAGGTTTGAAGCAGAATGCACAGGAAATGCCCTCATTCACCCACATCTCAGGGCCTATTTATGTCAATACTCTTTGAAGGAACAAGAATTCTATACATCTAATATAGACAATAGTTCTAGATACCTTATCTGAAAAAGATATGTGCTTCAATAAAAATGGTGTCTTGATTGTCCAGCATATCCTGTGATAGTACCTGTAGGTACAAAACTGACAGACCCTAGTAACTTTATCTTATAGCTATTGTAATGAACATGATCACAGCCTTCCAACACTCCCCTATGGTGATGTCATGGCAACTACTTTAATATATAGGCAATTACATCTTCATTCTGTAATACAGCAATCCAACTGAGCACTTTGTTTTCACTGAAAAATTATAGAACTGAATTTTTCACAGTACTGGGGTGGGGTTGTCATTGTGACAGTCTGATTCGGGTAATAGTTGCACACTAAAAAGTTTTTTATTTAGAAAAACAATCATTTTTGACGGAGTTATGACCTATATGAGCTTTATGCTAATGAGTTTCTCAATGGACAACTGGGCGTGTTTTACTTTTTGACCAAGTGGGCGTTGTACAGGAGTTTATGACGCTGACCAATCAGCGTCATACACTTCTCTCATTTACTCTGCACATAGCGATATAGCTATATCGTTATGTGCAGCCACATACACTAACATTACTGCAGTGTCCTGACAATGAATATACATTATATCCAGCCAGGACGTGATGTGTATTCAGAATCCTGACCACTTCTCTGCACGCCTCTGTGATTTACAGCACAGCGAGATCTCGCTGTAAATGACAGTTTACAGCGTAATCTCGCGAGACTACGCCTACTAAGCTGTAAATCACAGAGACGCTACAGAAGTGGTCAGGATTCTGAATACACATCCCGTCCTGGCTGGAGGGAATGTATATTCATTGTCAGGACACTGCAGTAATGTTAGTGTTTGTGTATGTGGCTGCACATAACGATATAGCAGAGTAAATTAATGGAGAGAAGTGTATGATGCTGATTGGTCAGCGTCATACACTTCTCTCCACAACGCCCACTTGGTCAAAAAGTAAAACACGCCCAGTTGTCCATTTGAGAAACTCATTAGCATAAAGCTAATATAGGTAATAACTCAGTCAAAAATGATCGTTTTTCTAAATAAAAACACTGCTGTAATCTACATTACAGAGCCGATCACATCATGTACAATATAGGCCACTTATAATGTGGTGACAGAGCCTCTTTAAATAACTGATGTAAATAGTCCTTGAGTCAAGCAGACCTGTTCTGTGCCATCCTATTTTGACATCAATTTGTTGGAAAGGGGCTAAATGTGATTGTTATTAAAGGAGTTGTGCTATCAATAAAAATGGCAATATATATATACATTTTAGAGTAATTTTGTAAAGTATTGTTGTTTAAAAAAAATGTTTCATCGTAGAAATATGGTAATTATCTGCTTGTAATAGCACCCCCTGGTGTTCAAATGTATAGGTCGTCATTCTAGAGAATGTCACATGTGCATGCACAGTACAATACAGTTAAAGAAACAGGCATATCTTTAACCCCTTAGTGACCACTAATACGCCTTTTTACGTCGGTCACTAATGGGCTTTAGGCTAGGCTGACGCCTTTTCACGTCAGCCTAGTCTAAGTCCTGCACGGGTCTCCCGTGCAGGCAGGAGCCGGGGCTCTGCTGTCTGATGACAGCTGAGCTCCTGCTCCAACGCCCGCGATCGAAGTTTACTTCGATCGCGGCCGTTTAACCCGTTAAATGCCGCCGTCAATAGCGACCGTGGCATTTAACTTTGTTTACAGAGGGAGTGCGCTCCCTCTGTCACCCATCGGCGGCCCGCGAATGAAATCGCGGGTCTCCGATGGGGTGTCATGGCAGCCGGGGGCCTGATAAAAGCCCCCAGGTCTGCCCTGGACATATTCCTGTTAGGACGCGCCGGAGGCACGTCCTAACAGATTGCCTGTCAGATTTACACTTACAGGCAATAATGCTCTGGTATACGAAGTATACCAGAGCATTATAGCAGCGATCGGAACATCGCACAGTAAAGTCCCCTAGTGGGACTAATAAAATCAGTCATCAAAGTGAAATAAAGATTATTAATAAAAAGTACAGTAAAAAAATAAATAAAACCATTTTTTTCCATAAAAAGTGGTTTGATTTAGTAAAAGTGTAAAAAAAAAAGTACACATATGTGGTATCGCTGCGACCGTAATGACTCCATTAATAAAGTTAATATGTAATTTAAACCGCAAAGTGAACACCGTAAAAAAGAAACGCAAAAAACCATGGCGAAATTGCAATTTTTTTCCATTGCCCCCCAAAAAAGTCATAATAAAAATGAATCAATAAGTCCCACGCACCCCAAAACAGTACCATTCAAAACTACGTCTTGTCCCGCAGAAAACAAGCCCAAAAAATCACTACATTGATGGAAAAATAAAAAAATGACGGCTCTTGGAAAGCGACGATGCAAAAGCAAATAATTTTAGTTCAAAAGTGTTTTTATTGTGCAAAAGTCGTAAAACATAAAAAAACCTCTACATATGTGGTATCGCCGTAATCGTACCGACCCATAGAACAAAGGTAACGTGTTATTTACGCTGCATGGTGAACGGCGTCAATTTAAAAACGCATAGAACAATGGCGGAATTTGTTTTTTTTTATAATCCCCCCCAAAAAGGTTAATAAAAGTTAATATAAAAATTATATGTACCCAAAAATGGTGCCATTAAAAAGCACAACTAATCCCGCAAAAAACAAGTCCTCATACAGCTATGTAGACGAAAAAATAAGAACGTTATAGCTCTTTGAATGCGACTATAGAAAAACGAATAAAATAGCTTGGTCATTAGGGCCTAAAATAGGCTGGTCACTAAGGGGTTAAACCAGTTTATAACTGCCCTATCTCCTACCTAATCTAATAGTCGCTTTCATGTAGATAACTACTGTGTTGTTATTTTTTGAAAAACATTTATTTTTGACCAAGTTATGAACATTTTAAGATTTATGCAAATTTGTTCTTAAAGCCCAACTGGGTGTTTTTTTACTTTTCACGAAGTGGGTGTCGTAAAGAAAAGTGTATGACGCCCAGCCCAGCTTGATCCACAGCACAGCGAGATCACGCTGTGATCTCACTTCCGCCCGCAGGTCCTTCACTGAAGCAACGGAAGAGTAAACAGACATCGCCTCCAGCTGTGCCAGGATATTTATCCGAATCTGCAGTGGCTGGAGGCGAAGTCTGTTCAGTCTTCATCCCACTGGTCCTACACCGGAGCGATGGAAGTGACGTCACAGCGTGATCTCGCGAGATTACGCTGTGCTGTGGATCAAGCTGGGCTGAAATGAAGAGAAGTGTATGATGCTGATTGGTCAGCGTCATACGCTTTTCTTTACAACACCCACTTGGTGAAAAGTAAAAAAAAAGCCCAGTTGGGCATTAACCCCATCCCGCTATTGGGTGTGACTGTACGTCCTGATTTACAGTGCATTCCCGCAATAGGGCGTACAGTCACGCCCTGTAGATGCGCGCTTCATCGTCAGCGGCTGTCAGCTGTAATATACAGCTGACATCCCGCTGCAACAGCGGCGATGGCAGTTACCGCCGACCGCCGCCATTTAACCCCTGCAATGCGGCTGTCAATCGTGTCTGCCGCATTGAGGTGATTGAGGGAGGGGGCTTACTCTGAACCCCGCTCCCAGAGAGATCACGGGTGGCGATAGTTGCTAGGCTTCCTGGTTGCCCAGGTACGGAAGCCTAATGGGGACCTAATAGGCTGTCAGATGAAGAATGACAGTTAGGCTGGGTTCACACGAGCATGTTACGTCCGTAATGGACGGAACGTATTTCGGCCGCAAGTCCCGGACCGAACACTTCAGGGAGCCGGGCTCCTAGCATCATAGTTATGTACGATGCTAGGGGTCCCTGCCTCGCTGCAGGACAACTGTCCCATACTGTAATCATGTTTTCAGTACGGGAAAGTAGTTCCACGGAGAGGCAGGGACTCCTAGCGTCGTACATGACTATGATGCTAGGAGCCCGGCTCCCCGCAGTGTGTTCGGTCCAGGACTTGCGGCCGAAACACGTTCCGTCCTTTACGGACCGAACATGCTCGTGTGAATCAAGCCTTAGACTTGCCGCTTCTGCTCTTATTGATGAAACAGAGCCTTTCTAGAATGATGTGCAGAGACCTATACATTTGAACACCAGGAGGTGTGTTCGGTCCGGGACTTGCGGCCGAAATACATTCCGTCCATTACGGACGTAACATGCTCGTGTGAACCCAGCCTTACAATGCACTGCATTAAGTAGTGCAGTGTACTGTACCGGGGATCAGAAGATCAGATCTTCAAGTCCCCAGGTTAGTGTAAAAAAAAAATGTTAAAGTAAAATAAATAAATAAAAAGTTTTAACTAAAACTAGTTTAAACAATAATCGCCCTGTTTCCCTGATCAAGCCCTTTATAATTAGGAAAAAAATGAATACATGAAAAAAAAACCATACGGAATAGGTATCGCCGCGTTCGGAACGGCCTGAACTATAAAAATATCACATTATTTTTACCGCACGGTGAACACCGTCAAAAACTTAAATAAAAATGACAGCATTTTATTTTTTGGTCATCTTGTCTCAAAATTATTTTAATAAAAAGTGATCAAAAAGTTGCAAGTAACGCAGAATAATACCAATAGAAACTACAGTTCGTCACGCATAAAACAAACCCTCCCGCAGCGAAATCAACTGAAAAATCAAGTTATGGCTGTCAGAAAATGGCGACACTAAAACATGATTTTTTTAGAAAAGAGCATTTTTATTGTGGGAACGTAGTGAAACGTAAAAAAACCGATATAAATTTGGTGTCGCTGTAATCGTATCGACCCGCAGAATAAAGTTAACATGTTTATACTGCACGGCGAACACTGTAAAAAAATTAAAAACAAAACCGTGCTATAATTGCTGTTTGTTGGTTTCCTCATCTCCCAAAAAATTTAATAAATAGTGATAAAAAAAAAAATCGCATGTACCCCAAAATGGAACCAATAAAAATTACAGCTCGTTCCACATAAAACGCGTCCTCACACAGCTCTGTCAATGGAAAAATAACACGCAATGATGCAAAATTATGCTAAATGAAGGACCAGACAAATTTTTTAGGTCACGAAATACCCCACATCAACATTTGCTGGACCCCACAGGTGGAGATGAGGAAACTTTAGGGCCTTGTGCTGCTTATAGGGCTAGTGAAGAAGTCAAAGATTAGGCAATACTGGAGCGCAGGTATTTTGTATAATACCCAATAAACCCGGCCTGTGCATAAAGGATTGGTTCAAAGTGTACCACACCAATCCATGGATTATTCATTTTATTATTTATTCACCTCATTATTACATCATCCTATTATGCCTTGATGCACTCAGCCCAGCTTACATATACACCGATGGACTCCGCCCAGTTTACACATACCCTGATGTACTCCGCCTAGCTTACATATGCCCCCACATTATAAGCTGAAATACCAGTAAAACATCAAGCAAAATTTGCGCTTCAAAAGCCAAATGCTGGTCCAACTGAGCCTGGCAGTGTGCCCAAATGGCAATTTATGACCACATATGGGGTATTACTGTATTCTTAAAGAGGCTCTGTCACCGCATTATAAGTGCCCTATATCATCGGCACCGTAATGTAGATTACAGCAGTGTTTTAAACTATTTTAGCTTTATCCTAATGACTTTCTTAATAGACAACTGGGCTTGTTTTACTTTTTGACCAAGTGAGCGTTGTGGAGAAGTGTATGACGCTGACCAATCAGCGTCATACACTTCTCCCCATTCATTTAATCTGCACATAGTGATCCTTCGTTGTTCACTATGTGCAGCCACATACACACTAATGTTACTGAAGCGTCTTGAGAGTTAACAGACATCGCGTCCAACAAGGACGGGATTTCTATTCACAATCCCGACACTTCAGTAACGTTTGTGTTGGATTTACAGCACCGCAAGCGTAATCTCGCGAGATTACGCTGTAAATGACAGCACAGCGTGATCTCGATGTGCTGTGTGAGTAAGTCACACACAAACTTTACCGAAGTGTCAGGATTGTGAATAGACATCCTGTCCTGGCTGGACGCGATGTCTATTAACTCTCAGGACACTTCAGTAACGTTAATGTGCGTGTATGTGACTGCACATAGTGATCTAGTAAGAACAATATGTGCAGAGTAAATGAATGGGGAGAAGTGTATGACGCTGATTGGTCAGCATCATACACTTCTCTCCACAACGCCCACTTGGTCAAAAAGTAAAACATGCCCAGTTGTCTATTAAGAAAGTCATTACCATAAAGCAAAATAGGTCAGAACTCGTCAAAAATGATAGTTTTTCTAAATAAAAAACTGCTGTAATCTACATTACAGCGCCGATCACAATATATAGAAGATAGGGCATTTATAATGTGGTGACAGAGCCTCTTTAACAATTTATGGGGTGTGTGTCTACGGCGGTACAAGCTGGGCACAACACATTGGGCACTGAAATGGCATATCTGTGGAACACAGCAATTTTCAATCTGCAACATCTATTGTGTACTAATTTTTGCAAAACACTTGTGGGGTCAAAATGCTCACTACACCCCTAGATAAATTCTTTGAGGGATCTAGTCTCCAAAATGGGGTAATTTTTCAGGGGTTCCACTGTACCGGTACTATAGCTCAATGCAACATGGTGGCAAAAAACAAATCTTGTAAAATCTCTACTCCAAATACTAAATGGCGCTCCTTCCCTTTAGAGCTTTGCTGTGTGTCCAAAATAGCCGTTTATGACCACATGTGGGGTATTGCCTTACTCTGGAGAGAATGCTTTACGAACGTTGAGGTGCTTTTCTCCTATAGTCTTTGTGAAAATGCAACATTTTGGGCTAGAACTACATCTTTTCGCAAACAAAATTGTAATTTGTTTTATTTTCACATCCCAATTTTAATAAATTTAGCAAAAACCTGTGTGGTCAAAATGCTCACTACACCCCTAGGAGTCACATTTCAGGGGTTCTTACTGTATTGGTACCTCAGGGGCTTTGTAAATGCAACATGGCGCCCAGGAATCAATCCTGCAAAATCTGCGCTCCAACTGCCAAATGGTGCTCCTTCCCTTGTATCCTGCCGTGTATCCAAACAGCAGTTTATGACCACATATGGGGTATTTCCCTACTCTGAAGAAGTTGCTTTACAAATGTTAGGGTGCTTTTTCTCCTTTATTTGTTGAGAAAATGAAAAACGTTAAACTACTGCTACGTCTTATTGGAAAATAATGTAATTTTTAATTTGCACTGCCCATTTCTAATAAAATCTATGAGACACCTGTGGGGTCAAAATGCTCACTACACCTCTAGATGAATTCCTCAATGGGTGTAGTTTGCCAAATGGAGTCACTTTTGGGTCGTTTTTATTGGTACCTTAGGGGCTTTGCAAAAGCGACATGGTGCAGAAAAACCAATCCAGCAAAATCTGCTCTCCAAAAGCCAAATGGCACTCCTTCCATTCTGAGCCCTGATGTATACTCATACAGTAGTTTATTACCACATATGGGGTATTTCCCTACTCTGAAGAAGTTGCTTTACAAATGTTGGGGGAGCTTTTTCTCCATTATTTGATGAGAAAATGAAACATTTTGACCTAAATCTACATCTTTAGTGGGAAAAAAAGTAATTTTTCATTTTCACTGCCCAATTCTAATGAAATCTATGAAACACCTGTCTGGTCAAAATGCTCACTACACCACTGGATGAATTCCTCAAGGGGTCTAGTTTCCCAAATGGGGTCTTTTTTGGGGTGATTCCTTTGTTGTGGCACCACAAGACCTCTTCTAACCTGACATGGTGCCTGAAATATAATTTAAGAAAAGGAAGGCGCTAAAATTCACTAGGTGCTCCTTTCTGGGGCTTGTGTTTCAATCCATTAGGACACTAGGGCCACATGTGGGATATTTCTAAAAACTGCAGAATCAGGGAAATAAATAATTAGTTGTGTTTCTCTGGTTAAAAAAAAAAAACCTTCAGTATTACAGGAAAAATTGATTAAAATGGAATTTCTGCCCAAAAAAAATGAAATTTGCAAATTTCCTTTCCAGTTTGCTTTAATTCCTGTGAAACACATAAAGGGTTAAGAAACTTTCTAAATGCTGTTTTGAATACTTTAAGGGGTGCAGTTTTTAAAATGGGGTGATTTGTGGGAGTTCCTAATATATAAGGCCCTCAAAGCCACCTCAGATCTAAAAAAAAAATTGGCTTTTGAAATTTTCTTGAAAATGTGAGAAATTGCTGCTAAACTTATAAGCCTTGTAACGTCCTAGAAAAATAAAAGGATGTTCAAAAAATGATGCCTACATAAAGTAGACATATGGGAAATGTTAACTAGTAACTATTTTGTGTGGTATAACTATCTGTCTTACAAGCAGATATATTTGAATTTAGAAAAATGGTAATTTTTTGCCAATTTTCTCGAAAGTTTGGTGTTTTTTTCACAAATAAATACTGAGAAAATTGATAACATTTTTCCACTAACAAAGTACAATATGTCACGAGAAAACAATCTCATAATCGCTTGGATAGGTAAAAGCAGTTCAAAGTTATTACCACATATAGTAACACATGTCAGATTTTAAAAATGAGGCTCTCATTTGGTCCAAAAGTGGCTGCGGCGGGAAGGGGTTAAGAACAAATTTGCATAAATCTTAATGTTCATAACTTGGTCAAAAATAAGTTTTTAAAAAAAAAAAAGTTTCGCTACGTTAAAGCGCCTATTAGATTAGGTAGGAGATAGGGCAGTTATAAACTGGTGACATGCCTTTCTTCTACATCACAAAGAGACTATGTCTAGCCTTGGAGTACACAGACTTCAAGCAGTAAGGGTTAACCCCTTCCTGCCGGATCACGTATATAAACGTCATTAAAATCGGTGTCTTACCGCATTTTGACGTTACTGTACGTCATGGAGATGAAGCTGGCTCAGGAGCTGAGCCAGCGACATCACCACCGGGTGACAGCTGTATGTTACAGCTGGCACCCTAAGGTATCGGCCAGGACCGGAGCTAGCCTCCGATCCGACCGATTAACCCCTCACATGCTGCGTTCAATAGAGATCGCAGCATGTGAGGAGTTTATAGCCACCAGCACCCCAGCAACGTGATCGCTGGGTTGCCGGTGGCTGCAAAGGCGATTGGAGGGCTAATGCTTACCTCCCGATCAGCCTGTAACGGACTCCTCCTATGCCCCGTCGTCGGCGGGGCCCAGGAGGCTTCCGGTACCATCGGCAAGATGGCGCCGGCTCAGCTTCCGGCTCAGAAGCTGAGCCGGCGTCATCAGCAGTGGGTGTCCGCTGTATGTTACAGCGGACACCCCGATCTATCGCCAGGAACCGGAGCTAGCTCCGATTCCTGGCATTAACCCCTTCGATGCAGCGATCCATTGTGATCACTGCATCCTAGAGGTTTGTAGAAAATCGGCAGCCTTGCCATGCGATGGCAAGGCTGGCGACTGCTACCATGGCAACAGGAGCCCTAACAATGGACTCCTGTCTGCCATTACGTAAGCTGATTAGGCCCCGCCCAGAGGCGGAGCCTGATAGGCTTGCTGTCAGTGAACAACTGACAGTTCCAATACATTGCACTACATAGGTAGTGCAATGTATTAGAACATCAAACAAACAGTTGGACATTCAAGTCCCCTAGTGGGACTAAAGAAAAGTGTCAAAAAAAGTGTAAAAAAAGTAAAAATAAAAGTTGGAAAACATACAACAAAAGTTTCAAATAATAACACAAAACACAATCGCCCTTTTTCCCTTATCAAGTCATTTATTATTGAAAAAAATAATAAAGCCATACATATTTGGTATCGCAGCGACCGTAACGACCTGAACTATAAAAATATGTTATTTATCCAGCGCAGTGAACGCCGTAAAAAAAAAACCTCAAAAACACTGCCATAATTACTGTTTTTTTGGTCACTGTCTTCCAAAAATTGAAATAAAAAGTGATCAAAAAGTCGCATGTATCCAAAAATGGTACCGATAAAATCTATACCTCGTCTCGCAAAAAACAAGCCCACACACAGCTCCATCGATGAAAAAATGTAAAAGTTATGGCACTCACAACTTGGCGACAGAAAAAATACATTCTCTTTCCAAAAGTAATTTTATTGTGCAAAAAGTTATAAAAAAGTTCTATAAATTTGGTATCACCGGAATCATACTGATCCGCAGAATAAAGGTAACATGTAGTTTATAACGTACGGTGAACGGTGTATATAAAAAAAAAAGTGGCACAAGCTGGTCACGACATATTTGACACTGAATTGGCATATCTAGGGAAACATTTTAATTTGTACCTTCCGCAGCGCAATCATTTATGGAAAAGACACGTGGGGTGAAAATGCTCACTACACCTCTTAATAAATGCCTTGAGGGGTGCAGTTTCCAAAATGGGGTCACTTCTCAGGGGTTTCTTTTATTATTTCACATCAAAGCCTCTGCAATTGTGAACCAATACTTTATAAGTCGCCAAATTAGGCCTCAATTTTACATGGTACTCTTTCACTCCTGAGCCCTGTCGAATGTCCAGGCAAAAGATTAGGGCCACATGTAGGGTGATTCTAAAACAGGGAAACACCGCATAATAATTGAGAGCTGTCTTGTTATGGTGGCACAAGCCGGGCACCACATATTGGCGTATCTAAGGAAAAATTCCCATTTTCATTCTCCCACATCGTGTGCACACGAATTTCTGCAAAACACCTGTGGGGTTAACATGCTCACTACACCCCTAGGTGAATACCTTGAGGGTGTTGTTTCCAAAATGGGGTCACTTCTGGGGGGGATCCACTGTTTTGGTCCCACAGGGACTTTGCAAATGCAACATAGCGACCAGAAACCAAATGCAGCAAAATCTGTACACCAAAAGCAAATGGCGCTCCTTCCCTTCTGAGCCCTGCCGTGTGCCCAAACAGCATTTTACGACCACGTGTGGGGTATTGCCGTACTCCAGAGAAGTTGCTTTACAAGCGTTGGGGTTCTTTTTTTCCTTTATTTGTTGAGAAAATTAAAAATTTGGAGCTAAAGCTACGTCTTATTGGAAAAAAAGGATTTTTTTTATCTTCACTGCCCAATTCTAATAAAATCTATGAAACCCCTGTGGGTTCAAAATGCTCACTACACCCCTAGATGGATTCTTCAAGGGGTGTAGTTTCCTAAATGGAGTCACTTTTTTGGTGTTTTCACTGTTTTGGTCCCTTAGGGGCTTTGCAAATGCGACGTGGTCTCCGCAAACCATTCCTGCTAAATTTGATCTCCAAAAGCCAAATGGCGCTCTTTCCCTTCTAAGCTCCGCCGTGTGTCCAAAAAGCTGTTTATGACCACATGCGGGGTATTGTTTTACTCGGGAGAAATTGCTTTACAAATGTTGTGGTGCTTTTTCTCCTTTAGTCCTCGTGGAAATTAGAAAAAATTAGCTAAACCTACATTATCTTTGAAAGAATGACGATTTTTATTTTCACGGCCTACTTCCAATAATTTCTGCAAAAAACCTGCGGGGTCAAAATGCTCACTATACCCCTAGATAATTTCCTCAAGGGGTGTAGTTTCCAAAATGGGGTCACTTTTGGTGGATTTCCACTGTTTTGGCACCGAAAGAGCCCTTGAAACCTGACATGGTGCCTAAAATATTTTCTAATAAAAAGGATGCCCAAAATCCACTAGGTGCACCTTTGCTTCGGAGGCCGGTGGTTCAGTCCATTACCACACTAGGGCCACATGTGGGATATTTCTAAAAACTGCAGAATCTGGGCAATAAATATTGAGTTGCGTTTCTCTGGTAAAAACTTCTGTGTTACAAAAAAAATAGAATAAAAATGAATTTCTGCAAAAAAAAATGAAATTTGAAAATTTCACCTCTACGTTGCTTTAATTCCTGTGAAACGTTTAAAGGGTTAAGAAATTTTCTAAATGCTGTTTTGAATACTTTGAGGGGTGAAGATTTTAAAATGGGGTGACTTTTTGGCGGTTTCTAAAATATAAGGCCCTAAAAGCCGCTTCACAACTGAACTGGCCCCTGTAAAAATAGCCTTTTGAAATTTTCTTGAAAATGTGAGAAATTGCTGCTAAAGTTCTAAGCCTTGTGACGTCATAGAAAAATAAAAGGACGTTCAAAAAACGATGCCAATCTAAAGTAGACATATGGGGGATGTTAATTAGCAACAATTTTGTGTGGTATAACTGCCTGTCTTACAAGCAGATACATTTACATTTAGAAAAATGTTAATTTTTGCAATTTTTCACCAAATTTTGGTGTTTTTCACTGGTAAATATTGAATTTATCGACCACATTTTTCCACTATCATAAAGTCCAATGTGTCACGAGAAATCAATCTCAGAATCGCTTTGATAGGTAAAAGCGTTCCGGAGTTATTACCACATAAAGTGAAATATGTCAGATTTGAAAAAATGGGTCTGGTCCTGAAGGCCAAAATGAGCTTGGTCCTGAAGGGGTTAAAGGGAATGTGTCGCGAATTAAACCTTTTTTTTTTTTTTAAGTAAGTTACTTATTTCTATTATATTTTGTAAGTTTTTTGCTGTATTTTTTTTTTTTCTTCCACATGGTGGAAAGTATTAAAAATTAAACAATAATTTGACATGTTTTCCTATGTTGGCCACCAGAGGGAGCACTTCCCAGAATTACAGCAAGGTGAATAAGGCAAAGCAACCTGACTCACAGCTTCCGTAAATGTGGGAGTATGAAATGTTAAATACTTTTGTGTCAAAAAAGACAAAAGTATAATAGGTATGATACCTTTATTGGCTAACCATAAAAGTTCTATATGCAAGCTTTCAGAGCACAGAGGCTCCTTCTTCAGGCAGTTTACAAATGGGGGAGGGAATCTCACCCCCCCCCCCCTCCTACAAGCCAAGGAAAAGGTGTCTTCAAATTGCTAAGCAGTGTCTGGCTGCCATTTTGGGTGAGATTCTGCAGCTGGCAGAAGCTATATGGCACACCAAAAGGCTAAGGGTATGTTCACACGCTTACTAAACAAAGGGAAAACAGCTCCTGATTTTCAACCATTTTTTAATCAAACTCGCGTTTTTGGCGGCGTTTTTTACAACTTTTTGGAGCTGTTTTTCTATAGTCAATGAAAAACCGCTCCAAAAACGTCCCAAGAAGTGACATGCACTTCTTTTTGGCGGACGTCTTTTTACGTGCCGTTTGTGGAAAATGGCCGCGTAAAAAAAACGCCCCGTCGGAACAGAGAGCCATATTTCCTATTGAAACCAATGGGAAGATGTTTGGAAGCGTTCTGCTTCCGATTTTTCAGCCGTTTTTCGGGACGTTCACGTCCCGAAAAACGTCTAAAAAAAAAACTGCGTGTGAACATACCCTTAGAATGATGAAAGTGAAGTGAATTACTTTTTAGTTGACAGGTTCACACGGCGTGTATTTAACACGTTTTTTTTGCGCATTTTACATGCCTCTCCTGCTAAATGTCTTTATCCCTCCATCCTGCTGACAGTCTCCTCCATCATCACCACCCAATCTTGCTGAGTCTCCTCCAGCGTCACCATACAATCCTGCTGACAGTCTCCTCCAGCATCACTGTCAGCAAGATTGTATGGTGACGCTGGAGGAGATTGTCAGCAAGATTGGGTGGGTATGCATCACCATACAATCTTGCTAACAGTCTCCTCCATCGTCCCCATACAATCTTGCTGACCGTCTCCTCCATCGACCCCATACAATCTTGCGGACAGTCTCCTCCGCAGTAGAGATTCCTGTGATAGGAATAACCATCTGCTGCTGACAGTCTCCTCCCCGACCTCCTGCTGACAGATACCTCACCTCCTCACCCGATCACAGTCCGCACACCGTCCACACTGACAACACATACACACACTCAGCACTGCTACATACACACACTCCGCACTCTACTACACAGACACACACACACACTCGGCTCTACTACATCTGACAAGCTTAGCTCCGCACACTGTCCACACTGAGAATACATCTAGCGATGGGGGGGCGGCCCGCTGGGTGGGGGGGGGTCCTGCCGGGGGTCACGAGAGCGGGGGTCTGTGAGAGAGAGAGGGACATATACACACACCTTACCTGCAGTGCAGCTGGTCTTCATAATGGCGCCTGCTATCTCCCTACAAACCGACTTCTCTGCTGTGTGACTCTGACCTGTGTCTGCGCAGTACAGAGCCAGAAAGCAGAAGCAATGAACGGCTCACATTCATAGTGCCCTATGCCCTGTAGCTGCCGTATTCCATCACTGTATGTGTCGTTAATCGACACATACAGAGATGGAAAAAAAATGGCAGCCCCCATAGAGAAGGAAAAGTATGAATACATTAAAAAGTAGAAAGTGACAACAAAAATAAATAAAAATTTTGTTTACGGGGCGTGGCCAGCTATGGGAGAGTGAGGACGTGTTTCTCGGAGCTCCTCCACCGGCTTACCTGCATCGGCTCACATCTGGCATCCTCAATGGGGAAGGCATCCAAGAAGCCCAAGGCGGCATCCTCTTCACGTCCCGCATCCCCACAAGGGGACATCGGGGCGTTTTTCGGGAGACCGACCCCGCTGCAGCCCTGGGCTGTCCTCCGGTCGGACGCATGTGGGCAAGATGGCCGTCCCCAACTAGGCTGCCCCAGGGCTCTGGGGAGGAGCTGCCTGTGTTGGCAGACATCTCCCTGCCCTGTCGGGAGGAAATGCAGGGGCAGGCAAGCTCCAGAATCGGTGCTGGGGCCGCAGATGAAGCTGGGGTCCGGGCATCCCGGCCAGCTGATTTCCAAGATGGCCGCCAGGATCCCGTCGCAGCCTCCCACGGGCCTGCCGCAGTACTCCGGATGTCCCTTCCTCCGGGCGTAGCCCACAGTGCGGGGACCCCCCTGAATAGCCCTGCAGTCGCTGGGCCTGACTCGGGAGCCGCTGCTCCTCTTCCAGCCTCGTGTGAGGCGTTTCAAGATGGCCGCCGAAACTCCTCAGGGCCACAGCACCCGGAAATGAGTGCTAGGCCTTTTTTGCTGGACGCATCCCTGCCGGCCTGGCCTCCGCTGCATGCGGTCTCTACAATGTCTCCAACGACCTGCCTGCACCTGGACCGAACTCTTCCGGGTGGGGGGATTCTGGATCCGCTGCTACAGCCCATCAGGACCTGCCTGGATTCCCTGCTGCTCCTTCCCAGGAGGCCTCACCCCAGCTCCACATGAACTGTGAGTACGAAGGTCATAGACCTCACGGCCCTGGGCCCACTGTTGCGACCTCAGGTTCCCAGGCCCGGGTCTTCCCGCAGACGCATCAGAGCCCCATGCCCCTAGGAATTGACCCCTCGTGGCCCTCAGGCTCCTCGTGCGGTGGCCCCCCGCCTAGCCGGCCGACCACCCCGCCCTTGTTGCCCCAGAGGTCCCCCCCATGCCAGCGGCCTCTGTCCTCCTCCCATGGGCCACGTCAAGACCTTTTTTCCTCCAGTCTCCCGGTTCTGGATTTTGCTCACGCTCCGGACGACATTCCAGCGGTTTTTAGATTAAGTCATCCGGACTCCTCATTGGTACCTGTATGTGAAAATCGCCCGGCCACTCTCTTGGATTTTCGTCAGATGGTTCAACTGTTACCCACCAGGGCTGATATGTCTTCCTTTGCCAGGCAGATTGTGGATGAATGTAAAGCGGAGTTCACCCAGTTCCGTGCTGAACTTTCTTCACTCTCCACGAGAATTGATACTCTCGCTCAGGATCGTGTTACTGATTCTGCCACGTTGGCATCTATGCAATCCACCTTGCAACAACATTCGGCTCATCTGTTTACTCTGCAACAACATATGGATGATATTGAGAATCGTAATCGGAGGAACAATCTTCGGGTTCGGGGCCTGCCTGAATCTATCCCTGCATCGGACCTGTTCTCTACTCTGTCTACAATCTTCAATAACTTACTGGGTCGTCCGCCGAATACGCACATTGAGATTGATCGCGCTCATAGAGCCCTGCGCCCACTGAATCTGGATGATCAGCGGCCCAGAGATGTCATTTGTCGGATTCATTTCTACGCCATTAAAGAATCGATTCTGCAAAAAAACAGACAACAATCTGTCATCTTTCATCACGGTACGCAGATTCATATCTTACCGGATCTGTCCAGACACACCTTGGCGCAACGATCAGCACTCAAACCTCTTCTAGAGGTACTACGTAACCGAGGCATCATCTATAGATGGGGCTACCCTCATGGTTAGACAAGAAGGTCATATCTACACGTTGAGAGCTCCGAGTGACTTGCCTGCCTTTCTGAGGGATCTAGGCCTTCCTCCTATCGCTATCCATGAATGGCCCTCGCTGTTATCTTCTGCTGACAGAGGTTCTTACACAGGACGCCCTCCTGTTTCGCACCCGCCGCATGCTGGGGGTCGCCCTCCGAGGGGCCCCAGAAGACGGTCCGGTCGTGGACGCGACAGAGAGCCTACGCCGCCTAGAGATCCTTCCCGTTCAGCCTGATAGTTTTGGTTGTACGCGGTTCTGCTTATACATTATGGGACTTCCCTGATTACCTGTCAGTGATTTGCTAGGTTTTGGAAGTCATCTCTTGTTTACAATATAATGTAGGATGTCGCAATTGTTCTATGCCTTGGGTTTGTTTTTCCTGATGTATTAACATGCCTTTGCCTCTATTTTACATGTTTATAATAATAGCCATTTATTGTTATATTTCAGTTATCATACGCTGGGGAGCACGGGTTGTTTTTCTGCGTAGTTGCCACCTTCCCCCTGTAGGTACTGGACCACAGGCGTGCAATTGACGCTTTTGAGTCCGTCTCAATTTTTTGTTTCGTCTCTGCGGCAGTCTCCATTTTGCTGCCTTTTTTGTTAATGCTTTTGTTTTTCTTTAATGCTGTGATTTCTCTCCCTAGCCTGCCTATTCCTTTTCTTCTCCTTGTGGTGATCCTGGATTCCTGCTTTTCTGTTCCTTCCGGAGCGTCTCAGAGAACGGTGCTGCATATGTCTATGACTGACCTCACAGTAGCCTCCTTCAATGCGAAGGGGTTGAATACGCCTGAAAAGAGAGCGCAAATCCTGCACCACATGCATAAGCGCAACGTACATATTGCATGCTTCCAGGAAACACACTTTAAGGAAGGTCATTCCCCTACTATTAGACATAAAACTTACACACACTGGCATTTTAGTAACAATCCCCTTTCCAGATCCTGTGGAGTGGCCATAGCACTTCATAAATCCCTCACTCATCAAGTTGTCACTGACCCGGATGCTCGGTATATAATATTGGTACTAAATATTGGTGGGCGGGAGTTCACTGTGATTAATGCCTATGCCCCTAACATCGGTCAGGTCCCTTTCCTCCTTCATTCATCGACATTGCCCTCCCGGTGGTGCGGGGGACTGTGATGTTATGCAGAGACTTTAATCTCACTTTAGATCCGACATTGGACAATTCTACTGGTCGTTCCAGTATCTCGTATAGTGCTCTCAAACGGGTGAAACGTGCTCTTGTGCAGCTTCAACTCTGTAATGCTTGGCGTCTACAACACCCTTTTGATAGAGATTATATTTTTTACTCTCATCCGCATGGCACCTACAGTCGCCTGGACTACATCCTACTTCAACACCATGCCCTCACATGGGCCGATTCCACGTCCATTGGCAACATATTATGGTCTGATCATGCCCCAGTGTACTATACCCTCCACCTGCCTTTCCTCATTAAAGGTCCTTGGTCCTGGAAGCTTAATGAGTCCCTGCTACTTGATGGGGTTTGCAGTGCCGAAATGTTGCAAACGGTGGAGCACTTCACATCCGATCACGCTCATGATACCACATCCCCGTTGATGCAGTGGGAGGCCATTAAATGTGTACTCCGAGGGGTTCTTATAAAACATGGAGCATGCCTCAAAAGAGAAAGGGCCCATTCCTTGAAACTTGCTCTTCAAAAAATTAGTTCCCTGGAACTGGCTCACAAGCGTGCGCTTTCTCTGCCGCTCTTACGGGAGTTACAAAGTGCCCGACAAGATGCCCGTCATCTGTTGGACTGGGCTCAACAGCGGGCCCTCCAGGTGTATCGGAGCAAGTTTTTGCAACAAAAGCGGACGCATGTTGGCAAGAGCTTTAAAGGCTAGATTGGCACAATCCCATATACCCAGTATTAAATCTTCCTCTGGCCAAGTGGTCCATACGACCCCTGAGATTGCAGACTGTTTTCATGCCTTCTATTCTGACCTCTATAACCTTAGGCCTTCCACTGACTCCTCATCCCCGGATCGGGCCTCTTTCCCCTCTCCTTTCACGCCTTTATCCAGGGAAGTGTCGGAGGGGTTGGAGGCGGACTTTACCTCTTCGGAGGTCCTTGCTGTCATAAAGGACCTTCCGTGGGGAAAGAGTCCCGGCCCGGATGGATATACTGCCAAATTTTATAAATCATTGACTGACGGTCTAGTGCCCATTCTTCTCCGGGCCTTTAATTAGATCTCACCTGACGTCTTGTTCCCCCCGGCTCCACCTTGGCCCATGTGACGGTTATCCCTAAGCCGGGTAAAAAAAAACAGCTCTGTCCCAGTTATCGCCCCATCTCTTTGCTCAATGTCGACCTAAAAATTTATGCCAAGTTGTTAGCTAACAGGCTGAATAAACATCTCTCTGAATTAGTTCACCCGGATCAGGTGGGGTTTGTGCCGGGTCGGGAGGCGCGAGATAATACTCTTAAAACCTTTGATATTGTCCACCATGCCCAAACTCATCACATCCCCTTCATGATCTTGTCCCTAGATGCCGAAAAGGCGTTTGATAAGATATCCTGGCCTGCCCTCCACCAAACTCTTCAACATATAGGATTGGGACCTTCCCTTGTGAGTAAAATAATGGCCCTCTATCATTCTCCGTCCGCCCGTCCCTTTCTGCTCCATTTGCTATTTATAATGGTACGAGGCAGGATTGCCCTCTATCCCCGTTGTATGTCCTCGTTATGGAACATCTTATGGCCTCCATTCAGAATAGCTCGGATATTAAGGCCGTTGTCATCGGTGGGACTGAATATAAGTGTTCTGCCTTTGCTGATGACCTATTGGTTTATCTCATGGACCCACATATCTCGCTTCCCTTATTGATGTCCGAGCTGTCCCGCTTTGGAGTATGGTCAAATTTTAAGATTAATTTCTTCAAGTCGGAGGCGCTGAATGTATCCCTTCCATCCTCGACCCTATCGCTCCTCAAACATAATTTCCCCTTCTCCTGGCCTGCTAGGGGCATAACATATTTGGGTACGTGCATTAGCTCTGATCTCTCCCAACTGTTCCCCAATAACTTTATCCCTTTATTAGCCAAATTTCGCACAGACCTGGCCTCCTGGAACTCTTGGAATAAAAAGGAATTCTCTTGGTTTGGCCGTATTAATATCATTAAAATGTAATTTCTCCCCAGACTGCTGTACCTCCTGCAGACTATCCCTATCTCCATCCCATCCTCTTATTGGCTACATATCCAACAATGCTTCGGTTCCTTCATATGGCCAGTGGGTCGTCCCCGTTTGAGTAAGACGATTCTTACCCGCTCCAGGGGTGCTGGTGGGGTTGGTCTGCCGGATTGTCGCCTTTACTATTTAGCGTCCACTCATGCTCGTGTCCTAGACTTTTTCCACAATCATGACTCTAAACTCTGGGTCCGTTTAGCCCAACAGTTGTGTGCTCGTACCATTTCAACTTTGCCTTGGACCCTGCCTGGGAATAGACCAACTTCTGCCTCTTTTGTAGTTTTCCATACCCTCTTGGCATTACGGTCCTCTGGGAAGTCGGGCTCACTAGTTGACCCATTGGGTCCTTTGACTCCCGTCACTGACAACCCCGCTTTTCCGGCCGGGGAGGCGCGTCTCTCCTTCCTGGGTAGGTCTTCCACCAACCCCATCTATTTCTCTCAGGTTCTCTCTGATGTATCTCTGCTCCCATTGGCCACGATCTGCCCAGATGATACACCGTAGCCCCGTCATATATTTGCATACTCCCAGTTACAGCATTTTTACAGTGTCACTAAGCGTAGGGCTCATCTTCACCGGCCGCTTACTGATTATGAGAGGTTGTGCGTTTCCACTCGGTCCCCTGAGCACGCCATCTCCACACTCTATAAACTTCTCCTATCCCAGCGATCCCCTCATCTCCCATCCTTCTGTAGGGCCTGGGAGACAGAATTGGGCGCAACCTTTTCTGATGCTCAATGGAGACGGTGTTTCTCCCTTTCCCAGAAGGCCTCCATAGCCATCAGAGCCCAGGAAACAAGCTACAAAATTATTTCTAGGTGGCATAGAGTTCCTGCTGCCCTGCATAGATGGTACCCGTCTGTACCTGACGAGTGTTGGCGGGGCGTCGGGGGCCTCCATGTCACACATTTGGTGGAGTTGCTCTAATTTGCAAAGTTTTTGGGAGGTGGTTCTTAAAATTATAGTGGAAGTGACGGGGGTTTCGGTCCCTAACTCCCCTGAGGCGGTCTTTTTATTTATGTTCCCTATGCCGCTTACCATTTACAAATGTTCCTTAATTAGACATCTCCTCCAAGCCGCCAAATCAGTTATCCCTCGTAAGTGGAAAACAGAGGTCCCTCCGCTGCTGGATGAGTGGTTCCAGGAGGTCGCTTTGATACAGTGCATGGAACACCTTCTGGCTCATTCCCCAGCCACTTCTATACGGTACAAGGATACCTGGTCTCACTGGCTAACGTTTCTCTCTTCTCCCACCTATCACAATGCAGTGGCCTGAGAAAAACATCATTTCCCAGGAGATTTCATGACTGTGGGGACTACAGGCCGGTGTATTAGGTTTTATTCGCTCTACCATCATCTCTGACAGGCGCATGGCTGCTTCTCATTTTATCTAGGATGTTCAGGTGCTGGAGTCCAGGTTCACCACAACCTCCCTTTCTTTTCCTTGCCCGTCTTTGTTTTCCATTCTATCTTTTCCTTCCCTCATTGTGTCTATTGTGAGTGGTCCTTGCTTACTGGGATTGTGCATACATGTACTTATCATTGCATTTTAGGATGTCTGGGGGGTTGGATTGGTGGTATTTTCGTTTTGTTTTTTTTTTGTTACAATGCTCATTTCCTTTCAGCTTCCTCAGATTGCTGTGGTTATATTCTGCGCTTGACAAGGCTTGTGATGTTCACTCTCCTGTTTGGGCTGCGCCCTTCTTGTCATGTTCTTTTTATTATGGGGACACATTTTTCCCGATTGTGTGTGTGTATTTCTTTGTATAAAATCAAGAAAAATTTTGAATATGAAAAATAAATATTTTTGTTTACATTATATTAAATTCAAAATAATCATGACACCTTCCCTTTAACTCCTTAATGACCGGGCATGTTTGTACCTTAATGACCAAGCCAGATTTGTCAAATCTGGTATGTCTGACTTTATCAGCGAATAACTGTGTGAAAGTTTTGAATATCCAAGTAATTCTGACATTGTTTTTTCGTCACATGTTGTACTTTATTTTAGTGGTAAAAGTAGACTGATACGATTTGCGGAAATTAATTAAAAAATAGAGAAATTGAAGAAATTTTGTAAAAATTATCATTTTTCCCTATTTTTAACTGCAATATGTCACATATGTACACACATACTGTACAATTTTTTTAATTAAATATATATTTCCATCTCTTTACTCTATTTTGGCAGCACTTTTGGAAAAAAAAATTTTTTTTTGAGCAATTTGGAAGACTTACAAATTTAGTAATCATTTTATACATTTTGAAGTACATTTTGTTTTCCTGCACCAAGCCAGGTTTTCAGAGGCTCATAGGTGTCAGAATGGTGGAAACCCCCACAAGTGACACCATTTTGAAAACTACACCCCTTAAGGTATTTATTAAGGGGTGTTGTAAGTATTTTGACCCCACAGTTTTTTTGTAAGAATTCATGCAAAGCAGGCGTAAAAAAATATAATTTCACTTTTTTCATAAAAGTATCACTTTGAAGACCGATTTCTGTGTAAAGCGACCATGAGAATGAAGAAACACACCCCAAAATATATCACCCTGTTTCTCCTGTTTTCAAAAATGCCCCCATTGTGACCCTAATGCATTGCTTGGACACACGACAGGGCCCGAAAGGAAGGGAGCACCCGGAGGCTTTCAGGACTCATATTTTGCTTGAAAATGTTTTAGGCCCCACTGTACATTTGGAGAGGTTTTGAGCTACCAGAGCGATAGAATCTCCCCATAAACTACCCCATTTAGAAAACTAGACCCCTTAAGGTATTTATCTAGGGGTGTAGTGCGTACTTTGACCCCACAGTTTTTTGCTAAATTTAATGCATAGCAGGTGAAAAAAAAACAAAAAACACTTTTTTCATAAAAGTATCACTTTGAAGACCGATTTCTGTGTAAAGCGACCATGAGAATGAAGAAACACACCCCAAAATATATCACCCTGTTTCTCCTGTTTTCAAAAATGCCCCCATTGTGACCCTAATGCATTGCTTGGACACACTACAGGGCCCGAAAGGGAGGGAGCACCCGGAGGCTTTCAGGACTCATATTTTGCTTGAAAATGTTTTAGGCCCCACTGTACATTTGGAGAGGCTTTGAGCTGCCAGAACGATAGAAACTCCCCATAAACGACCCCATTTAGAAAACTAGACCCCATAAGGTATTTATTTAGGGGTATAGTAAGTATTTTGACCCCACAGTTTTTTGCTAAATTTAATGCATATCAGGTGAAAAAAAAAAACATTTCACTTTTTTCATAAAAGTATTTGTTTGAAGACCGATTTCTTTGTAAAGCGAACATGAAAATGAAGAAACACACCCCAAAATCTATCACCCTCTTTCTCCTGTTTTCAAAAATACCCACATAGTGGCCCTAATGCGTTGTTTGGACACACGGCAGGGCCCCAAAGGAAGGGAGCACCCGGAGGCTTTCAGGACTCATATTTTGCTTGAAAATGTTTTAGGCCCCACTGTACATTTGGAGAAGCTTTGAGCTGCCAGAACGATAGAAACTCCCCATAAACGACCCCATTTCTAAAACTAGACCCCTTAAGGTATTTATCTAGGTGTATAGTTAGCATTTTGACCATATAGGTTTTTCGCTAAATATATTGGAATTAGTCTGTAAAAATTAAAATGTACTTTTTTTCTGAAGCAACATATACATTTTTATTATTTACAAGGAATAACGAAGAAAATGCACCCCAACATTTGTAAAGCAATGTCTCCCGATTACGACAATACCCCATATGTGGTAATAAACTGCTGTTTGGACCCACAGCAGGGCTCAGAAGGGAAGGAGCGCCATTTGGATTTATGATTTTGCTGGAATGGTTTTCATTGCCATGTCGCATTTGCAATGCACTGGAGGGACCAAAACAGTGGAAACCCCCCAAAAGTGACCCCATTTTGGAATAACCTTCAAGGAATTTTTCTAGGGGTATAGTGAGCATTTACACCCCACGGGTCTTTTGCAGAGTTTATTAGAATTAGGGCGCGAAAATTAATATCAAATTTTTTTCCACTAAAATGTTGCATTTTCTCATTTTCACAAGGGTTAAAGAAGGAAAAAAAACAACCATTTTTTATAAAGCAATTTCTCCCGAGTACAGAAATACCCCACATGTGGTCATACGTTTTTTCATTAGAAATGAATTAACCCTTTCAGGACTGATCCATTTTTTGCTTTCTTAGTTTAGATTTTCACTCCCTGCTTTCCAAGAGCCATAACTTTTTTATTTTTCCATCAATAGAGCGGTGTGAGGGCTTATTTCTTGCGGGAGGAGCTGCAGTTTTTATTGGTACCATTTTTTGGTACATGAAAAGTGATTAAAAAGTTGTATTACATTTTTTTTTTTTAGAGCGAAGGTGACAAAAAAAAATAAAATGCGATTTTGGCGGTTTCAATTATTACATTTTTTTAAGGTGTGCACTGTGCAAATTAAATAATGGTATATTGTAATAGTTCGGACTTTTACGGACGTAGCAATACCAATTTTGTTCATTTTTTTACATTACTTTAGAAGAAAAATGCGAAAAGGTGTTTTGTTTTTTTAACTTTAAAAAAAAAAATTCTCACTACTAATAACTATAATTCTTCTACACATTTTATTAATCAATCCCCTCAGGGGACTTGATCCAGCGATCATTGGATCACTGGTACAATATACTGCAATACTAATGTATTGCAGTATATTGTTATTCTTACAGGCTTCTGTAACAGAGCGATCGCTGTACCTGTCCGTTAGTACCGAGGGGGCCTGCTGTAATACACAGCCGACACCCGCAGCGTATGGAGCGGGCTCAGTACGTGAGCCGGCTCCATACATCAACCCCCGCACCATGACAGGCAATTAAGTCATAGTACGCAAAGGGGTTAATGCACAGCGGATGGTTCAAAGTGAAAATTGCAATTTTCCACTGATATGCCATTTTAGTGCATAATATGTTGTGCCCAGTTTGTGCCACAGAAGACAAATACCTCATAAAACGTTAAGCGGGTTCTCTCGGGTATGGCGACGCCATATGTGTGGGCGCAAACTGCTGCTTGGGCACGCGGCAGGGCTCAGAAGGGAGGGACGCCATTTTGCTTTTGGAGCGCAGATTTTCCTTGGTAGTTTTTCTGTTTTGGGTTTCGCTGGTATTTCAGTTTATAATGTGGGGGGCATGTGTAAGCTGTGCATGGTACATCAGGGTATGTGTAATCTGTGCGGGGTACATCAGGGCATAATAAGAGGGTATAATAATGGGGTAAATAAATAATATTTCATAGATGTGTGGGCGGTGTCGCACTGATAAATGGTGCCCGATCTTATCCGCTTTTGGAACGCTCTGCACATTTTGCATCGCCATATTCTGAAAGCCAGAACTTTTTTATTTTTTCACCACTGGAGCTGTGTGAGGGCTTATTTGTTGCGGGACAATCTGTAGTTTTCATTGGTACCATTTTGGGGTACATGCCATTTTTTTTTTAATCACTTTTGGTTCCATTTTTTTGCAATCCTGAGCAAAAAACAGGAATTCTGACACCGTTTTTTAGGTTTTCTTTTTGCGGCGCTCACCGTACGCTATAAATGACATTTTTACTTTATTCTGCGTGTTTGTACGATTACGGCGATACCATATGTATATAGGTTTGGTCCTTTTTTTTAGCGTTTGCACAATAAAATGACTTATGTATAAACAAAAAAAATTTCTGTGTCACCATATTCAGAGAGCCATAATTTTTTTATTTTTTTGTCAAAAAAGCTGTGTAAGGGCTTGTTTTTTGCGGGACGGATAGAAGTTTTTATTGGTACTATTTTTGGGAACATGCGACTTTTTGATCACTTTTTATTCTTTATTTAGGGAGCGGTGGTGACCAAAAAAATTGTGATTCTGTCGTCGTTTTTTATTGATTTTTTTTGGGGTGTTCATCGTGCGGGGAAAATAACATTACAGTTTTATAGTTGGGGTCGTTACGAACGCGGTGATACCAAATATGTGTACTTTTTTAACGTGTTCATTTTTTTTCTATAATAAAAGTCTTATTATAGGAAAAAAAGCATTTAGTGTTTATAGAACTTATAACTTTTATTTTTACACTTTTTTAAAAACATTTTTATTACTTTTTTTAACTTTTTTTTACTTGTCCCACTAGGGGACACTTAGACTTGCAGCTTTGATCGCTGCTAGAGTACATTACACTACACACGTAGTGTAATGTACTCTAACTGTCATTGTGACGTGACTGTCACACTGACAGGAAGCAGAGGAGGAACGGCCGGAGGCTGTTCCTCCGAGGCTTCCGTGCATGGCAACCCGGAGGTCATTATCTGACCTCCGATTGCCGTGACAAGCATCGGTAGCCCCCACGATCACTTCGTGGGGGCTGCCGATGTGCTTCAAACCACTTAAATGCGGCGACGGCAATCCGTCGCCGCACTTAAGGGGTTAACTGCCGAAATCAGCGGCGATGGTCCGCTGTCCGGCGAGGCTGATGTCTCAGCTGTCGGGGACAACTGTCAGCGCGGGTCTGTCACTCTGTGTTTACACAGAGTGACAGTTTGAAATGCGGACGAAAATGCACGTCCTGGTGCGGGAACTAGCAGCCGACCAGGACGTGCATTTTCGTCCTTGGTCGTGAAAGGGTTAAAGCCATTCGATAACCTCAAGAGTCCATGCTGCTCTCCTCCTTATCAGAAACAGAGATAAGAACTATCATTCACCACAAGCAGTGTAGTGCTTATCTAATTAGGCTGGATTCACACGAGCAGGTTACGTCCGTAATGGACGGAACGTATTTCGGCCGCAAGTCCCGGACCGAACACACTGCAGGGAGCCGGGCTCCTAGCACCAGTTATGTACGACTCTAGGAGTCCCTGCCTCGCTGCGGGACAACTGTCCCGTATTGCAATCATGTTTTCAGTACGGGACAGTAGTTCCACGGAGAGGCAGGGACTCCTAGCATCGTACATAACTATGATGCTAGGATGCCCGGCTCCCTGCAGTGTGTCCAGGACTTGCGGCCGAAATACGTTCCGTCCTTTACGGACCGAACGTGCTCGTGTGACTCAAGCCTTAGACGTGCAGCTTCTGCTCTTATTGATGAAACAGAGCTTTTCTAGAATGATGTGCAGAGACCTACACATTTGAACACCAGGAGGTGCTATTACAAGCAGATAATTGCCATATTTCTGTGAGGAAAATTTTTGTTTAATAACACTACTTTACTACATTACTCTAAAATCTATATTGAGTTTATATATTTCCATTGATGGCACAGCCCCTTTAATGATTATGTACTCTTGAGCACAAAGTACAATAGGTTAAAGGAACACGCCAGTGTTTTTTTTTTTTTGTTTGTTTTTTATAGTGGCCCCCATTTAGGAAGTACACTAGGTAAAAGACAGGACAGGTCATCCTTTTACCGGGCACTTTCTGCCAAACAATAGGCTTCGCTCCCGGGCCACCGTTATGTCATGTGACCGGAAGTCACTTTTACTAAGCATTCCTATTTGATGCTCAATGTGAGTCTCATAGGAATGCATATAGAAAGATTTCCGGTTGCTGTCACGTGACATAATGGTGGCCAGGATCGGAAGAGATGGTTTGGCAGCAAAGCACCCGGTAAGAGGATGGCCTGCGCTAACTTTTACCGGGTGTACTTTCCAAAAAGGGGTCATAAGAAAATTTCACTGGAGTCTTCCTTTCTACCATAAGCAAGTGCCAGAGTTTTGTAAGCAAACAGTCCATATTGCATCCGTATTCACAGATCTGCAAAAAATAAAAAAAACAGCAGGCAAGAGATGACATCAACAGCTTGTCCCAACCCAAAAAAGGTCACATGATCTCTCTGGTGCCATTTTCTCTTGCTTTTTTTTTTGACGTTTCCAGCAGGCTCTTCTGTGTGGTGTAGGCCTTAGAACTTTGCTGAATTCTCCATCGCATAGCAACTTATCGCCAAATCACAGACACCGTATGGACAGCACACGGATGGGATCCATGTGCCATCCATGATTTTCACCGCGCCATAGACTTGAATGGGCGAGGCCCAGCACCAAACACAGACAGAAATAGGACGAAGGATCTGTGAAAAACACAGTAGTGTGCATGGGGCCATAGAAATGAATGGGTCAGTGTGCATGTAGTCTAAAGTAGATGCTATTGTACGGTGACTGAAAACCTGCTGTGTACTTGAATAACATTGACCTGCACGTCGTCTTTCATATCATAATCTGCACAGGCAGAAAAAAATAATCTGAGTATTTGAGGTCATGCTGTGGATTCCCTAAGAAAATAGCACAAATTTCACCCATTGTATTGGAGTGAAATCCACAGCATAACCCACTTTTAGGCCGGATTCACACGGTGTGCTTTTTGCGCGCGCAAAAAAATGGCGTTTTGCACGCACAAAAGGTACTTAATAGCTCCGTGTGTCAGCCCCGTATGATGCGTGGCTGCGTGATTTTCGCGCAGTCGCCATCATTATGACACTCCATTTGGATGTTTGAATGAAAACAGAAAAGCACCACATGCTTTTCTGTTTACATAGTTTTACAGCTGTTGCGCGAATCACGCGCGTCCCACGGATTGACTTCAATGGGTGCGTGATGCGCGAAATACGGACATGTGAGTTTTTCGCAGCGGACTCACGCTGCGTAAAAATCACGCAACTGTCTGCACGGCCCCATAGACTAATATAGGTCCGTGCGACGCGCGTGAAAATCACGCGCGTTGCACGGACGTATATCCTGTTAGTCTGAATAAGCCCTTAGCTTGTTGAATTTTTTTAGGTTGATTTACCTCATATACAGCAGTTTGTACTGCAAAATATTTCGATCAATACAGAAACCGCATTTTTTTATGACAAAGCTTTATTAACATAGAAATTAAACAATTATCACAGAAGTGTCACAACAGCTTTTCTCAAGTCTTAAAAAAAAATGATTAAAATCAATATTAACATATAGATCATACAATGCAGGCTGATCTGGTCTCCATTTCTAGAAATATTTCTCTTTTACCAAATGCAAATTAAGCATTCAATGTTGCTGTCAATTATAGATAAACAGTCCAGTTAATCCTCTGAACTCTATATATGCAATACATTGAGTAGGATAACATGGCTTTCATGACACTTGATAAATATGCAGTTCATGGGTTGTGGGCAGTTATAGCCCTATTAGGTGGCAATGCTGAGCAGTAAAGGGCCTTTTACTCCGACCAACAATCAGCCGGTGCAGCGAACGCCGATCAACGAGACATCGTTGATCGGCGCTCGTTTGCTCCTGTCAAACGGAGCTATGGATGGGGACGAGCGGTCGTTACTCGGATCGCTCGTCCCCATACATTATCATCATGTCGGCAGCGCATCTCCCCGTTTACACAGGGAGATGTGCTGCCGACAACAATAACATTTCTCTTTTTTAAAATGATACGATCAGAAGATGATCAGAAGAAGTGTTTGCTCGTTCATCTGCCAATCGCTGCCCTGTTTACACAGGGTAATTATCGGCTTGGAGCGTTATATGAACTCTCGCCTGCACGATAATCGGCCAGTGTAAAAGCCCCCTTAAGGGTAGAGAATACTAAACTAATATATAGGACCCTAAAATAGAAAGAATTTAATATTCAAAGCAAATCCACTGTCCTATGAGAAATACAAACCCTCTGTGCACTTGAGTTTGTTCTGGAGCATCAGTACAAAATTATGTATTTACTGTTCTGCGCTACCTACACCTAACCACTGGATATACCCTTATAATATTAGAGAATGCCTGGCCTGCTCCACAGTGAGGAGTTTACCCATCTGCATGTGAGCTACGTCCACCAGCAAACACTTTACACATGTAGTATGCTCATTCCAGCCCAATTGTAAAACAGCCAGAGCTGGTTTCCTCAGAGATGGCCAGCAGGACCAACAAGCTTCATTATGAAATGAACATGTAAACCGGTGACAGATCCTCTGTAAGCTAGCCATCCACACACTGAGATGTTGGCAAGAACTATTCCAAAACAACAAAGTCCAAAAACAGCAAGGATCTGATCCGTGTGCAATATAAAATACTGCAGGTTGTAAGGACTGCACAATTACTCCTCATATGCAGTCCGGTCTGTGTAGTTATAATAGTCCAGAAAACCAGACCATATATTGCTGCTTTTCACTATAGGAAGCGTTTTCTTCTGACCTTTTTTTCTACAATGTAGATATATAGGGTTTGTGAATGTAACTTTTCAGAGATGTGGTTAGGCTGGTCATATAATTCCAAGTTTGTAATCTATAAACTGATCCTATGGACAATAAATGCATAATACATTACTGCCATATGTTTGCTCTTTATTATGCTAAATATTTAATGAAAGCAGATACTCTGGTCTGCATGTACCATTGTTGGTAACTAATTATTGTGCGAGATGTAGCTGGTTAAAACAATGGACTAGAACTACGTTAGGTTCTTGCATTGAAGACTTTGCCAAAGGCCTAATGCACTCAAGCATATTTTGGATCCAGTAGGAATACAGCGTCCATATTTGGGATCTGTGTATTCCACCATGGTGGTAAACACATGTGAAGTCCACATTTAAAGAGGCTCTGTCACCAGATTTTGCAACCCCTATCTGCTATTGCAGCAGATCGGCGCTGCAATGTAGATAAGAGTAACGTTTTTATTTTTAAAAAACGAGCATTTTTGGCCAAGTTATGACCATTTTTGTATTTATGCAAATGAGGCTTGCTAAAGTCCAACTGGGCGTGTTTAAAGTAAAAGTCCAACTGGGCGTGTATTATGTGCGTACATCTGGGCGTGTTTACTTCTTTTACTAGCTGGGCGTTTTGACGAGAAGTATCATCCACTTCTCTTCAGAACGCCCAGCTTCTGGCAGTGCAGACACAGCGTGTTCTCGAGAGATCACGCTGTGTCGTCACTCACTTCCTGCCCCAGGTCCTGCATCGTGTCGGACGAGCGAGGACACATCGGCACCAGAGGCTACAGATGATTCTGCAGCAGCATCGGCGTTTGCAGGTAAGTCGATGTAGCTACTTACCTGCAAACGCTGATGCAGAATCAACTGTAGCCTCTGGTGCCGATGTGGCCGACACGATGCAGGACCTGGGGCAGGAAGTGAGTGACGTCACAGCGTGATCTCTCGAGAACACGCTGTGTGTCTGCACTGCCAGAAGCTGAGTGTTAACGAACAGAAGTGGATGATGCTGATTCGTCAGCATCATACACTCCCATTCCTAACGCCCAGCTAGTAAAAGAAGTAAAAACGCCCCGATGTACACACACAATACACGCCCAGTTGTACTTTTACTGTAAACACGCCCAGTTGTACTTTTGCAAGCCTCATTTGCATAATACAAAAATGGTCATAACTTGGCCAAAAATGCTCGTTTTTTTAAATAAAAACGTTACTGTAATCTACATTGCAGCGCCGATCTGCTGCAATAGCAGATAGGGGTTGCAAAATCTGGTGACAGAGCCTCTTTAAGAAGAAATATATAAAAATCACAGCATGTTTCATCGCTTGCCGTATATTGAATTCAGTGGCCTTTTACATAGGCCAACGATATGAACTCTAGTTTGCCCTAGGACCGTTTGTTCCCGTTCATTGCCCTGTTCAAAGATGAACAAGCGCTTGTTCATTCATCAGCTGATTGCATCGTTTTTGCAGCAAGAAATATCATTGTAGGCAACACATCTCTCTGTGTAAACAATGTGCTGCCGACATGATAGAAATGTATGAGGACGAACGATCGAAGTAACAATTGCTCGTCCCCAGATATACCGCCTTGTGGAAGGATCAAACGAGCGCTAAGCGACAATCTGTCTCGTTGATCGGCGCTCATTTACTCGGGCCGGGTAGGAGAGCCCTAACATCAGTGAGGAATTTAATTACACCAAAAGGCCACACTTATCTCTTTATTTACATAAAGAGATAACAGATTGCGGAGAAAACACACGGTGAAAGCCCTGATAAGGGCTCAACAGCTACACTTCACAGTGCAGCATCATAGGACGGCTCAAGGGCAACTACGCATGAGACGTCTTACTGACTTGCATTGAGGGTAACGAAGTATTCGACAAACTTGTGACATGTCAAAAGTTTTGATTGGTGGGGGTCTGAGCACTGAGACCCCCCCCCCACCAATCGTTAAAACTAAGTGGCAGAAGCGCTAGTTTCTGTTTTACTTTTTCCGGAAATCGATGTACGGGCTCAATAGGAAGTCTTTGGGCCAGTTATCTTTTACACGGGCCAATTATCAGGCAAACGATCATTCATCTGCTGATCGTATGGTTTTAAAAAAGTTAAATATCGTTGTTGGCAGCAAACAGGGAGATGCGCTGCAGACAGGATAATAATGTATGGGGACGAGCGATTGGAGTAACGAGCGCTCGTCCCCATACAAGCTCCCTGTGACAGGAGCAAATGAGTGCCGATCAACAAGCGGTTTCGTTGATCGGCACTCGTTTACCCGGCCCACGACGGGCCGTGTGATATTAACTGATCTGAGACTAAGGCTTTATTCAGACGAACGGGAAAAACGTCCATGCAACGCGCAAGTCCGCTGAAAAAAAGTCACGACATGTCCGTTCTTTCGGCGTTTTGCACGCATCACGCACCCATTGAAGTCAATGGGTGCGTGAAAACCACGCATGCCGCACGGAAGAGCTGTCAAAAGGATGAATGTAAACAGAAAAGCACCACGTGCTTTTCTGTTTACAAACATCCAAACGGAGTGTCTTTGAGATGAGCGAACCCGGACAACCGAACCGAACTTCACCGGGTTCGGCCGAACTCGTTTTGGCCGAACCCGGCAAAAACATTTCCGCTACGCGACGTCAGGAGATAGTTTAACTCTTTCAGCACCCTGGACAGTGACTAACTGTTTCAGCACCCTGGACAGTGACTTACGATCCCAATATACATGAACGTGTAAAAAAAAAAAAAAAAAAGAAGTTCTGACTTACCGATAACTCCCGGCTTCTTCCTCCAGTCTGACCTCCCGGGATGACAATTCAGTCCAAGTGACAGCTCCAGCCAATCACAGGCCAAGCACAGGCTGCAGCGGTCACATGGACTGCCGCGTCATCCAGGGAGGTGGGGCCAGATGTCAAGAGAGGCGCGTCACCAAGGACGTGTCACCAAGGCAACAGCCGGGAGGGAAGTTCTCGTTAAGTACGAACGTCTTTTTTTTTTTTTTTTTTTTTAACAGGTTGCTCGATATGGTGATCGGAATTCACTGTCGAGGGTGCTGAAAGAGTTACTGCCGATCAGTTAACTCTTTCAGCACCCTGGACAGTGACTGACGTAGACTAGCATCATCTCTATGATGGCGGCTGCGTGAAAATCACGCAGCCGCGCATCATACACGGATGACACACGGAGCGGTCAAGTGGTTTTTGCGCGCGCAAAACGCTGCGTTTTTGCATCCGCAAAAATGCCACGTTCGTGTGAATCCAGCCTAAAGGTAGTGAGGTTGTCACAGACAACTCATTTTTCAATAGAAGCCGGCTAGCTGAGGATCCTCGCTGGAGGAAACACTATACATTTCCCTTGCACCCTTACTTGCCAACGCTCACGTGCATGAGGACGTGCATGAGGCCTTAGGACTCACTGAAGCAATTTGTATGTGAGAGAAGTACACCACCATGCAATCATCCAAGTACAGAACAATTGTTTCTGTTGCCTTGACACCTCTGCGGCTTTCAGAATGAGCAGAATACACTACATCTTGCACAATATTCTACTGGATATTTAGACTTAAAGGGAAGGTGTCATGAAATTTTTCTTTTTTATATAATATTGCTTTTAGTATGATATTAAAATAAATTTTATTTATTTGTGTTCTTGTGTTCTACTTTTTACTTCTCTATGGGGGCTGCCATTTTTTTTTTTTATCTCTGTATGTGTCGATTAACGACACATACAGAGATGGAATATGGCACATACAACCCCACAGAGAATGCGAATGAGAGCCGTTCCATTCTCTGCAGCGTACACCGTCTGTGTCGGAACGGCGCATGCGCTGCTCCCACACAGACCAAAATGAAGCTCGTTCGCAGAGCGAAATCCGGTGCCATTTTCATGTGGACCGGAAGCCGCTGCCGGACTGTAAGATGAATACTTCCAGCCGAGACTTCCGGACATATGTTCAAAGAAGCGAAGGTGCAAGGCATAGGAGCGGAGGCGGCAGGTAATTTATGCTCGTGTATGTGATGTGTGTATTATGCTCGTGTATGTGATGTGTGTATTATGTTCGTGTATGTTCGTGTGATACTGTCTGCTGAGCCCTGTATCTAATCCTTCTACACTGTGCAGTCGCTCAGAAAATGGCGGCACACAGTGTAGGAGGTTTGAAGATTCAAACCTCTCCTTCTCCTGGCACTAGCCAGAATAAGGGAGGGGGGATTGTGTGAGGACACTAGAGAGAGTGTGTCTACCCCAAATTTGCAGCATAAAGCAATGAGGTTGCTTTACCACATTGACCATGCTGCAATTTTGGGAACTGCTCCCTCTAGTGCCCAGCACATGGAAATGTTATAAATCAGAATCTAATTTATATTTCCTGACTTGTGAAAAAATTATAACAATGTGTAATCACTCAAATAATAATTGTTGAACTAAAAAAAAATTAAAAAAAATTTCTAGCGACACATTGCCTTTAAATGAAGCAGTATAAATTGAAGTCAACCAGCATCCTAAGCTGCTTATGTAAAGCTCATCTGAATTAGTCTCTAGTAGAGGTAACTGATGAAATATTTAGTGCTCCAAATTACATAGCGTATTGAGATTACTTTCTAAACTGCCAACCATCCAAAATTTAAAAAGAGTGTAAAATCATTTGCATTCTGACAATTATTAGTATTAAAAGTCTCATTCTCTATTGTCCTGAAGAGGAGGTGGTTTCACAACTGCCTGGAGGTTGTAAATGATCAGAATACATTTATTTTACAAGAAATCCAATTTTGATACATTTGTTATCTGACCAAAAAGTAATTGCTTGTATTCAGGTTCAGCTACAAAATAAGCAACATAGTCTTGCAAGATACCAGTCAGTTCTTGAAGGCACCAGATTTGCTTGCCTTATTGATAAAGATCTTTAGAAGATCATTGTCCATATTAGCAAAGGCGTCCGTCTGGGTAACCATAGTCATATGGTTTATGCAGAATCTAAAACAGAACTCTTCCAGGTCCTAGAAACAAACATCTTGTTGTAGAGACATTACTTAACATAGAGAACACAATAAGGGGTTTATCCGATGCCTACTTTTTTGGATTAAAAAAACAAGTGAATTTGCAAAAGAGTTATTAAATTATAGATTATAGGCAGTGTACAATAAATCTGCAGCAGTAACGATATAAGCATAGCAGTATTTTTGGACCAGTCTGTTCAAAGATGCCTGATGTCCAGTCATAGGAGTCAGAAGATACAAAGAAAAAAAACAAACCTGCATCGTGTAGGTGGATTTACCCTTTAATGTTACTTAAAGGAAGGGTGTCGCGAAAAAAATATTTTTTATATCAATTTGCTTTTAGTGTTTTATGAATTTTTTTTTATTTATTTCTGTGTTTGTTTTACTTTTTTTTATTTTTGCACTTTTTCTTGTCTATGGGGGCTGCCATTTTTTTTTCCCATCTCTGTATGTGTCGATTAACGACACATACAGACATTGAATACGGCACATACAGTCCCATAGAGAATGCGAACGGGACCCGTTCCATTCACTATGCTGTACGCCGTCTGTGTGGGAACGGCGCATGCGCCGCTCCCACACAGTCCAAATGGAAGGTCTTCGGCCGAGCAACGTCCGGCGCCATTTTCTTGTGGACCGGAAGCCGCGGCCGGACAGTAAGATTACTACTTCCGGTCGCGGCTTCCGGACTTGTGTTCTAATGCAAGCACTTGGAGCGGAGGGAGCAGACGGAGCGGACGGACCGGCGAAGGCAGGAGCAGGTAAGTTATTTCTGTGTATGTACGTGTTTTAGTGTGTGATTACTACTGTATGTAAACCTACTACACTGTGTATTAGCTCAAAAAATGGCGACACACAGTGTAGGAAGTTTGACCGTTCAATCCCCTCGTTTCTCCCGGCACTAGCCAGGATAAAAGAGGGGGGATTCTGAGAGCTCACTAGAGCGAGTGTGTTTTCTCAAATTTTGCAGCATAAAGCAATGTGGTTGCTTTACCACATGCCAATGCTGCAATTTTGGGAATTGCTCCATCTAGTGACCAGCATTCGGAAATGTTATAACTTAGAATCTAATTTATAATATTTCCTGACTAGTGAAAAAATTTACGAAATTAGAACAATGTTTAATCATTTATACACCAACTGTTTAACGGAAAAAAAAAATAAAAAAATTCTAGCGACACATTCCCTTTAAATCATACGGGTTACATTAAAAATGCAAATTTAAATTCCACATTTCAATTGCTTAGTAGTAAATGCATAAATGATCATTAAAAAGCAAATTTAGTTAATGGAAAAGTTTTTTTTTAAAGCATACTTATCTAACTGAAATGAGGGGCTATGACGGTACAACAATACAGTGCTACCCATTGGTAGAACTCTTATTGTCTAGGGCCCCATGCACACGACAGCAAAAAACCTCAGTTTTTGCGGACCGCAATTGCGGTCCGCAAAAACGGAGCCATTCACTTTCATTGAACACTGACACCTTTCCGTAGCACTACGGAAGGGTGTCAGTGCCGGGAATTATGGAACATGTCCGTTCTTTCGCATTTTGCGGGCCGTGCTCCCATACTTTGTATGGGGGCACGGCCCGAAAATGCGGCTGTCAGTCAGCAGCCGGCCGTGCCCGCAATCGCGGGCCGGGATTGCGGGCACGGTCGTGTGCATGGGGCCTAAGGCTGGGTTCTCACATCGCAGTTTAACCCCTTAAGGACACGGCCAATTTTGGCCTTGAGGACAGAACAATTTTTTTTATATTTCCCTCTTTGCATCCCGACGCTCAGAACCTTTTTATTTTTTGTACGACATAGTTGTATGAGACTTTGTTTTTTGCGGGACGAGTTGTACTTTATGTAGGTACCATTTTTTGGTATAAATACATTATCGTTTAATTTATATACATTTTTATTTTGGCAAAAATGCAGAAAAAAACAAATCCGCTGCAGTTTTATTATTTTATTTTTATACCATACACCGATCATAAATAATGTTATACATTTGTTGTACAGGTCGTTACGGTCGTGGCGATACCAAATATGTCTATATTATTATTTTTGGAACTATTTTTTTTTTTATTTAATATTATTATTATTTTTAAATTAATTTAACTTTTTTTTTTTAATCCCATAGAGGGATTTTTCATTTTGATTTTTTAACTGTAACGTACTGGCATATATTTATATGCCAGTACATTAGGCTGTGTACTGATGGTATTCACAGCATGTGTCAGCAAGTGGTTAAATCCTTTTTGTGCCACTAAGTGCGGCAAAATGGCACCTTTTTCCAGCAATTTTACAAAAAAAGCATGGCAAAATGGCAGGGTTTTGTTGCGATTCGTGGCAAAACTGCATTCAAACCACGACGTGAGAACCCAGCCTTAAAGTAATGTTCTAACAGAGGTTATATGAGACAACCTTAAAGAGGCTCTGTCACCACATTATAAGTGCCCTATCTCCTATATAAGGAGATTGGCGCTATAATGTAGCGCCAATACAATTGGTCAGCGTCATACACTCCTCTGTACAACACCCACTTGGTCTTAAGTAAAAGTATGCCCACTTGGGCATTAAGCAACTCATTAGCATAAATCTAAAATCGCTAATAAAGTGGTGAAAACAGATAGTTTTTTTAAAATAAAAAGCATTACTGTCACCTACATTATAGCGCCCATCTCCTTATGTAGGAGACAGGGCACTTATAATGTGGTGACAGAGCCTCTTTAAGGCCGGGTTGCCACTGGTCAAATATGCGTTGTAAAAACTGTGCAGCGTATCCGACCTGGGACCCGCAGTATATTCCTTCCGAAAAAACGCATTAATAATAAAGGCTCATTTACATATTTAGAAAAATGCTCATAACTTAAAATAATAAACGTTTTGGGACACAATTTTCACTACCATTATGAGTGTGACAGCGCCTATTAGATTAGATATGAGATAGAGCATTACTAAACTAGTGACAGAGCCTTTTAACGCCACTCTAGAAACGTGAAACCTAAATCTCATGGCCAGAGTGTATTGCACTTGGCTTCTAAGCCAGCCACTACACTTTCAGGATATAAACTTAGCAAATTTGAACTCAACTAACCCCAAACTTCAATTTGCAAAATGCCACCAACAAGAACTCCTTCAATTGGCAGCAATTCTCCAATGGCCAGGAGAAAAGCTGCAGGGACACCTCAGCAAACTCTTGCCCGATTCCAAGCTCATCAAATGAGTCATACTACTGCTCGAGCTGCTGAAACTCCTTAGCAAATTCGGGTCCGGCTTTCTCAGCAAGAGATCAGACAGGCGGCTCTCATAAGTGCAGGGACTCCTGCCCAAACCCAGGCCAGAAAACAAACTGATAGAGCACATCGTGATGTTCAGCGTGCTGATGTGTGGGCTTTCATGCAGGATGCTGCTTTCAATTATGATCCAACCATGGACTATGGCCAACATAGATTGGTTGTCATTGGCAAAATGGAAATTCCATGCGCTTTCTGTGGTGCCTTAAAGTTTCCCAAGGAGGCACCAGGTATGTGCTGCTCTGAAGGCAAGGTACAGAGAACAGACTTGCTAACTCCTCAAATCAAGAGCCATGTTATAACAACTACTTTCACACGACTTCATTTGGAGCAACTGAAGTCAGAGAGAGTGATTTCATGCCCACATTTAAAATAGAAGGGCAGATATCCCATCTCATTGGATCTCTTTTTCCAGTAGATAATCAGAAAAATGCATTTCTGCAGATCTATTTCATGGGTGATGATCAGGTAGAGGCTAATGCCCGCATTGGAAATTCCCCAGCAACCAAGCAGGAAACAATACTTAAATTACAGCAGATGCTACATCAGCATAAACCTTATGTCAATCTGATGAAGGCAGCATTTGAAAAAATATCCTCAGACAATCATAAGGTTATCAGGGCAGATAAGGCACCTCCTGGCCAGAATCCAGGCAGGTTCAATGTTTCAACCATCAGTGAAGTTGCCATGGTTTCTCGCATAGACAATTGTATGTTGCCTGCTCCAGAGTTAGATCAGGTAAAAATCTTTATGTGTCCTCTTACACGGCCCGATATGGGCAGTGTAAACAAGCGCCGATCAACAAGACAGCTCGTTGATCGGCACTCGTTTGCTCCTTTCACAAGGAACTATGATCAGTAATGTATGGGGACGGAGCTATTGTTAGTACGATAAACAAAGGGATATGTACTGCAGACAGTGATAATATTTTGTGTTGTATAAACGATTAATCAGTCGATGAATGTGCGTTTGCGCGATCATCGGCTGATCGTTGCCCTGTTTACACAGGGAAATAAATCAGGAACGAGCGCTCCTTTGCCCGATAATTGGCCCATGTAAAAGGGCTTTAACCCCTTAATGAGCAGCCTATTTTAGACCTTAATGACCAAGCTATTTTTTTTACATTTTTCGATTTTCTCATTCAAAGAGCTATAACTTCTTTATTTTTGCGTTGACATAGCTGTATAAGGTCTTGTTTTTTGCGGGACAAGTTGTAATTTTTAATAGCACCATTTTGGTGTACACAGAATTTATTGATTAACTTTTATCAACTTTTTTTTTTGGGGGGGGGATAGAAAAATAACGCAATTTCGCCACACTTTTTTGCGTCCTAAATTTACGCCGTTTACCGTGTATAACTAACATAATAACTTTATTCAGCGGGTAGTTGTGATTGCATAGATTTTGTATGTTTTACAACTTTTAAACAGCAAAATCTCTTTTTTTTTCCAAAATGATTTGTTTTTGTGTCTCCATATTTTAAGAGCCATAACTTTTTTATTTTTTCGCCAATGCAGTTGTACGAGTGTTTTGTTTTTTTGTGCGACGACTTGTTTTTAGGTACCATTTTGGAGTAGATGCGACTATTTGATCATTTTTTATCACATTTTTTTTTTTTTTTTAAGGCTGGATTCAAACAAAACAGCAATTTTTGCATTGTTTTTTATTTTATTTTTTACGACGTTCACCGTGCGGATTAAATGATGTAATAGCTTTATAGTTGGCGTCGTTATGGATGCGGCGATACCAAATATGTGTAACTTTTTTTTACTTTATTTTGTTTTTTAATAATAAAGCATTTTGTAAGGGGAAAAAGTGGGGTTTTCATTTATTTTTCTCTTCACTTTTTTACTAGTCCCACTAGAGGACTTCACTATGCGATCCTCTGATCGCATTTATAATACACTGCAATACTTTTGTATTGCAGTGTATTACTGCATGTCCGTGTAAAACGGACAGGCATCAGCTAGGCATGACCTAGCAGGCATACACTACAGGCAGACCTGGGGGCCTTTATTAGGCCCCCGGCTGCCATAGGAGACACTGGCACCTGGCGATCTTATCGCCGGTTGTCGGTGGGAGAGTGAGCTCCCTCCCGCTCTCCAAAACTACTCCGATGTGGCGCTCGCTATTGAGCGCCGCATCTGAGGGGATAAACAGGTAGGTCGATACTGATATCGATCTCGCCCCTTAGAGCAGGGATGCCCCCAGCCCTCAGCTATCTCTAGTAGCTGAGAGCAGGGAGATTTAACGTCTCCCTGCTCTGTATATTTATTATGATGCAATGACGTAAAAAGGTGCACACACAAAACAAGGGAAAACAGCTCCTGATTTTCAGAAGTTTTTTAAGCCATTCGCGTTTTTTTACGTCCGTTTTTGGAACTGTTTTTCTTTAGTCAATGAAAAACAGCTCCAAAAATGTCTCAAGAAGTAACATGCACTTCTTTCGCGGGCATCTTTTGAAAATGAGGGGTAAAAAAAACGCCCCGTCGGAACAGAACGCCGTATTTCCCCTTGAAATCAATGGCCAGATGTTTGTAGGTGTTCTGCTTTAGTTTTTCCAAGAATTTTTTGAGGCGTAAACGCCCCGAAATACGCCTGAAAACGCTACGTGTGCACATACCCTGAGAGTATGTTCACACGGCCTATTTTCTGACATTTTTCAGGCCGTAAACGCCCGAAAAATCGGAAGCAGAACGCCTCCAAACATCTGTCCATTGATCTCAATGGGAAAAACGGCGTTCTGTTCCGACGGGCCGTTTTTTTACGTGGCCGCATAAAAAAAACGGCCACGAAAAAGTGCAGGTCACTTCTTGGGACATTTTAGGAGCCGTTTTTCATTTACTCTATAGAAAACAGCTCCAAAAATGGCCGTAAAAAACGCTGTGAAAAACGCGAGTGGTTTAAAAAACGTCTGAAAATCAGGAGCTGTTTTCCCTTGAAAACAGCTCCGTTTATTCAGACGTTTTTGAGTTTGCGTGTGAACATACCCTGACAGTCACATTAAAAGTGAAAAAAAAAATTATTGTAGATTTTGTATAGATGTCTCATGTAAATATAGTTAGCACATAACGCAGATGCCTTAAAAGCTATGAACACCTTTAATATTTGTATTTAAAAAAAAAAACTGTCTTAGCGTGTTTTGTGAACTTTCGAATTACTTTTTATTCAAAATTATTTTTACTTTGAGATACAGCTGCTCTGTATCCTGTATACAGAGCAGCTGTATCTAGCTCTGAGACCTAAATCGGTCAGGTCAGCGACATTGAAGGGTTCAGTATCAGTGGGTCCTGTATCTCAAAAAGTAAACATTTTTACTAAAAAGTTGCTCAAAACACGCTGATAGACATTATTTTAAAAAAAAATACATTTTAATAATGCGTATTTTAACCCCTAAGTGAAATTTTAGCCTTAAAGTACACTTTAAGTAAAGTAGGTCTCCATGCAATTGTGGGGGCTGCTGATGCTTGTGATGGCATTCGGAGGCCAGGAAACGGCCTCCGGGTCTGCCATGTATGGAAGCCTATGAGGACCAGCCTCTGGCTGATCCCCGTAGACTTACTGTCAGAGTGACTGTGACGTCACACTGACCGTTGGAATACGTTACACTACCTAGGTAGTGTAATGTATTCTAGCAGCAATCAGAGCTGTAGGTAAAAAAAATTAAGTGTAAAAAGTAAAAAAAAAAAAGTGAATAAAAATGTATTATAAAAGTTTAAAAATGAAAGTTTTTGTTTTCCTATAATAAGTCATTATAGCGAAAAAATGAAAACATTAAAAAAAGTACACATATTTGGTATCACCGTGTTTGTAACGACCCAAACTGTGAAACTATAATTTTATTTTTTCCGCACGGTGAACGCCGCAAACAAAATAAACCGAAAACTATGTCAGAATCGCTATTTTTTGGTCACCACCCCTCTCAAGATATAGAATAAAAAGTGATCAAAAAGTCGCATTTACCCAAAAATAGTACCAATAAAAAAAAACTACAACCCGTCCCGCAAAAAACAAGACCTCCCACAGCTTTTTTGACGAAAAAAATACGAGAGTTACGGCTCAGAATAGGGTGGCTCAGAATAGGGTTTCTCAGAAAAGAAATTTTATAGAAACAATTCTATTGTGCAAACGCTGCAAAACGTAAAAAAAACTATACACATAGGGTATCGCCGTAATCGTACCAACCCGCAGAAAAAAGTAAAACTGTAAGAAATAAAGAGTTTAAAGCGCCAAAATCGCTGTTTTTTGGTCACCTTAGCTCTAAAAAAAAGATCCTGTGGGGTCAAAATGCTCACTATACCCCTAGAAAAATTCCTTGAGGTGTGTAGTTTCCAAAATAGGGTCACTTTTGGGGGGTTTCCACTGTTTTGGTCCCTCCGGGGCGTTGCAAACGCGACATGGCACGGAAAACCAATCCAGCAAAATCTGCGCTCCAAAATCCAAAAGGTGCTCCTTCCCTCCTGAGCCATGCTGTGGGGCCAAACATCAGTTTACGACCACATATGGGGTATTGCCGTAATCGGGAGAAATTGCTTTACAAATGTTGGTTTTTTTTCTCCTTTATTCCTTGTAAAAATGAAAAAATTCTATGTTTCCAAAGAAAAAAAAAAGGTGATTTTCATCTTCACAGACTAATTCCACTAAATTCTGAAAAAAAACTGTGGGGTTAAAATGCTAACTATACCCCTAGAAAAATGCCTTGAGGGGTGTGGTTTCCAAAATGGGGTCACTTTTGGGGGGTTTCGACTGTTTAGGTACCACAAGACCTCTTCAAACCGGACATGGTGCCTAAAATATATTCCTAAAAAAAGGAGGCTCCAAAATCCACTAGGTGCACCTTTCCTTCGGCAGCCGGTGTTTCAGTCCATTAGGACACTAGAGCCACATGTGGGATATTTCTAATATCTGCAGAATCTGGGCAATAAATATTGAGTTGCGTTTCTCTGGTAAACCTTCTGTGTTACAGATTTTTTTTTTATTACAAATTAATTTCGGCCAAAAAAAATGAAATTTGTAAATTTCACCTCTACTTTGCCTTAATTCCTGTGAAACGCCTAAAGGGTTAAAATACTTTCTGAATGTGGTTTTGAATACCTTGAGGGGTGCAGTTTTCAAAATGGAGTGATTTATGGGGACTTTCTAATACAGAAGGCCCTCAAAGCCACTTCAGAACTGAACTGGTCTATTTAAATTTTCTTGAAAATATGAGAAATTGCTGCTAAAGTTCTAAGCCTTGTAATGTGTAAAAATGATGCAAACAAAGTAGACATATGGGGGATGTTAACTAGTAACTATTTTGTGTGGTATTACTATCTGTTTTACAAGCAAATACATTTAAATTTAGAAAAATGCACATTTTTGGTAAAATTTTAAGTTTTTCACAAATAAATATTTAATTTATCGACCAAATTTTTTCACTAACATAAAGTACAATATGTCACGAGAAAACAATCTCAGAATCACTTGGATAGGCAAAAGCATTCCGGAGTTATTACCACATAAAGTGACACACCAGATTTGCAAAAATCATCTGTGTCCACAAGGGCAAAACAGGCTGTGTCCTAAAGGGGTTAAATTAAGGGGTTAATTATTTATTTTTACTTTGTTATTATTATGATGGTCTGTCCCTCAACAGGACAGACAAGACCTTTGGGGATATTAAAAATAAAAAATTGAAATAATAAAGTATATTAGCAGCAGCCTCCTACTACCGGGATCTTGGCGATCATGTGACTAGTCACATTATTACTGGGGCCAATAGCTGCCGCAGAGTCTATTTTATACACAGCAGTAAACACTTCTGTCTTCTCTCCAGCCAGGCACCCGACATGCAGCTGCCCGATCGCTCGAGGACTAAGCTTAAAGAGGCTCTGTCACCAGATTATAAGTGCCCTATCTCCTACATATTCTGATCGGCGCTGTAATGTAGATAACCGTGGTTTTTATTTTGAAAAACGATAATTTTTGAGCAAGTTATGAGCAATTTTAGTTTTATGCTAATTAATTTCTTAATGACCAACTGGGCGTGTTTTTACTTTTGACCAAGTGGGTGTTGTACAGAGGAGTGTATGACGCTGACCAATCAATGACCAATCAGCGTCATACACTTCTCATTGTTCCAGCCCAGCATGATCCACAGCACAGTGTGATTGTGCAGTGAAAGAAGCTGGGCTGGAGCAATGAGAAGTGTATGACGCTGATTGGTCACCGATTGGTCAGCGTCATACACTCCTCTGTACAACACCCACTTCGGTCAAAAGTAAAAACACGCCCAGTTGGTCATTAAGAAACGAATTAGCATAAATCTAAAACTGCTCATAACTTGCTCAAAAATGATCGTTTTTAAAAATAAAAACCACTGTTATCTACAATACAGCGCCGATCAGATTATGTAGGAAATAGTACTTATGATCTGGTGACAGAGCCTCTTTAAGGGCCTGTTCACATCACCGTTCGCTTTCCGTTCCGGGGTTCCGTCGGAGGTTTCCGTCGGGTGAACCCCGCAACGGGAAGTGAAAGTGAAACCACAGCTTCCGTTTCAGTCACCATTGATATCAATGGTGACGGAAACATTGCTAATGGCTTCCGTTCGTCACCATTCCGGCAGGTTTCCGTTTTAACGATGGAATCAATAGCGGAGTCGACTGCGCTATTGATTCAGTCGGAAAACCGGAAACCTGCCGGAATCGTGACGAACGGAAACCATTAGCGATGTTTCCGTCACCATTGCTATCAATGGTGACTGAAACGGAAGCTGTGGTTTCACTTTCACTTTCCGTTGCGGGGTTCACCCGACGGAAACCTCTGACGGAACCCCGAAACGGAAAGCGAACGGTGATGTGAACAGGCCCTTAGACTGTCACCGGTTTATCTATTCCCTATCTCCTAACTAATCTAATAGGCGCTTTGCTGCTGATAACTACAGTGTGATTTGTTTTCAAAAAGCGTTTATTGTTTAAAAAGTTATGAGCATTGTTCTAAATATGCTAATGTTTCTCTAATAGCCAAATAGGAGGTGACTTTTTCTTTTCCCTCTGAGCGGTGTATGTTTTCTGTATGACGCTGTCCAATCAGCTTACAGCTTCTCCCTCTTCCCTGCCCAGCAATACAGCGTCATCATATAGTATACAGCTTCCATTCCCGACTGTGTATTCAACTGGTGATACCTCTGGTTCTGTCACAGCTAGAACTGTGATCCTGGTGTCATATGAAAGATTAGAATCTCCGCTGTTCTAGGTGGTCCGCAGCCAGAGATGTGGCTATTTGAAGTGATCCCCCTTCCCTCCAGCCTCAGTCTCTCACACTGTGTGAAGCAGCTTCATGTTGATTGGACACGTCAGAGGTTGTGAGGTAGCTGCACCTCAGGAGAATCGCTGCGGTTACCTCTCAGTTGTCTAATAAAGGCTCATTTACATATTTCGAAAAATGCTCATAACGTTGCAAATAATAAAAACGTGTTTTTTTTAAATCACACTGTAGCTATCAGCAGCAAAGCGCCTATTAGATTAGTTAGGAGATAGGGAATTGATAAACTGTTGAGTGTCTCTTAAAAGCTGCAAAACTTCTCCTACTTCAACCCAGATTGGGGCTAGATCACGGCTAGAGCCGCAATCCTGGTTTTGTTTTAAAGCCAAGATTTTTTAAAAACAAGACCAAGTTCGTGGCTCTTGCCACAATCTAGCATGAGCTAGAGCCCTCAGTAGGCTCTCTATGTAGCCCGAAACTGTGCTGAACAAGCACAGCTTGGGGTAATCAGTAGGGGGGTTAAAGGGCTTATCGCTAGGATATGTCATAAATGTCTAATCGGTGAGGGTCCAACCTCTACAACATCTCCAATACCTAGAATGAAGGAGCCATAACTCTAGGTTTTCACTTAAATCGAAATCAATAAGGGCCATAGCATCTTCATTTTAGGAAGGGGAGGCATTCCTAACTGCTGGACCTGCACTGACCACACACTGATGGCTTATCGTCAAGAAATCAATGTCTAGCGCTGCAATACCCCTTTAAATCATTGACTTCACTCCATTGTAGTTTGAATATGAAGTGAAATAATACAGATGATAAGTTAGGCTCTGTTTTGTATACAACATATAAAGAGATTTCCTTGTACCTGAGCATCATACTTAACGGCAGCTGACAGAAGTACGACCGCATTGTCTTCACAGATACCTTGTTTTATGGTCTGTTGACAAAGTTGCTTCAGTCTATTTTCTCTATACAACGTAGCTAGCTCCAAAAGTCCTGCAAAAAAAAAATAAGGTCAAAGACGTTAATCCACTCCCTGCACATAATGGTCATGTTATGACAACACTTGAATGCGAGAATGACAGCATTTAGTGTAACTAAACAACCAATTAAATTACCAGAAAATTGCAAAAAGTAATTGAAGCAATTATTTCACTTTATAGATGCAAATACAGTAAAGAGTAGATACCAAATGTCTGTCTGGAAACCCTGTATGGAACTTTGTGGCTTTAAAGGGCATGTACACTTTTGCAACCTATAGGCAGGCAATAGGAGACTGGGCAGATGTAAGTATAACATATAACTGAAAGATCAGACTTCATTGGGTTTATTCATAGTCTAGAACTATGGGTAGACCTAGAGCTGCATAGGAGCGGTGTATGCAAAGGTAGAAGTATTTTAATTAAAACTATTTACAAAGTTGCATGATAATGATTATAGATTATTTCGAGCAGGATAAGAGAGTAAAAAAAAACACAACAACGAAAGGAAATAAAATCGAATACTGCCCTAGCGTCCAGCAATGTCTCATTGCTAATTGAAGGGCTAATTGAGAGTTTTCCTGTATGATCCCCTGCTTGTTTTATTACAGGTGTGCCTGCAGCCATAGCTACATGATGAAAGATTTTATACAGCATGGTCTCTTTCCGACCCCTGAGAGTCCTCTACTCCCCCAGTGCCACGCAAAGTGTCCCATAGTTGCCAATGTTTGAAAAAATTGTCCAGGAAGAGGTGAGAGACCAGCTAGGGAGGGGCAGATAAAGTTGGGACAGGTGTCCTCTCAGCTGAGTCCAGTCCATGGGACTACCTCTACCTGGAAACCATAGTAATGTCAGATATAAGGATACTGAGCTAATAATCTGCTCTACTATAGTTTCCTATGACAATGCTGACTAGTATTAGTGTGCCTAGAGGCCATGGTCATATGAAACTATAACTATGAGGCACATTCATAGTGAGGCTTATACTGATTCACCTGATTGGACTGGACACCTGTCCCAGCTTTCACAGTACACACCTCATAGGGAATGTGCCTCAGTGTACCTTATTAACCCCTTGCGTACCTTCTCCGTAATAGTACGTCGCTGGCCGCTTATTGCAGCGTACCTTCGCCGTACTATTGCGGTGCAGGAATAAACTGTCACTATGTGAAATCACATAGTGACATAACAGCGGCGGCAGCTGTCATTGACAGCTAACCGTCTCTGCTACCGGCCTGGGGACCAATTAGCAGTCCCCAATGCCGGCGATTGCTGTGATTGGTCAGTCTCTGAAGACTGACCAATCACAGCCGTCTGTGACGTCGTCTGCAGGAGAAAGCTCCTGTCACTTTCTCTGATCTCCTCATTTCTGTGTGAGGAGATCAGAGAAAGCGGTGTAAAAAAAAAAAAAAAAAAAACTATTTTTATTAACCCCTTCCCGAAAATGGGCGTATAGTAACGCCCTGAGGATGAACCGGGCACAGGAGCTGTGCTCGCTCCATCTTCATCGGATGTCGGCTGTAATATACAGCCGACATCCCACTGCAACTACAGCGATCACTGTCCTCTCCGATCGCTGTAGTTTAACCCCTTAAATGCCGCTGTCAATAGCGACAGCGGCATTTAAGTGATTGATACAGAGGGAGGGGGCTCCCTCTGCACCCCATTGCCCCCCCCCCCCGCGAAAAATCGCGAGGTTCTGATGGTTGCAATGGCAACCAGGAAGCCTAGCAACGGCTTCCTGGTTGCCAGGTACGGGAGCCTATTAGGTCCTGCCCAAGGCAGGACGTAATAGGCTCAACGGTCAGTTGTAAAGTGACAGTTACAATACACTGCACTACACAAGTACATACAGAAGTAGTGCAGTGCATTGTACAGGGGATCAGAAGATCAGATCTTCCAGTCCCCTAGTATGTGTAAAATAAAAAGTGAAAAAAAGTAAAAAAAAAAGTTTTAGATAAATAAAAGTTTTACGTAATAAAAACAATAATCGCCTTGTTTCCCTGATCAAGCCCTTTATAATTAGAAAAAAAATGAAAAAAAAAAGACAAAAACTAGACATAATAGGTATCGCCGCGTTCATATTGGCCTGATCTAAAAAAATATCATATTATTTATCCCGCACGGTGAACACCGTAAAAAAAATACCATAAAAAACAATGGCAGAATTTCCTTTTTTGGTCACGTTGTTTCCAAAAAAATGGAATAAAAAGTGATCAAAAAGTCGAGCGTAGCCAAACATGGTACCAATAAAAAACTACAGTGTGTCACGCAAAAAACAAGCCCTCAAAGCTCCGTCGACAAAAAAATAAAAAAGTTATGACTCAGGATATGGTGACACAAACATTTTATTTAGAAAAAAGTGTTTTTATTTTGTAAAAGTAGTAAAACATATAAAAACTATATAAATTTAGTATTGCCATAATCGTATCGAACCGCAGAATAAAGTAAACATGTTTTTTATACTGCACAGAGAACGGCGGTAAAAAATTATAAAAAAAATAGTGAAAGAATTTCTGTTTTTTTGTCTCCTCACCTCAGAAAAAATGGAATAAAAACGGATCAAATTATCGCATGTACCCCAAAATGATACTAATAAAAACGACAGCTCGCAACCAGTATGTAGAAAATGTAAGGCAGTGTTAAAGGCCAATTGCAAAATGAGGTCAAAGGATGACAGAGGAAAACAAGCAAAGTTTTATGCAAGCTGCTAAACAAGACAAGATTTGTAAAACATACCAGTGGACATAGTGAAACGTGGATAAGACGTCTGTACCCGACGCGCGTTTCGGCAACTGCCCGGACGAAGGCAGAAACCGCCACCACCTTACTAACATACATTCATTCATTTGCTGTGTTTTGGTTGAATCCTATTGGATATATTTGCTGTAATCTGGCTTGGTCTTATTGGTTATAGTTTCATCTGTGACCATATTTACCCTGTCTCGCTGCTCCAACAATATGTTCACTGTGAACACGCTGACAAAACAACCATATCTGGTTCATGATTGATTTGACGTCTTTTTATTGTGTGACTTATCCCCTTTTCCATTTTTAATTGTTTTCATGTTCTTATCTAATAAAATTTGTATATTCTTTGTAATTTCATGTGCCTCAGTCGATCATCTTTCTTTGGTACTTCCTTGTGTCAATCGTTGATCGATGCACCAAGTATATCTTGGTCAATACTCAGGATTCAATATAGTGCAGCCAATATAGTTAGCAACGGTGCTTTACAGTTTAGTGGTGAACTTTTGAGCATTATTTATATTGCATTCTGTCTGTTGGTATTTTATTAGTTTACAGCTTACATATACCCTGATGTACTCTGCACATCTTACATATACCCTGATGTACTCCGCCCAGCTTACATATACCCTGATGTACTCCGCCCAGCTTACATATGCCCCCACATTATAAACTGAAACACCAGTAAAACACTAAACAAAACTACTACCAAGCAAAATCTGCGCTCCAAAAGCCAAATGGCGCTCCTTCTGGGCCTGGCAGTGTGCCCAAACAGCAGTTTATGACCACATATGGGGTATTACCGTACTCTGGAGAACCGCTTAACAATTTATGGGGCGTATGTCTCCAGTGGTACAAGCTGGGCCCAACACATTGGGCACTGAAATAGCATATATGTGGAAAATGTCAATTTTCAATCTGCAACATCCACTGTGCACTAATTTCTGCAAAACCTTTGGGGGTCAAAATGCTCACTACACTTCTAGATGAATTCCTTGAGGGGTGTAGTTTCCTAAATGGGGTCACTTCTCGGGAGTTTTCACTGTACTGGTACCTCAGCGCAATGCAACATGGCGTCAAAAACAAATTTTGTAAAATCTCCACTCCAAAAACGAGATTGCACTTTTTCCGTTTAGACCCTTGCCGTATGTCCAAATAGCCGTTTACAACCACATATGGGGTATTTCCGTAATCAGGAGAAATTGTGTAACACATTTTGGGGTGTCTTTTCTCCTGTATTCCTTGTGGAAATGAAAAATTGTGAACTAAATCTACAGGTTATTGGAAAAAAAAATGTTTTCATTTTCACGGACCAATTCTAATAAAATCTAGAAAACACCTGAGGGCTCAAAATGCTCACTACACCTCTAATTTAATTCTTTCAGGGGTATAGTCTCCAAATTGGGATCACATATGGGGAATTTCTACTGTACTGGTACTTCAGGGACTCTGCAAATGCGACATGGCCCCCAGAAACCAATTCAGCAAAATCTGAGCTGCAAAATCCAAATGGTGCTCCGTCCCTTCTGAGCCCTGCCGTGGGTCCAAACAGCAGTTTATTACCACATATGGGTGTGAAGGATGATTTATTTGCTTATATTCTCTGTATGAAATTACATTGTGAATTATCAAGCACGATGCCGAATTACTAAGATATGTATTATGTGAAAGTGATGATAATGTTTAAATGATTTAGTTTCGTGCAGCAGCCATCTTGTCTGGAGTTCCCATCTTGGTTTTATTGTAGTGAATAGAAAAAAGTCATTGTTCCTTTAATACAAGTAATGTTGATTTCGTATGTTTTATCTTTGACCTTGGTTCCCATGCGAAGTTGGACAGGGAGGGAGATGGGAGGGTGGCAAGTATGCGTGAAGGAAGGTCTCTCCCCCATCTCCACGAGGACATTCTGTCCAAAAGAGATAAGGCCTGCAAAAATGTGTGAAGAATTATAATGATGTATCTGGGATGTATTTTATTGTATGCTTTTTACTGAATAACAAATATTGTTACATTGTCTCTGATTGGTTTACCTCAAGCAGACACCCCTTCTGAATTTCAGTTTAACAGTTTGAGTTTGGTAATAAATCCTTCAGAGGAGTATTTTTGAACATATATCAGCGTGTCTGTGTGTTTTCTTCTCCTCTCTCGATATATATCGGTGAAATATCCTAATTAGGATACTGACTAATGGGGTCTGGCCTTGAGAGTCTGTTTGGACTCGTATAAATTTCAGTCTAATATATTTTGAGCGATGGATTTCCACGACATGGGGTATTACAGTAATCAGGAGAAATTGCTTTACAAATGTTGGGGTGCTTTTTCTCCTTTATTCCTTATAAAAATTAGAAAATTATGTGTTTTTTTCCAAAAAAGTCTCTTTTCATCTTCACAGACTAATTCCAATAAATTCAGCAAAAAACCTGTGGGGTCAAAATGCTAACTATACAACTAGAAAAATTCCTTGAGGGGTATAGTTTCCAAAATGGGGTCACTTTTGGGGGGATTCCACTGTTTAGGTCCCTCCAGGGCGTTGCAAACGTGACACGGCACCGAAAACCATTCCAGTAAAATCAGAGCTCCAAAATCCAAATGGGGGTCCTTCCCTTCTGAGCCCTGCTGTGGGTCCAAACAGCAGTTTATTACCACATATGGGGTATTTCCGTAATCGCGAGAAATTGCTTTACAAATGTTGGGGTGCTTGCTCTCCTTTATTTCTTGCAAAAATTAGAATTTTTTACGTTTTTCCAGAAAAAAAAAAAAAGTAGATTTTCATTTTCACAGACTAACTCCAGAAAATATAGCAAAATACCTGTGGGGTCAAAATGCGAACTATACCCCTAGATAAATTCCCTGAGGGGTGTAGTTTAAAAAATGGGGGTCATTTTTGGGGGTTTCCACTGTTTTGGCACAAGACCTCTTCAAACCTGACATGGTGCCTAAAATATATTCTGAAAAAAGGAGGCCCCAAAATCCACTAGGTGCTCCTTTGCTTCTCAGGCCTGTGTTTCAGTCCATTAGCGCACTAGGGCCACATGTGGGATATTTCTAAAAACTGCAGAATCTGGGCAATAAATATTGAGTTGCGTTTCTCAGGTAAAACCTTCTGTGGTACAGAAGAAAATGTATTACATTAGCTTTTTGAAATTTTCTTAAAAATATGAGAAATTGCTGCTAAAGTTCTAAGCCTTGTAACGTCCTAGAAAAATAAAAGGATGTTCAAAAAACGATGCAAACATAAAGTAGACATATGGGAGATGTTAATTATTAACTATTTTGTGTGGTATTACTATCTGTTTTACAAGCAGATACATTTAAAATTGGAAAAATCATAATTTCTTCATATTTTCTCTAAATGTTGGTGTTTTTCACAAATAAGCAATGAATTTATCGACCAAATTTTTGCACTAACCTAAAGTACAATATGTCACGAGAAAACAATCTCAGAATCAATTGGATAGGTAAAAGCATTCCAGAGTTATTACCACATAAAGTGATACATGTCAGATTTGAAAAAATGGGTCTGGTCCTCAAGGCCAAAATGAGCTGGGTACTCAAGGGGTTAATTGTGCTTCATACTTAATGCACCTCATTAATCAAGTCTTCTGAAATGTCTGGAAAATCTCACCGGAAGCGGAGGGAAGCACAGGAACGAGGAGAGGTAAGTAGCTTAACCTCTGATCTAAGTAGTTTGGGGTCTGTATACAGGGGGGGGTTCTGGCCTGGGGTCTAGATCTTTATTTAAGAGCTCTGATGTGTGGTCTGTATTTATTCTTGAGCCATATGTTCTATTTGTGATTCAAATGCGGTTGTTGTGGGCCTGTCCTTTAAAAATGGGTGGGGCATAAGGGAAGATCTTGCGCACAACTTCATATTCCCCTCTTCTGAACAGAACCCATAACGCAGTGTCTCACATCTTTTACACAACAGACACCAACAGAGCACTGATGGAATCGATTAACTTATAAAAGGGTACATTTGGTTCAGTCGTGGTACTGTCATTTTGATGAGGAAAAATAGCACCGCATGCTGCGCTATTTTTCTTGTCATAATTGACGGATCTGCCAAAAGAAGGCTCCGAGCGGAGAATCTGATGGCAGTGTGAGCATATCCTTATTTAGTTAACGTTTATAACTGATCACTTCCTTGGGGCTTCTAGGTTCAAACTTCTTGTTTTCAGGGGGTACTTGGCATGAAAAGCTTGAGAAAACACTGCTTTAGAGTAATAAAAAAAATTAGTTGCAAATAACCTTTAACAAACAGTTAAGTTGAAATGAAATTACCACTGCATCTGTTAAAAGGGGTTGTCTCCTATAGCTAACCCCTGTCCATATGTCCTAATGTGTATATGGAATGCGTGCATGCATTACATGGTTGGCAAGCAAGGGTGCAAGGGAAATGTATAGTGTTTCCTCCAGCGAGGATCCGCAGCTAGCCGGCTTCTAGCGAAAAATTAGTTGTCTATGACAAAACCTCATTAACTGATCTGAGACTAAAAGGTAGTATTACACGGCCCGACAAAACAGCTCATTGATCGGTGCTCATTTGCTCCCTTCACAAGGAGCTACTATGGGGACGAGCGCCCGTTACTCCGATCGCTCGCCCCGATACACTTCCGTCATGTCGGCAGATGTGCTGCGGATAACGATAATAGTTTATGTATTTAAAATGATGCAATTAGCTGATGAACGAGCCGCTATGCAGTGGTTGGAGCCATCTGCTTCCAGCTCCAACTACTGCATACCGTAGTTCAAAACATCCGGCAGCCAGCCAGAACAGTTGATTGGTGCGGGGTCCGCATATCAGACCAGCACCAATGATATACTGGTGACCTATATGGTGGATAGGTCATCAGTTGTCCGATCGTGGAGAGCCCTTTAACACTACCATGATAAATGAGGCCCATTGTCCCTATGACAACGATAAACTGTCAGACAACAGGGCATGTAGTGTTATTAGGGAATATTGACATGCAGCAGATTTGTGAGCATTAAGGATAATCGCTTGCACCAAATAACTGGTAACGAGGCAAGTACTGCACATAGAGATTTGTTTAATATCTGCATTGGTAATGAACTTTCTTAACAAAAAGTACAGGATCACAGGAATTGCAGGTTTAAGGGCTATAGAAATCGGGCACAAAATTAAAAAAAAAATATGTTAGTGGATACTTGGAGTTCAATACCGTGCATTTAAGTTTCAGGTTGATACTCCGTTTGCAACCTGCTCCTAGTTTGAGATTTTTCTCCTGTGGGCATCCCTCCTAGTAATACATGCTGGATGTGAGGTATGTGTCTCCAGGTATGCTGCTGCCTTCAATAGCTGTCATCTATCAGCACAGCTTACTCACTACACTAGCCTGTGTGATTTTCCCTCTGCTTTCCTGAGTTCTGCCATCCCCAAAGACGTTCAAGCTTTCTCTCCTCTCTCCATCCTCTGATCTATTGTGTACAACCTTCCTGCTGCTATATTTAACATTGAGAGAAGGTAAGAGGAGGGCAGATTACATCAGCTCGTCAGGAGAAGTGGACTGATGGAATAGAGTTAGAAGTAGAAGCACAGTCAGTTATTTACAGGAGCTACACAGACTCTACAGAAGCATAATAGTAGGACATTTTTAATGAATACTATTTAGATAGTTGCTGAACAATAAAAAAAAAAAAAAAAAAAAAGTCTAGTTATATACAGTACTGTGCAAATGTTTTAGGTAGTTGTGGAAAAATGCTGCAAAGTAAGAATGCTTTCAAAAATAAACGTGTTAATAGTTTTTTTTAACCCCTTCCCGCCGGATCACGTATATAAACGTCATTAAAATCGGTGGCTTACCGCCTTTTCACGTAAATGTACGTCATGGAGATGAAGCTGGCTCAGGAGCTGAGCCAGCGACATCACCACCGGGTGACAGCTGTATGTTACAGCTGGCACCCTGAGGTATCGGCCAGGACCGGAGCTAGCCTCCGATCCGACCGATTAACCCCTCACATGCTGCGTTCAATAGAGATCGCAGCATGTGAGGAGTTTATAGCCATCGGCACCCCAGCAACGTGATCGCTGGGTTGCCGGTGGCTGAAAAGGCGATCGGAGGGCTAATGCTTACCTCCCGATCAGCCTGTAACGGAATCCTCCTATGCCCCGTCGTCGGCGGGGCCCAGGAGGCTTCCGGTAACATCGGCAAGATGGCGCCGTCTCAGCTTCCGGCTCAGAAGCTGAGCCGGCGTCATCAGCAGTGGGTGTCCGCTGTATGTTACAGTGGACACCCCGATCTATCGCCAGGAACCGGAGCTAGCTCCGATTCCTGGCATTAACCCCTTCGATGCAGCGATCCATTGTGATCGCTGCATCCTAGAGGTTTGTAGAAAATCGGCAGCCTTGCCATGCGATGGCAAGGCTGGCGACTGCTACCATGGCAACAGGAGCCCTAACAATGGACTCCTGTCTGCCATTACGTAAGCGGATTAGGCCCCGCCCAGAGGCGGAGCCTGATCGGCTTGCTGTCAGTGAACAACTGACAGTTCCAATACATTGCACTACATAGGTAGTGCAATGTATTAGAACATCAAACAAACAGTTGGACATTCAAGTCCCCTAGTGGGACTAAAGAAAAGTGTAAAAAAAAGTGTAAAAAAAGTAAAAATAAAAGTTGGAAAACATACAATAAAAGTTTCAAATAATAACACAAAACACAATCGCCCTTTTTCCCTTATCAAGTCATTTATTATTGAAAAAAATAATAAAGCCATACATATTTGGTATTGCAGCGACCGTAACGACCTGAACTATAAAAATATTATGTTATTTATCCAGCGCAGTGAACGCCGTAAAAAAAAACCTCAAAAACACTGCCATAATTACTGTTTTTTTGGTCACTGTCTTCCAAAAATTTAAATAAAAAGTGATCAAAAAGTCGCATGTATCCAAAAATGGTACCGATAAAATCTATACCTCATCTCGCAAAAAACAAGCCCTCACACAGCTCCATCGATGAAAAAATGTAAAAGTTATGGCTCTCACAACTTGGCGACAGAAAAAATACATTCTCTTTCCAAAAGTAATTTTATTGTGCAAAAAGTTATAAAAAAGTTCTATAAATTTGGTATCGCCGGAATCGTACTGACCCTCAGAATAAAGGTAACATGTCGTTTATAACGTACGGTGAACGGTGTATATAAAAAAAAAAGTGGCACGAGCTGGTCATGACATATTTGACACTGAATTGGCATATCTAGGGAAACATTTTAATTTGTACCTTCCGCAGCGCAATCATTTATGGAAAAGACACGTGGGGTGAAAATGCTCACTACACCTCTTAATAAATGCCTTGAGGGGTGCAGTTTCCAAAATGGGGTCACTTCTCAGGGGTTTCTTTTATTATTTCACATCAAAGCCTCTGCAATTGTGAACCAATACTTTATAAGTCGCCATTTTAGGCCTCAATTTTACATGGTACTCTTTCACTCCTGAGCCCTGTCGAATGTCCAGGCAAAAGATTAGGGCCACATGTAGGGTGTTTCTAAAACAAGGAAACTCCGCATAATAATTGAGAGCTGCCTTGTTATGGTGGCACAAGCCGGGCACCACATATTGGCGTATCTAAGGAAAAATTCCCATTTTCATTCTCCCACATCATGTGCACACGAATTTCTGCAAAACACCTGTGGGGTTAACATGCTCACTACACCCCTAGGTGAATACCTTGAGGGTGTTGTTTCCAAAATGGGGTCACTTCTGGGGGGGATCCACTGTTTTGTTCCCACAGGGACTTTGCAAATGCAACATAGCGACCAGAAACCAAATGCAGCAAAATCTGTACACCAAAAGCAAATGGCGCTCCTTCCCTTCTGAGCCCTGCCGTGTACCCAAACAGCATTTTACGACCACGTGTGGGGTATTGCCGTACTCCAGAGAAGTTGCTTTACAAGCGTTGGGGTTCTTTTTTTCCTTTATTTGTTGAGAAAATTAAAAATTTGGAGCTAAAGCTACGTCTTATTGAAGAAAAAGGATTTTTTTAATTTTCACTGCCCAATTCTAATAAAATCTATGAAACACCTGTGGGGGCAAAATGCTCACTACACCCCTAGATGGATTCCTCAAGGGGTGTAGTTTTCTCAATGGAGTCACTTTTTTGGCGTTTTCACTGTTTTGGTACCTCAGGGGTTTTGCAAATGCGACATGGCCTGCGCAAACCATCAAACCATTCCTGCTAAATTTGAGCTCCAAAAGCCAAATGGCGCTCTTTCCCTTCTAAGCTCCGCCGTGTGTCCAAACATCCGTTTATAACCACATGTGGGGTATTGTTTTACTCTGGAGAAATTTCTTTACAAATGTTGTGGTGCTTTTTCTCCTTTAGTCCTCGTGGAAATTAGAAAAAATTAGCTAAACCTACATAATCTTTGAAAGAATGACGATTTTTATTTTCACGGCCTACTTCCAATAATTTCTGCAAAAAACCTGCGGGGTCAAAATGCTCACTATACCCCTAGATAATTTCCTCAAGGGGTGTAGTTTCCAAAATGGGGTCACTTTTGGTGGATTTCCACTGTTTTGGCACCGAAAGAGCCCTTGAAACCGGACATGGTGCCTAAAATATTTTCTAATAAAAAGGAGGCCCAAAATCCACTAGGTGCTCCTTTGCTTCGGAGGCCGGTGCTCCTTTGCTTCGGAGGCCGGTGCTTCAGTCCATTACCACACTAGGGACACATGTGGGATATTTCTAAAAACTGCAGAATCTGGGCAATAAATATTGAGTTGCGTTTCTCTGGTAAAAACTTCTGTGTTACAAAAAAAATAGAATAAAAATGAATTTCTGCAAAAAAAAATGAAATTTGAAAATTTCACCTCTACGTTGCTTTAATTCCTGTGAAACGTTTAAAGGGTTAAGAAACTTTCTAAATGCTGTTTTGAATACTTTGAGGGGTGAAGATTTTAAAATGGGGTGACTTTTTGGCGGTTTCTAATATATAAGGCCCTAAAAGCCGCTTCACAACTGAACTGGCCTCTGTAAAAATAGTCTTTTGAAATTTTCTTGAAAATGTGAGAAATTGCTGCTAAAGTTCTAAGCCTTGTAACGTCCTAGAAAAATAAAAGGATGTTCAAAAAACGATGCCAATCTAAAGTAGACATATGGGGGATGTTAATTAGCAACAATTTTGTGTGGTATAACTGCCTGTCTTACAAGCAGATACATTTACATTTAGAAAAATGCTAATTTTTGAAATTTTTCAGCAAATTTTGGTGTTTTTCACTGGTAAATATTGAATTTATCGACCACATTTTTCCACTATCATAAAGTCCAATGTGTCACGAGAAAACAATCTCAGAATCGCTTTGATAGGTAAAAGCGTTCCGGGGTTATTACCACATAAAGTGAAATATGTCAGATTTGAAAAAATGGGTCTGGTCCTGAAGGCCAAAATGAGCTTGGTCCTGAAGGGGTTAATCAATTAACAAAATATGAAGTAAACAAAACAAGAGAAATCGAAATCAAATGAATATTTGGTGTGACCACCCTTTGCCTTCAAAACAACATAAATTCTTCTAAGTACACTTGCACACAGTTTTTGAAGGAACTCGGCAGGGAGGTTGTTCGAAACATCTTGGAGAACTAACCACAGATCTTCTGTGGATGTAGGCTTCCTCAAATCCTTCTGTCTCTTTTGTAACCCCAGACAGACTGATGTTGAGATCAGGGCTCTGTGGGGGCCATATCATCACTGCCAGGGCTCGTTGTTCTTCTATAAATTGAAGATAGTTCTTAATGACATTATCTGTTTGTTTGGGATCATTGCAAAATAATTTTGGAGCCAATCAGATGCCTCACTGAGGTTATTGCATGATGGATAAGTATCTGCCTGTATTTCTCAGCATCCAGGACACCAATAATCCTGACCAAATCCCCAACTCCATTTGCTGAATTGCAGCCTCAAACTTGCAAGTAACCTCCACCATGCTTCACTGTTGCCTGCAGACACTCATTATTGTACTTCTCTCCAGCCCTTTGGCAAACAAACTGCCTTCTGATACAGTAATATATAAAATTTTGTCTCATCAGTCCAGAGCACCTTCTGCCATTTTTCTGCACCCCAGTTTCTATGTTTTCGTGCAGAGTTGTGTCGCTTGGCCTTCTTTCCACACCGAAGGTATGGCTTTTTGGTTGCAATTCTTCCATGAAGACCACTTCTGGCCAGACTTCTCTGAACAGTAGATAGGTGTACTTGGGTCCCACTGCTTTCTGATTTGATAGCACTGCTGGACATCTTCTGATTTCGAAGGGAAGTAAGCATGATGGGTCTTTGATTTGCTGCACTGTTTCCTTGGCCGAGTACTGCGTCTACGGTCCTCAACGTTGCCCATTTCTTTGTACTTCTTCAAAAGAGCTTGAACAGCACATCTTGAAACCCCAGTCTGCTTTGAAATCTTTGCCTGTGAGAGACCTTGCTGATGCAGTATAACTACCTTGTGTCTTGCTGCTGTGCTCAGTCTTGCCATGGTGGACCTGTGACATGAAACGGTCTTCCACAGCCTCACATTTGTAGCAGAGTTTGGCTGTTCCTCACCCAGTTTTAAGCCTCCACCACAGCTGTTTTTTTTTTACAGTTAATGATTGTGTTTCAACCTACATATGAAAATGATGATTATCGCATGTTTGGCATAGTTGGTTAATCATACACCTGACTATAAACCTACAAAATAAATGTATCTAGAAGAATTTGTGTTGTTTTGAAGCAAAGGGTGGTCACACCAAATATTGATTTGAATTAGATTTATCTTCTGTTCATTCACTTAATTGTATTTTGTTAGTTGATAAAAAATAAAATAAAAAATAACACTTCTATTATCGAAAGTATTCTTACATTGTAGCTTTTTTCCACAACTACCTAAAACTTTAGCACACTGTACATTAGGTAAATATCCAATCCCACTGATCTCACCATGATCAGCAAGAAATCTAATGTGTTTGATCTCCTGACATCTGCTGTCAGGGGGGGATAAGCATTTTGGATTTCAACATACCCAATCATTTGTTCTCTTGGAAAAAAAGCGCAACCACATATCCCAGTCTCACCATTGAAATTAGGATTATAGTATGGGCCAGTACTGCCACGGAGAGACAGGGACTCCTAGAATCATAGCTAACTATGATGCTAGAAGCCCGGCTCCCTAAACTCTGGTCGGTCCAGGAAATACGGCAGACACACGGTCCGTATATCACGGGCCAAACACACGTCTGAATAAGGACTTAGAGCCGAGCACCATCTTATACGTATGCTCAGCAATAAAGTAATGTCTTTCTGATATGTATTAGATTAGCACAGCTTTAATGAGCTTGAGAGGGATAACTAAATCACAACTCCGTTAGTTCTTTTCTGTCAGGCTTCAGTTGCTTTTTCACAGTCAGAATAGAGTAGCATGCTGCAGTATTGTATCAAGCAAAAAAAAAACTCATAGGGCCTGTTCACATCTGCTTTGGAGGCTTCGTTAGGGGCCTCCGTTGCAGATCCGGCATAGATTACCGAAAAAAATAGCGCAGCATGCGCCACTATAGTTTACGGTAAAACCACACGTCCGGTATTCCGGAATGACCCGACGCATATGTGAACAGGGCCATACCTGACGGAAACGTGACTGATTCCTTATAAGTCTACAGGGAAAAAACGGAACGGTCATAACTGATAAGAATGGATCCGTCACTCCGCCTGTAAAAAACAGAAATCATGAACAGAGCCTGTTTAAGTCCTGACAAATTTACTTCACTAGCCACATTTGGTGCAAGAATTATACATGGACTGGAAGAGGGTTCTATCATTTATTTAGGCGCTATGGATTTGACAGGTTGACACTACAAACTCTTCTTCAATAAGGGTTAAGGTTTAGAGAACTTTATGGGCACAATTCAGGATTCATATTTGCATATGTGTTCTATATTGTACAATACAGCTGTGTTTTTGTTTTGTCTATTACTTTTGACTCCGGAATAAAGAAAAAATATTTTTATAAGAATTAATACTGCGGATGCCTAAACAACCCATTAGCCTACGGTCATATAATGTATCAAAACCAAACCTGCTTTTCTCCAGAAACAGCGCCACTCTTGCCTACAGGCTGTGTACGGTATTGCAGCACGTCAGTATACAAGTGAATGAAGCAGAGCTGCAATAACAGACACAGCCCATTCATTGCCTCATTAATTAATGACAAGCATATGTCAGTTGTGGCTCAAAGCTTAGTTATTTAGGGATATGATCACAGCATATCAATACTTACCAATGGCATCCTCCGGAGTAATGCTGATATTATCAGTATACACATACTCTAGAAAGGCGTGAAAAACTGGATAAGGAAACTGGTTCATTTCAATTACATCTTCATTACTGTCATGCAAGAATGAACGAAAATGTTTACATCTGAAGACAAGAGAAAATAAGACACACTCAATTTATAGCCATACATAGAGTCCCCTCTACATGTACCTGACGATATGGCATCCAAATTTTACCTAATCTGAAGAAGAACTTTGTGCACATAAATGTATTTTGCATCCACTAAAAACTTCAAATCTGAGGTCTCAGGATTGTCAAATTCCTTCTTCAGGGACTCTGCTACGCTCAGGTGATCATCTGGCTCTTCAGAATGAAAAAAAAAAGGAAAATGGTTTTTAAAGTGTTTACAGCCAAGTATTTTCTCTATATATTGTAAATCTTTATTAGGCTATTAACGCCTTAGTGACCACCAATACAATACAATGCAAGGGGCCTTAGGCTAGGTTGTCGCCTTTTCACGAGTGTTCCGTGCAGGCTGGAGTCGGGGCTCGGCTGTCTGACAGCCGGGCTCCTGCTCCAACGGCCGCGATCTAAGTTTACCAAAGCATTATAGCAGCGATCTAAAGATCGCATAGTAAAGTCCCCTAGTGAGACTAAAAAGAATAAGTAATGTGAAATAAAAATGAAAAAAAATTACAATAAAAAAAAAATGAAAACCATTTTTTTCCATAAAAAGTGGTTTTTATTTAGTAAAAGTGTAAAAAATAAAAGTACACATATATGGTATCAACATGACTGTAATGACTCAAAGCATAAAGTTAGTATGCAATTTAAACTGCAAGGTGAACACCGTAAAAAACAAAACAAAAAAAAACAATGGCGAAATGCAATTTTGTAATCCATTGTCCCCCAAAAGTCAATAAACGTTAATCAATAAGTACCATGTACCCCAAAACAGTACCAATCAAAACTACATCTCATCCCGCAAAAAAACAAGCACAAAAAAAATCACTACATTGTCGAAAAAATGCAAAAATTCCGGCTCTTGGAAAGCAACGATGTAAAAACAAATAATTTTTAGTTCAAGAGTTTTTATTGTGCAAAAGTCGTAAAACACAAAAAACCTCCACATATGTGGTATCGTCTTAATCGTACCGATCCATAGAATAAAAACGTAACGTGTTATTTACACTGCACAGTGAACGGCATCAATTTAAAACGCATAAAACAATGGAGGAATTTCAGGGTTTTTTTCTATTCCCCCCAAAAAAGAAAAGTTCATAAAAGTTAATCAAAAAATGATAAGTACCCCAAAATTGTGGCATTAAAAAGTACAGGACTTCCGGTTCCGGCGCTGGTATGTGAAGACGCGTGTAACATTGCTCCCGCTCCTCCAGACCTAACAAAGCTGTCTGCTCTTACAAATCTCTCCTCAAGATACACTGGGGTGGAGAAGACCTAACTTCTAAACGACTGGCGTTACCTATATGGAGCGTTACTTGCGGAGGAGCAGCAGAAAACCGGATTTGGAAGACATGGGGGACGACGTTATAGAGGAACAGCCGCCCAAGATGGCGCCGTTAGAGGAGAGACGGGACAGCGCTGACTTGCCGACTCAGCCTCCTCCCACGCAACTTCCTACCTTGCAAGAAACTTTGGATTACAAATTATTGGCTAAAGCAGTGGCCGACCTTATAGCTCCGGATTTGTCCAGCACTCTGGTATCGACGGTGCAATCCACCTTAAACCGCTTACAAGAGAGCATTACCCAGCATGAGGGCCGCATAAACGAAGCTGAACAGAGGATTTCTAATGCGGACGACGAGTTGATTGCGGTGGTGTCCCAGACAAGTGATCTGCATCAGACCGTTAAACAGCTTTACGACCGCATTGAAGACCTTGAAAATCGGTCCCGCCGGAACAACTTGAGACTGGTCGGTTTGCCGGAGTCCATACCAGTTAAGGCTCTTGGAAAGCTGTGTGAGTGTGATTTACCACAGGCCCTGGGCTTATCAGGGCTCAGACGGGTGGAACGAGCTCACCACCCAAACCGCCTGCCTCTGACCATAATGCTGGCAATACTGAGCGGCCCCGACAAGTCATAATGCGATATTTGGATTTTGTGGATAAAGAAGACATCCTTCATGCTTACCGTACCCGAAAGGAACCACTTACCTTTCAAGGTGCACGTATACTCCTCTTTGGAGATTATTCAGCAGATGTGACAAGACAACGACGAGCTTTCAGTGCCACGTGTTCCTTGCTGTTTCGGAAGAACATTCGATTTCAACTCCTGTATCCTGCTATTCTTCGCATTAAACACCCAGATGGAACTTTCCAGACGTTCAGAGATCCGGCGGCAGCAGACCGATTCCTTGCTTCTGAATCTTCACCTACTACATCGGTGATCTCGGATGCGGGGACATCCATCTCCTCACCTAGACGCAGGCCACCCTTGTCGGCCCAGTCGACGCGAAGCTCTCCTTCTTTGACCGAAGCAAAGGGGTCCCCATGTAGTCCGAAGTCGCAGCGCACTACACACCGAGGACGTCAAAGCGGATCGCGACTGCCAGACTGAGGACTATACCTGAGCGGGATGGTTTTGTGTCGCAACATTGGGACTTACTTGAGTATACCTAGCTAATTGTCAATATGGGTTACACTGCTGCGGGAGGGAAGGGTATGAGTCTGGTCTCCCAAAAAGTAAAGACTTGGGGTTTATCTTCTGAGGTTGTTTCCCCTTGTTCTTAACTGTACAACAGGGAGGGGAGTAGATGTGTAACGTTAAGTACCAGAATAATGGGAGTCCTAGACACATATTGTTGGCTATACTTGTTACTTGTTCCTATGCACTGTTGCACTATGTTTAATGTGCCTTTTACTGCATTAGTTCCCATTGGAATCTACTGTTGCACTTTTAGACTGCAGTTACTCACTCGGGAGATATCTTTTAGCTGTCACCATCTTGGCCCCTCAATAGGGACTGGCGCCCGCGTATTAATGACCTATCCAGTTGCTCATATTTATAGTACACCTGTGACATGAAAATCGTAACTTGGAATGTTAAAGGGCTTAGGTCCCCAGCCAAACGTATGATGGTCTTGCGCCATTTGAAAAGACTTCGGGTAGATGTCGCCCTACTGCAGGAGACCCAACTCCTTAAAGAAGATTTCCCGCGTATGCTCAAACTATGGGTTGGGTAGGTGTATGGGTCCCCTGCAGTGGAGCGGAAAGCAGGGGTTTTGGTACTCATTCGTAGGGCATTTCCTCATACGGTCACTGATGTAGTTACAGATGATACACCTCCAACTCCACAGTCCTCAGGGTACGATGAGGTTATGTAATGTGTATGTTCCGAATAGCTCACAGAAACCCTTTTATTATAAGTTTCGTGCCACCTTACTCCTTGATTCATCTCCGGAAATAGTGGTGGGAGGGGACTTCAATGGGGTAGTGTCGCAGCAGGAAGATAGATCGTCCAGACTAGCTACAGATCTGACGACCCCTGTCGCGGGCTCTAATTTGGCCGGTCTTTTGTCCTTTGCATCTTTGATTGATGGTTGGAGACATGTTCATCCTGGTGACCGGGAGAATACTCTTTTTCTCACCCCCACTCTTCTTGGTCGCGTATTGACTATGTATTACTTAGTCATGCATTAATTCCCAAGGTCAAAGAGGTCTCAATTACAGACTTCGTTATTTCAGATCACGCACCTGTCTTAATAGACCTGCTTGATACTCATCCTAAGGGAGACTCTTATCTGTGGCGCTTTCCATCCTTTTTGGCCAAGGATTAAAGTTTTCTGACGCTTCTGAGAGGTTGGTGGCTTGAATACGGGGCTATGAATGAGCAGCATGTATCCGATCCTCAGCTATTTTGGAACACGGCAAAAGCAGTTTTGAGGGGACGCATTATAACACGTTAGTAAACTTAAAAAAGTGGTACGGATACAATACGAGAAGACAAGTGCAGCGTTGCGACGGGCATATACAGATTTTTTAGTAAAGCAGACCCCACTCTCTAAAACCTTATGGATATCAGCCAGGGGAGACTTTGATATATGGGCTGAGCGTCGGGAGGATTTTATTAGGACCCAGCAGGAAGTAATTTATAGACGTTTTGGAGATAAACCTGGGAAATTGTTAGCAAACCTGGCTATGGGAAAGAGACCTTTCCACTGTATCCAACGCCTGAGATCCCCGGGAGGCAATGTTACAGAAGACCCAAAGTCCATTAACACATTACTGGGGAATTATTATGCTTCGCTGTACCGGGACGACCCGGGGGAACTGCCGGAGGGCGAGACCTTTTTGCAAAACCTCTCTTTACCTCAAATCTCTGAGGAACAATTACACGCGCTCAACGCGCCGATAACCGCGGAGGAGGTGCGGAGTGTAATTATGGCCTTGCCCTCGGGCAAGTCTCCTGGGCCTGATGGATACCCAGGTGAATTTTATAAGGTTAAGGGGGCGCAAGTGGCGCCCATCTTGACTAGCCTGTTTAACAACGTATTGTCAGGACAGGATCGGGCTTTCCGAACTAATTTAGCCTACATCAAGCTAATACCTAAAAAAGGTCGAGATCTTGATTGTCCCTCCTCTTATCGGCAGATTTCGCTGATCGATCAGGACCTCAAGATATTGTCTAAGCTCATGGCCAACCGTTTGGCTTTGATATTGCCCTCACTGATAGGCCCATCGCAGGTGGGTTTCGTAAAGGGCCGTTCAGCCGTGACAAACATCCGAAGAGTTCTATTGGCAATGGATAAGGTTGGAGATGGCCGAGGGGGAGAACCGCCTGCCCTGATCACCCTAGATGCAGAAAAAGCATTTGACAATTTGAGATGGGGGTGGTTGGGTCAGGTGCTGGATGCCATGGGTTTTCAGGGGGCTTTTAGACTATTTCTGAGAGTTCTTTACACACAACCTAAAGCTAGTGTACATACGCCTGGATTTATCTCCCCGTCCTTTCCTTTGCTAAAGGGGACGAGACAGGGATGTCCGTTGTCCCCTTTACTATTTGATCTGGCTTTAGAGCCCTTGGCCCGGTCCCTGGATACAGACCGGACCTTTCAGGGTATTTCGATCGGGGGGGGGGGACGACTCTGAGGCTGGCTCTTTTTGCGGATGATATCCTCTTATTTATGGCTCACCCGGATACAGAGCTGCCTAAAGTACTGGATGTCATATCGGATTTTGGCGTTTTTTCGGGATTCAAACTGAATGTGTCAAAATGTGAGGCTCTGTTTCTGGGCACCACAGACCCACGGGGGGGGGGGGGGGGGGGGGGTTACCCACTCAGTTGCATAATATTCCAGTGGCCAAACGATCCATCAAATACTACCTGGGTATACATATTGGGTGCACAGCAGACTCCCTTTATCGTTTGAACTATCTCCCCTTATTTACGAAGATCTTACATGACTTGAAAAGGTGGCATGGTTTACCACTCTCTCTATTGGGTAGGAATCACCTTCTTAAGATGATGAGCTTCTCAAAGCTATTGTACCCTTTACAAACCCTGCCACTTCTTTTGAAGCATACAGATGTCTCAAGACTACAGTCGGCTTTTGGTCACTTCTTATGGAAAGGGAGGAGGACTCGAATCCGTATAGACAAACTCATGGCCACTAAGGAGAGGGGTGGTATTAACTTACCTAATATACAAGGGTACAATTTGGCCTGTTTAGCAAGACACGTCATAGACTGGGTGGAATCTACTAGTTATCATTCAGATCACGCGCTTGAATCACATTTTTGTGCCCCATGGGACCTCTGCACGCTCCTACACTCGTCCCTATCAGCCATGCCGGGGTACATAACGCAATCGGTGATCTGTAGAGATACTTTCATGACTTGGAGGGCGATGAGACGGAGTTATGGTTTATCTTTTCGAATTTCCAAATATCTTCCCCTATGGAATCATCCGGAATTCGCTCAAGGAAGACATAGTAGTCTTTTTGCAGAATGGAGGGCGAGGGGCATTCTAAGGGTGGAACATCTACTCCATGACACGGATCCGAGATGGCTTACGGGTCAAGAATTGATAGACAAATTTGGGTTGAGACCTTTCCAAAGAATCCAATATGCTCAGGTCCAGCATTCCTTTGGGAATGCGCTAAGGGAGGTGGGTCGAGAGGTGATCGCAAACAAAACGGATAAAGCAATTTTTCAATATACTGGAATGCTGTCTGTATCACATATCTACTGCAAAATTAGGGATAGCTTGATTGTTACTCCACCGGAACAATTTTTTACAAAATGGGAAGAACAATTAGGAGACGGGGACCTCAGGGACAAAATTTTGATAGGATGGGGTTCAGTTCGGAAACATGTGATGAGGGAGGTGTGGAGGGATACTCAGTTTCCCATAATGCACAGGGCAATCTTCGGTTTTACTATACCGCCGGGCACTGCTATGCCTGACCGCCTGGTAGCCTGTCCTAAATGTCATATTCAAAAAACAGATCTGTTCCATGGCTTATGGCAGTGCTCGGCAATTCAGCCCTTGTGGTCTCAGGTCCGTGACATGATGGGTACACTGTGGGGATTGACTTTGCCAATGTCACATGTCCTTTTCCTTTTCCACTATTGGGAGGAGACGACGGATGGTGGCAGAGCGTAAGGGAGACACCTGCCCCAACTGTTTCACCTGATCTGTTTGGTAGTTAAACAACTACTGCTACAACAATGGTTGGTATCGACAATACAAACTATGCAAGATGTTGTGAACCAACTAAAGCAATGTTTACACATAGAACGATTAGATGCGGAACGTATGAAAACCAATCGCACTAAAAGATTTTCCATAAAATGTAAGGCATTTATGATATGGCATTTATTTGAATCGGAACTTAAACAGGCGGTGTCTCCCTCCACGCTCACCAAATGGTACTTGTTGGAAGTCTTAAAGGGTACGCTGGGTCGTCTGCATTTGTGGGACAGCTGAATTTCTTACCAAACTAAACTAGGATTTTCTCTTCCCGAGAAGGTGGGAGGGGTTTGCCCCCCTTTTTCCTTACTACTGCTTCATGTATAATTTTTATTTAATTTTTTGATACAAACTAATGTGCAATTTCTTTATTTGTTACATTACACTTTGTGGTAATACTGTTCAATATGTTTGAGCCTGCGTGCTCTTATTTGTTGTATGGTTTTGTATAACTTGAAGAAAATAAAAAATAAATTTTTAATAAAAAAAAAAAAAAAAAATACAACTAATCCCACAAAAAACAAGTCCTCATACAGCTATGTCGATGGAAAAAAAATAAGTTATAGCTCTTTGAATGAGACTATAGAAAAACAAAAAAAATAGCTTGGTCATTAGGACCCAAAATGGGCTGGTCACGAAACGAATCCGTTAAACATAATGTTTACACCTGCGTTGGAGGCTCCGTTAGGGGCCTCCGTTGCACATCCAGCAGAGATTACCGAAATGGTAGTGCAGCAGGCTGCGCTGTTTTTTGCGGTAATACCACGGACAAGCCGACAGAACCCATTAAAGTCAATGGGTTCCGTCGGCCACCAGTGGTGTCCATGGTGCAACGGAACCGTCGCTTTCAGTTTTCCCTTGTTCTGCTGCTCTGACAGAGCAGAGCAAATGAAAGCAGCGACGCAGACGCAAAATATCTGTTTGTATCCATCATCCATTGACTTCAATGTTAAAAAAGGAAAGGAAAGCCCCTTTGTTAAGTTTCCGTTATTTTGGACAGAAAAAAATAGCGGCGCAGACTACGCTATTGGTTCCGTCAAAAAAAAAAACGGAAGCCTGACTGTACAGAGCATAACTAAGCACAGCTGCTGCGAATACAAAACCCATTTAAATCAATGGGCAGTTTGACGGAAACTTTTATTTGTGTTTTCTGTTCCTATAACAAAGCAGAAGCACGGAAATGCACAACTCAGATGTGAACAAAGTCTAATCTTTTGATGTGTAAAAAACCTGTCAATCTACAATCAACAAGTAAATGTCAATGTCTTTCAAGTTTCCATTTAACTATGAATACAGGTAATGGTTTAAGGATTTCTCACCTACAGAAAGGAGGCGCCACATTATAGCAGGGGTGGAAAAGCAGGCAAACACATCATCTGTGCAAGAGAAGTGGGTGAGATGAGGAGAGATGACAGCTTGTCCTCGACACTGTCCCCACATAAATACCTGACCACTCTGAGACTTCGCAGCAGACGTGTGGGATGAGTGGCAAGCCGCAATTTCCACTATTCTGATGAGAAAAACACAATTTTTAGACGCGGTAGTGATACATCTATCTGCAGCTCAGTATCATCAAAATATAAACATATGAATTCGGACATATGCATGCCTAATGTAATGGAACAGGCTATTTGATTTTAAAGGGTAAATAAAACTTTCAGAAAACTTCTGACATGTCATAGTGACTTGTCAGAAGTTTTGATCGGTGGGGGTCTGAGCACTGAGACCCCCACCGATCGCTAAATGAAGCGCTCGGGTGAGAGCTGAGCCGCTTGGATTCTGATCGGCTTTTCTCGGAAAGCCGAGCAGTTGGTGTACGGGCTCATAGGTTTGAGCCCGTACACCAACTGCTCAGCTTTCCGAAAAAAGCAGATTAGAAACTAAGAAGCTCAGCGCTCACACGAGCGCTTCGTTTTAGCGATCGGTGGGGATCTCAGTGCTCAGACCCCCACCGATCAAAACTTCCAACATGTCACTATGACATGTCAGAAGTTTTCTGAAAGTTTAGTTACCCTTTAACATATGAAGGTCCTTTGTGAAACTACTGGATACCATTTACTATTTGTTAGCAGTAAAAATACTCCTCAATATTATATACACATTATTATATAAACGTACTCATGCATACAATTAGTGGGCTACACTGGACCACATATGAAAGAAAGGCTCGACAACAAGCAGCTGTATTTTCTGTATTTGCAGTAGTAGCCATATTAGATGCTCCACACCTGTGAAAGGACTCATACTTCAGCTCTGGCATATTTCTGAAAAACCCTCTGTTTACAATAGCATCAATTATGTTTAACCCCTTAATGACCGGGCCATTTTGCACGTTAATGACCAAGGATTATTTTTTTGCTTTTTCATGGTCGCATTCCAAGAGTCATAACTTTTTTTTTATTCTGTCGACATCGCCGTATAAGGGCTTGTTTTTTGCGGGACGAGTTGTATTTTGTAATTGTACCATTTTTAGATGCTTATAATGTATTGATTAACTTTTATTAACTTTATTTTAGGAGAGAATTGAAAATAAGCAGCTATTCCAGCATTGATTTTCACTATATAAATTTACGCCGTTTACTATGCAGCGTAAATAACATGTTCACTTTATTCTATGGGTTGGCACGGTTACGGGGATACCAAATATGTAAAGGTTTTATATGTTTTCCTACGTTTGCACAATAAAAAGCCTTTTAGAAAAAAATTACTTGTTTTTGCATCGCCGCATTCCAAGAGCCGTAACGTTTTTATTTTTCCGTCGATGTGGCCGTATGGGGGCTTGATTTTTGCGGGCCAATGTGTAGTTTTCATTAGTACTATTTTGGGGTACAAAGGACTTATAGATTAATTTTTATTTAATTTTTTATGGGGGGAATGGGAGAAAAGAGCGAATTTTGCCGTTGTTTTTTGCAGTTTTTTTGGACGCCGTTCATCCGGCGGTTTAATTAATGTGTTCATTTTATTGGTCAAGTTGTTACGATCGCGGGGATACCATATATGTGTATGTGTGATTTGTTTTGACACTTTTACAAAATAAAACCACTTTATGGGCAAAAATTTGTTTTATTTGATTTTCACTAACTTTTTTTTTTTTTTTTTCACAAACTTTATTTAACTGGATTGAAATTATTTTTTTTAGTCCCACCAGGGGACTTCACTATGCGATGTGCCGATCGCATATATAATGCTTTGGTATATTTAGTATACCAAAGCATTATTGCCTGTCAGTGTAAAACTGACAGGCAACCTGTTAGGTCATGCCTACGGCATCGCCTAACAGGCAGTTGCTGAAGACAGACCTGGGGGTCTTTGTTAGACCCCCGGCTGTCATGGAAACCCGACGGCGACTCGCGATTTGTTTGCGGGGGCGCCGATGGGGTGACAGAGGGAGCTCGCTCCCTCTGTCAAACACATTAGATGCCGCTGTCACTATTGACAGCGGCATTTAATGGGTTAAACTGCCGAAATCGGAGCGCGCTTCGATTCCGGCAGTTGCAGCAGGAGCCAGGCTGTGTATAACAGCCGTGCTCCTGCCGCTGATCGCGTGGGTACAGTCTCAGTACCCTCGCCATCACAGGACGGATATATCCGTCCTCCTGCGCGAACTAGCAGCTGCTGAGGACGGATATATCCGTCCTTCGGCGTTAAGAGGTTAATACAGAGTATGCAATGCATTTGTCTGCCTGGTTTCTAATCTTTCTCCACAGAGCTGGTTAAGTGTAATGGTATCATTTGGGCAATTCTTGTTCAGGTTAAAATTAAAAAAAATACTAACACGGATAGATTAATTAATTAGAATTAAGCCGTGAAAATGGAAAAACATTTTTTGTCCCCAATAAGATGTCGTTTTCGATCAATATTTTTCATAGGGAAGAAGGAAAAGCACCCCAACATTTGTAAAGCAATGTCTCCCGAGTATGGTAATACCCCATATGTGGTTAAAAACTGCTGTTTGGACATATGGAGGGGGGGGGGGGGGGTTCAGAAGAAAAGGAGTGGTATTTGACTTTAGAAGCGTAGATTTTGCTCGAAAGGTTTGCAGACGCCATGTCGCATTTGCAAAATCCGAGATAGTACCAAAATAAAAAGTGACCCAATTTCAGAAACTACACACCTAAAGGCATTTCTCAAGGGGTGTAGTGAGCATTTAGACCACACATGTGTTTTTCAGAAATTAATACACAGTGGATGATGCAAAGTGAAGATTGCAATTTTTCCACTGAAATGCCACTTCACCACTCAATATGTTGTGCCCAGCTTGGGCTACTGGAGAATCTTACCCCATACATTTTTAAGTGGGTTCTCCAGAGTTTGGCAATGCCTTACATGTGGATGTAAACTGCTGTTTGCACACACTGTAGGGCTTAGACGGGAAGGAGAGCCATTTGGAGCGTGGATTTTGCGTTGTAGTAGTTTTGTTTGGAGTTTTACTGGTATTTCAGTTTATAATGTGGGGGCACATGTAATCTGTGCCGAGTACATCAGGGCATAATAGGAGGGTATAATAATAGGGTTAATAATAAAACGGCATAGATGTATAGTAGGCTGTGAAGCAATCCTTTATGCGCAGGCCGGTGTCGCACTGATGAACAATGTCCTTTCTTATCCCCTTTTGTAACACTCTGCACCTTTTCGGGACTTTTCCTCCTTTGTAGTTTGGAAAATTTTGCTGGGAAAGTGTTGCGCTGGTATAATAGGGGCGTCCTTTCCTAGTTTCTAAATACTAGGGCCCTGAAACTGAACGAATGCACAACCGGATGTTTTTTCATCACCACATTACTAGCGCCATAAATTATTTGTTTTTTCCCGGTTGACGGAGCTGTGCAAGTGCATGTTTTTTTACCAGACAAGCTGTAGATTTTATTGGTACCATTTTGGGACACATGACTTTTTGATCACCTTTTATTTCATTTTTTGGAAGAGGAAATGACCAAAAACAAGCAATTCTGGAATTGTTTTTTATTGGGGGGTTTTTCAGCATTCACCGTGCACCATAAATTACAGGTTAACTTTATGCTGCGGGTCGATACGATTACGTCGATACCAAATTTATATAGGTTTTTCATGTATTGCAGCTTTTGCACAATAAAATCACTTTAAAAAAAAAAAAAAAAAAATTATTTGTTTTCTGTGTCGCCATACCCCAAGATCCATAACTTTTTTATTTTTGCATGGACAAAGCTAATTTTTATTGGTACTATTTTGGGCTAAATGTGTCTTTTTGATCACTTTATTCCATTTTTTTGGGAGGAGATGAGACCTAAAAACCGTGATTCTGGCAGTTTTTTCATATTTTTTTTACGGCATTCGCCGTGCGGGATAAATTACGTAATCGTTCTATAGTTTGGGTCGTTACAGAAGCAGCGATACAATGTATATATTATTTTGTTTTTTCAATAATAAAAGACTTATGGGAAAAAAGGCAATTTTGGTTTCTTTTAATTTGAAACTTATTTTTTACAACATTTTTATTTACTTTCTTTAATCTTTTCCCACTAGGGGACTTTAAGTCCTGCACTGCTGATCGCTATTGTAATACACTGCACTACATACATAGTGCAGTGTATTAGAGCTGCCGGTCATACACTCACAGCAAGCCTATGAGGACCCGCTTCCGTTCATGGCAGCCATAGAGGCCATTGTTAGACCTCCGGTTGCCATACCAACCATCCGGTATCCCATCGATCGCTTTGCTGTGGTGCCGGTAGGCTAAAAACCCCTCAGATGCTGCGCTCTCTAGAGCACATCATCTGAGGGGTTAATTGGCTGGATCGGAGACTAGATCCGGTCTTGAAACTTTACAGCAGGGTGTCAGCTGTAACATACAGCTGACACCCGGTGATGATGGTGCAGATTCTGCTTCTGAGACTGCACTATCACCGCTACGTAACTGTACAGCAGTTTGCGGGAACCCCTTCCCGACAGCACCATATATGTATGGTGGATGTTGGGAAGGGGTTAAGGCTTGTAAACTACAAGGTCAACGATAAGCAATAACAAAAATTGATCACCATCAATTAGTGGCAGTAGGAGTTTGGCTTTGTTCACATCTGCATCAGAGGCTCAGCATGCTGCGCTATTGTGTCCGGTAAATTCACGGACACCCCCACAGAAAGCCGATGGAACTTATTAAAGTCAATGGGCTCCGTCGGAAAGCGGCAGTGTCCGATGTGCAACGGAACCGTTGGTTCCGTCAATCCCTTGTTCTGCTCCTCTGTCGGAGCAGAACAACGTAATGGCTCAACGCATATATGAACATAGCCTAAATGTTAATGCCATTCATAGCGACATTTACAATACATTGCCTGTCTAGTGCACGGCTCTTATCGTTTTTTTGAGGAATACTAAGCGCACCCCCCTTCCTATATAGTTCTAAGTAGTTCCCACCGACTGTCGATACCAGGTTCTCATGAGAGCTGCCAACGATGGGGAGAGAAAATTCATTAATGATAGCTATGATGGAAAGGATTTATCAAACCACAAAAAGTGTATGTGTGTGTGTGTGTGTGTGTGTGTGTGTGTGTGTGTGTGTGTGTGTGTGTGCGCGCATAAACGGGACTTTAGTCCTACCTGAGTGACTGGGCAGTTGATCTGTTGATAACCGGAAGTGATGTAGAACAGTACAATCTGACATCAACCGTGCACCCTCTTACTGCTTGACAACAAATGACAATTTAAAGTATTGTCCAGCATCTTCTGCACTACTCCGATTCTAGTTGTCATTTGTTAGTGGGCATTAAGCAGGAACAGGGCTAAAAATGTTCAGCTATTAGGTACATATACAAAGAAACAATGCATTAACCCCTTCCTTCCGCAGACATTTTTCTGGATTTTCACTTTCGGTTTTTTCTCCCCACTTTCCAAAAGCCATAACTTTTTTATTTTTCCATCAATATAGCCAACTGAGGGCTTGTTTTTTGAGGGACGAGTTGCAGATTTTCACTGCACCATTTATTGTAGCATATAATGCAGTGGGAAATTGGAAAAAAAATGGTGGGTTGGAATAGGAAAAAAATAGCGACTCCTCAATCTCATTCACCATGGGGTAAAAACGGAATGTTAACTTTAATCTGCGGGTCAATGCAATTACAACAATATCAAATCTATATTGTTTTTTTATGCTTTACTACTTTTACAAGGACAAAACCGATTGTTAAAAATAAAATTTGAGTTTTGTTGCCATATTCTGAGAGCCACAACCTTTTTTTTTTTCTGATTAAGCGGTACAAGGGCTTATGTTCTGCAGGGTGAGCTGTTTCTATTGGTACCATTTTGGGGTACATGAGACGTTTTTGCCACTTTTTATAAAAAAAAATTTGTGGGAGATAAAGTGACCAAAAAAAAAGAGATTCTGGCGGTTTAATTTTTTATGGCGTTCACGATGCGGGCTAAATAATGATATATTTTAATAGTTCAGACTTTTACGGATGCTGCGATACCAGTTGTTAATTTTTTTATTGTTTTTACATTGTGCGGAGGGAAAAAAAATGGGAAAAAGGGGTTTAACATAATATTTTTATATATTAAAAAAAAAGTCACTGTATTTAACTTTTTTTTTTACTAGTCCCCCTAGGGGACTTGAACCAGCGATCGTTGGATCACTAATGTATTGCAGTACATCAGTATACTGATGACACTCTCTTATGAAGACTTGCCTGAGTTAGGACTTCATAGCAGTACAAATCATCAGGCCCCCAGGCTGCCATGTCAATCATCTGCACTCCGCGATCGCGCCTTGGGGGGGTATTGCAATGTTACAGGGGGACATCCCCTGTTTCTAACCACTTAAATGCTACGATTGCTATCGACCATGGCATTTAACTGGTTAAACAAGTGGGATCCCGCTCGTTACACTGAAGTGTCGGCTGTAAGATACAGCCGACACATTTGTTCTATGGAGCTGGCTCAGCCCGGGAGCCCTCTCCATACTCCAAAGGTGCACCGTATATATACAGCGGACGTTGGGAAGGGGTTAAATCATATATGTACAGAGGGGTGATATGTCCATTTTCTGATGTACTCTAGAGAGTGAACCCTAAATTCGGTATCTCTATAGTACATAATAAGCAATCAGAATGCTGATTAGAATGCCAAATGTTGCCCCTTGTCTTCTACTAACTGATACTTTCAATTTACTGGGCTTGAGTCCATGGTATCAAATGGCATGTACACAACAGTATATATGGCCAGATTCCAGACAGGGACATAAAGTTATAAGTTATGTTCACACAGTGAATGGTTTGAGAAATATGTAAATGTAGCATCTTCACACTTTGAGGGATAAAGTTATTTTCACTGGGGACTAGGCAACACTTTGTTGTGGAGTGGCCATAAATAATATAATGTTATAATGTACATTGTTCCCTTTAGATTATAATGCCTCTAGAGCTTTAGACCATGTATGGCCACAAAAGATCCACTGTAAACTGTAGGGTTACAAAACATGGTACAAAATTTACAGAACATGGTATCTTATTGAGGAGAAAATTTCTGTATTTATTTTACTCCTAGTGCATTCTTCACATATGTATACATACAGGACTGTGTATGATAACACAATTTATTATTATACTGAATGAACTGCTACTCTCAAAAACACACTGAGTCTAACTAAAAAGGCCAATGACTACCGTAAGTGCCCCCTCTGCTCTGAGAAACAGCTATAGTGGTGTCAGGATCGGGCACTAGAGACGCTCCTAATAGCATAGGGGAGGAACTGGCAATCAGTGCAGAGAGCCTGTAGCATGGAACATAAAGATGCCCCCTCCAAGGAACTTTCGATCACAGTGCCAGGTACATGAAAAATAGTATTTTTTAAATCTCTTTCTCGTTGAATTCACTGGGGGACACAGTATCATGGGTATAGGTCACTGTCACTAGGAGGCAGACACTAGGTAAATATAAAAATAAAAAGTATGGCACCACCCAGTGGGCTATGAGGAGCACTCAGCTCCTCAGTTTGTACCAAGAGCAGTAGGAGAGCAGAGCGGGTTTAATACAATATGTTTCAAATGAGAAAAGAAACCTCAAGAAGTCCAAAAATGTAACAAAGAAATAGGGCGGTACCTGTGTCCCCCAGTGAATTCAACGAGAAAGGGATTTTACCGCTAAAATCTCGTTAAAATATTCACTGGGGGACACAGAACGATGGGACATCCTAAAGCAGTCCCTTAGGCCTTATTCAGACGAGCGTATTTCACTTCCATCTTACGGGCGTTAAAACAACGCACGTCACACGGACCTATGCAATTCAATGAGGCCATTCAGACATTGTGTTTTTCACGCAGCGTGTCTGCTGCGTGAAACTCACTGCATGTCCTATACTTGTGCGTTTTTTTTCAAGTCAATAGGTGCGTGAAAATCACGGACAGCCCACGGACGCACATCCGTGTGCTGTCTGTGATTCACGCAACTGTTGCTAAAGAAATTAGAAAAAGAAAACCACCTCCTTTAGTTTATTTTGCGGACGTAAAAAACATGCTACATACGGATGACATACAGACGTAAAAAACGCAGACACGCACCGTACACAGATGTCACACAAACTGCAACGCAGGAAAAATTCTGTGTTTTTTACGCGTACAAAACGGACACGGTCATGTGAATAAGACCTTAGAGTGGGGAAGAAAAAAAAAAAAAATTGACAGCCATGCGAGCAGCCTAAACCACGGCTGCTTACAACGCCATCCGACCCAAACTTGCATCAGCAGAGGCCAAAGAATGGATCCGGTAAAACCACGAAAAAATATATAACGAGAACCAGGTGGCAGCTTTACAGACCTGAAGGACACAAGCCTGATGCCACACCGCCCAGGAAGCCCCAACTGCCCTGGTAGAATGAGACGTGACCCGGAAGGGAGGTTCCCTACCATTAAAGTATGCCCTTTTAACGGCCAACCGTATCCAGCTAGCAATGGTGGCCTTTGAAACCGGGCCATCCTTATAACGGCCCTCAGGAATGACAAATATGGATCCCGACTTCCGGAAGGCCTTCGTAGCTGTAATGTAGACCTGAAGGGCTCTATTGACATCCAAGCAACGTAAGGCATGTTCACGTGGATGAGAACGTTTAGGATAAAACTAAATTAAGATGGAAGGGGGGAAACCACCTTAGAAAGGAAGGATGGCGCTGGATGTAGCACCAGCTTGTCCCTATGAATTACCATAAACCGGGACTTGCAGGACAAGGCTGCCAGCTCAGAAACTCTACGGATAGGAGGTGATCGCCACAAGGAAAACTACCTTCCGGGATAAGATCCTGAGAGAAACTTCTCGCAAAAGGTTAGAAGGGTACAGCCTGGTGAGCGTCAAAGACCTGATTGAGATTCCAAGGTTTCCGAGGAGACCGATAAGGTGGAGCACAATTTCCTCGCAAAAAAGTCTTAATTGAAGCGCGGAAATCCAAAATGAATTGTAAAAGGATAGGGCTAAAACCTGCCCCTCTGGAGTAGTCAATCTGAGTCCCTGATCCAAACCGACCTGGAGGAAGGCCAGAATTTGCAGGATGGAGAAGCGGAGGGGGTTGATCTGATGGGATTCACACCACCTAAAAATAAGCCAAGCAAGGGCAATGGTAAATCCTTTGGGATTGAGTCTTCCGGGGCTTGATCATATTCTGAATGACCGGATCAGAGAAATGGAACTTCAAAACCACGGTCTCAACAGCCAGGCCGTCAAACGCAGTAGACCCAAAGCAGAGTGGAACATTGGACCTTGAGAAACGAGGTTGTGCCGCAGAGGAAACCGCCACGGGGCGTCTGCTAACAGAGCATGAGATCCGCGTACCAAGCTCTGCGAGGCCAGTCTGGGGCAACTAGAATAGCTGGAATACCTGCGTCCTTGACCCTTTTCGGCACTCCAGGCAAGAGTGAAGGGGAAGGAAAGAGATAAAAACGGGTTAAAGTGTGCCCAGGGGAGAACCATAGCGTTGGCTCCTATGGCCCTGGGATCCCTGGTTATGGTGACGTAGCCCTGGTATTTGTGATTGAGGTGAGAGGCAAAAAGATCCACATCCAGGAAACCCCACCGAATGGAAAATGCGATGAAAAATATCTGGATGAAGAGACCATTCTCTGGGATCCAGGCGTTCCCGGCTCAGGTAATCCACCTCCCAGTTGTCTACTCCTGGGATGTGCACTGTTAAGATTGCTGGGAGATTTTGTTCCACCCATCAAAGGGTCTTGGCGGTTTCCCTCCATACAGTCCTGCTTCTTGTACCTCCCTGATGATTGTAGTACCAAAACATTAGATGTAGCCCATAGTCCTAGGTCGAAACGCATAGCTCCTTGTACTTAGAGACACACACATGCTGTCCACCACACGTTTTTTTTAATGAAATAATGCTCTTTATATATTTTCTTCCATAACTGGGGATTTAGCTAAATTTTCCACGCTAGTGCAGGAGCGCCTTAAAGAGTGATCGTTTTTTTAACCTATTTTCCACATCGGCTCCCGCTGACCACTCAGCCACTGGTGTCCACTACTAGGGCCAGCAGACTGCCTAGGTACGGAGCATATTGGCTCCACATGCTCGATGATCGAGTTGTGCCGGCCACCTAGCACAACTACATAAGGTGAGTGTATTACTCACATATACACCTGTGCTATTACCATCCACCCTGTAATTACAGTATCGCTCTGTGTCTGTCTTTTTTTTATCCCCATATTACTGTCGATTACGGTACGCCACCGCTGTAGAGTTGTCTGTCTGTATCCACACTGGAAGACCCTGGAGATGAGATGTCCAGTGAGACAGGTTGAGCAAGATGTTGATATGGAGCTCAGCTTCCGGGTCGGACCAGGTGCCCTGGACTGTGAGGCAGCCGAAGACCCCCCCCCAGCCACACACACCTGCGTAAGTTGTGATGACTTGCCAGTGGAGACTTGTAAAGGGTTTTCCCTGTGAGATGTTGGTGAAATACATCCACCACTGCAGCTCCTTTTGACCGAAGGGGGCAGACGGATAATCAGATCTAGGAGTCCGGAGACTTGTCGAAACGAGATAGAATCGCCAGCTGTAGAGATCGGGAGTGAAATTGAGCAAATGGGACTGCCTCGAAGGTTGAGACTATCATCCAAGACTTTCATGCAGAAGCGGATGGAGCAAGGAGCATTCCTGAGGAGTACTGACACTCCCTGTCAGAGTGGAGATTTTGTCTCTCTGTAAGAATACCATGGCTGTCTAAGTATCCAGAACCAGCCCTAGAAACTTCATTCTCCGAGAAGTTCTGCGTTCTTGCCATGACTAAGAACGCAGACCGCGTTCGAAACGCGTAGGCTTGGGCATTCACCCCAACTACTCCTACCTTTCTGCCTTGGGACTGCGTCTCCCTTCTGATTTTAAGAATTTCCTGAAATAAACAAGGGACTTGTTTTTCCCTTTTAACCAACATCAGCGCTGGATCATTTCCTCCTTCACCTTGCTATTTCATACCGCGGGCCGTCGCGGGGATCCGTTTGACGCTGCTTGAAGACGCAGACCGGTGAGCTGGAGGTTTCTCCCCGTTTTTCATATTGAAGGATGACTTGATGCCATTGATCAGCCATCTGAATCTGCAAAGACACTCCAGTGTAATGTTGAGGATGTCCAAGTTCTCCTGTTTGGAAGGTGCCTTCCCCAGTAGATCGTCCAAGTATGGGATAACCGCTATCCACCTGGATCTGAGGAGAGTCATGAGCATGGCCATGACCTTGGTGAACACCCTTAGAGCCATGGCTAGCCCGAAGGAGAGGGCCACAAACTGGAAATGCTCAGAAACCTACTGCAAAGCGCAGGAAACCCTGATGTACTTGAGCAATGGGAAGATAAAGATAAGAATCCTTTGTGTCTATTGAGGACAGAAACTCGTCGACCTCCAAGGAAGAGACTACCGATCAAAGTGACTTTAAATCTTCACATATTAAGACATTTTAGATCCAAAAGACATCAGTCCTTTTGTACTGTGAAAAGGTTGGAATAAAACCCTTTGAACAGTACTAGAGTTGGTACTGGGACAATTACTCCTCAATGGAGGAGACTTTGAGGCTTGAGAAAAAGCTTGGGCCCTGGAGGGGCACAGAGGGAGTCTTGACAGGAAAAAACGCCTTGGAGGGTGAGAAGAAAACTATTTTGTAGCCTGTCGACACAACCTTCTGCACCCAGGCATCTTCAATGTTTTCTGGCCATGTCTCCTGGAAGGAGAGAAGCCGTCCCCCCACCAGAGGAAGCAGCTTGGGTGAGGGCAAATTTTCAGGCTGTGGAAGCCCACTGTGCCGGAGCAGGTCGGGTGGGTCTATTGTGGGGCTGCCAGAAGTTTGTAGACTGGAAGGAATGTCCCTGCGCTCGGAAGGGACAGGAGTCCCGTGTGTTCTGCCTCGGACGTCGGGCTGAGTACCAAAATGAACTAAACCATCTGTGTCTTCTGACTGAGGGAACTGTCCAAGTTTGACGATGTTGTGGAAGAAAAGTGCTCATTCCTCATGTAGTCTCAGAAATTAATTGGACCAGGTCAGACCTACAAAGGAGAAACTGGGCAAATGGAAGGGAGAAAACCTTCTTCCTAGAGGTACTATCAGTATTGCAGTTCCTACTCCATATGGCCTTGCGGACAGCTATCGCATTAGCCATGGCCTTAGTCAACCTTTGGGCAGATAGGACAGAGACCACACAAATATATTTAGACATCAGCAAAAGCTGTGCAGCTAGAAGGGAAGTATTCACCCGAGAGTCCCCTGAATCAATTGCATCCTGAAGTTGAGTATCTAGTTCAATACTAGCCAAGCTAACCCAATATGCTGCAAAAGAGGGAGTCTGACTGAAGCCGCGGCTGCGCTGAACATTGCTTTTGCCATAGACTCCACTTTGGCATCAACAGGATCTTTGGAGGCGGAAGCATCTGCAACCATTAAGGTATTTTCATAAAGCCGAACCATGGGAGAATCTACGAACACACGTAGTGTGGCTGTCCGGCATCCTCAACCGCCGGTGCAGTAGTAATAGGGGACTGGGTGATCAAGGCGGGGAACATCCACCAGAAACATGCCCACTGATGTGGGAAGAGCATCTGCCAAAATGACGGGTATCCACTGAAAAAGTAGGAATTCATTTCACCCAGCGCCCGCAGGGGAGTCCCCAAGTGGAACACACGAGGGACTCGCACCTGAAAAAGAAATAAAAATAAATCTAGCAGAATTGCCTGCAGTGCAGGACATGACTGCCTCCTACGGACACAAAGCTAAAACTGAGGAGCTGAGTGCTCAGCAGGGGGTATAGCCCACTGGGCAGAGCCACATATTTTTTTTTTTTATATTTACCTGGTGTCAGCAGTCTATACCCATGGTAATGCGTCCCCCAGTGAATACTTTAACGAGAAGCGTATATTTATAGATATGCAACCTGCATGACCGACACCTTGGGTTTATTTATGCTGCTCTCACCGTCCTGTAAATAGCACGGACAGCAGTATTAAGAGATCTGCTGACAGATTCCCTTTAAAGGAACAGTGTCACGAAAAAAATATTTTTTACATCAGTTTGATTTTAGTGTTTTATTAAAAACTTTTATATTTGTGTGTTTGTGTTTTACTTTTTTTTATTTTTTCACTTTTTCTTCCCTATGGGGGCTGTCATTTTTTTTTCCATTTCTGTATGTGTCGATTAACGACACATACAGACATGGAATACGGCAGCTACAGTCCCATAGTGAATGCGAACGGGGCCCGTTCCATCCACTATGCTGTACGCCGTCTGTGTGGGAACGGCGCATGCGCCGCTCCCACACAGTCCAAGTTGAACTGTACGCCGTCCGGCGCCATTTTCCTGTAGACCGGAAGTCACGGCCGGACAGTAAGATTACTACTTCCGGTCGCGGCTTCCGGACTTGTGCACTTGGAGCGGCAGTAGCAGACGGCGCGGACGGACAGGAGGGAGCGGCGGCGACTGGAGCAGGTAAGTTATTTCTGTGTATGTAAGTGTTTTACTGTGTGTTTACTAGTGTATGTAAACCTACTACACTGTGTTAGCTCAAAAAATGGCGACACACAGTGTAGGAGGTTTGACCGTTCAATCCCCACGTTTCTCCCGGCACTAGCCAGGATAAAGGAGGGGGGGATTCTGAGAGCTCACTAGAGCGAGTGAGTTTTCTCAAATTTTGCAGCATAAAGCAATGTGGTTGCTTTACCACATGCAATGCTGCAATTTTGGGAATTGCTCCATCTAGTGACCAGCACTGGGAAATATTATAAATTAGAATCTAATTTATAATATTTCCTGACTCGTGAAAAAAATTAAAACAATGCTTAAATCACCTATACACTAATTGTTTAACTAAAAAAAAAAATACATTTTTTTCTAGCGTCACATTCCCTTTAATAATGGACAACATCCTAGAACAGTTGTGGGCAACTGGCGGCCCATTACACAACTCCAAGTGTACACTCTGCTGCCCTGCTAAACACTCTGTATACATACACTCAGTGGCGTAACTACCGCTATAGCAGCCGTAGCGGCTGCTACGGTGCCCGCGGCATGAGGTGGCCCGTGTCGCACGCCGGCACGGGCCCCCACCATGGCCGGAGGCTCCGCTAGCAGCGGCTATGGCTGCTACAGCGGGACGCCACTGAACACTACGGCAGAGCAGGGAGGCATCTCCCCGCTCTGCCATTAAACAAAATACATGTATCCCCTATCCACAGGATAGGGGATACATGTGTGATCGCTGGCATTGATAGGGAGAACGGGGGACTGAAAGTCCCCTGAAGTTCTCCATCACAAACCTCGCACTTCCGGTGTCTGTCGGCAGCTCCGTAGAAATAAATAGAGCGCCGGTCACACTTGTGCGCATGCGTGACCAGCGCTCCTTTCATTTTTATTGAGCAGCGCAGACGCCGGAAGTCAGAGGTTAGTCATGGAGAACTTGGGGGACTTTCGGTCCCCCGTTCTCCCTATCGCTGCCAGCGATCACACATGTATCCCCTATCCTGTGGATAGGGGATACATGTCTTTTGTCTTTTCACACTGTTGGTCGCATTTTTTTGGGGGGTTGGGGACGCTGTATGGCGTTCACTACGGGGGGGGGGGGGGCGCTGTATGGCGTTCCCTACAGGGGGGGGGGCTGTATGGCGTTCCCTACAGGGGGGGGGGCTGTATGGCGTTCCCTACAGGGGGGGGGGCTGTATGGCGTTCCCTACAGGGGGGGGGGCTGCATGGCGTTCCCTACAGGGGGGGGGCTGTATGGCGTTCCCTACAGGGGGGGGGCTGTATGGCGTTCCCTACAGGGGGGGGCTGTATGGCGTTCCCTACAGGGGGGGCTGTATGGCGTTCCCTACGGGGGGGGGGCTGTATGGCGTTCCCTACGGGGGGGGCTGTATGGCGTTCCCTACGGGGGGGGGGGCCTGTATGGCGTTCCCTACGGGGGGGGGGGCTGTATGGCGTTCCCTACGGGGGGGGGCTGTATGGCGTTCCCTACAGGGGGGGGGGGCTGTATGGCGTTCCCTACAGGGGGGGGGGGCTGTATGGCGTTCCCTACAGGGGGGGGGGGCTGTATGGCGTTCCCTACAGGGGGGGGGGCTGTATGGCGTTCCCTACAGGGGGGGGGGGCTGTATGGCGTTCCCTACAGGGGGGGGGGGCTGTATGGCGTTCCCTACAGGGGGGGGCTGTATGGCGTTCCCTACAGGGGGGGGCTGTATGGCGTTCCCTACAGGGGGGGGCTGTATGGCGTTCCCTACAGGGGGGGCTGTATGGCGTTCCCTACAGGGGGGGGGCTGTATGGCGTTCCCTACAGGGGGGGGGCTGTATGGCGTTCCCTACAGGGGGGGGCTGTATGGCGTTCCCTACAGGGGGGGGGGCTGTATGGCGTTCCCTACAGGGGGGGGGCTGTATGGCGTTCCCTACAGGGGGGGGGGCTGTATGGCGTTCCCTACAGGGGGGGGGGCTGTATGGCGTTCCCTACAGGGGGGGGGGCTGTATGGCGTTCCCTACAGGGGGGGGGGCTGTATGGCGTTCCCTACAGGGGGGGGGCTGTATGGCGTTCCCTACAGGGGGGGGGCTGTATGGCGTTCCCTACAGGGGGGGGGGGCTGTATGGCGTTCCCTACAGGGGGGGCTGTATGGCGTTCCCTACAGGGGGGGGCTGTATGGCGTTCCCTACAGGGGGGGCTGTATGGCGTTCCCTACAGGGGGGGCTGTATGGCGTTCCCTACAGGGGGGGCTGTATGGCGTTCCCTACAGGGGGGGCTGTATGGCGTTCCCTACAGGGGGGGCTGTATGGCGTTCCCTACAGGGGGGGCTGTATGGCGTTCCCTACAGGGGGGGCTGTATGGCGTTCCCTACAGGGGGGGCTGTATGGCGTTCCCTACAGGGGGGGCTGTATGGCGTTCCCTACAGGGGGGGCTGTATGGCGTTCCCTACAGGGGGGGCTGTATGGCGTTCCCTACAGGGGGGGCTGTATGGCGTTCCCTACAGGGGGGGCTGTATGGCGTTCCCTACAGGGGGGGCTGTATGGCGTTCCCTACAGGGGGGGCTGTATGGCGTTCCCTACAGGGGGGGCTGTATGGCGTTCCCTACAGGGGGGGCTGTATGGCGTTCCCTACAGACCCCCCCGTAGGGAACGCCATACAGCCCCCTCTGTAGATAACGCCATACATAGATCCCAACTATTTTCCAAAACCTGCATTCACTATACTGGTTTAATAGGTGAAATGCTGGTGACAGGTTCCCTTTAAAGGACCAGTGTCACGAAAAAAGATAATTTTATATCAATTTGCTTTTAGTGTTTTATTTTAAAAAAATTATTTATTTGTTTGTGTTTTACTTTTTTTTATTTTTTCACTTTTTCTTGTCCATGGGGGCTGCCATTTTTTTTTCCATCTCTGTATGTGTCGATTAACGACACATACAGACATGGAATACGGCACATACAGTCCCATAGTGAATGCGAACGGGGCCCGTTTCATCCACTATGCTGTACGCCGTCTGTGTGGGAACGGCGCATTGAACTGTGCGACGTCCGGCGCCATTTTCTTCTGGACCGGAAGTCGCGGCCGGACAGTAAGATTACCACTTCCGGTCGCGGCTTCCGGACTTGTGCACTTGGAGCGGAGGTAGCAGACGGAGCGGACGGACCGGAGGGAGCGGCGGCGGCAGGAGCAGGTAAGTTAGGTACGTGTTTACTACTGTATGTTAACCTACTACACTGTGTGTTAGCTCAAAAAATGGTGACACACAGTGTAGGAGGTTTGACCGTTCAATCCCCTCGTTTCTCCCGGAACTAGCCAGGATAAAAGAGGGGGGATTCTGAGAGCTCACTAGAGCGAGGGAGTTTTCTCAAATTTTGCAGCATAAAGCAATGTGGTTGCTTTACCACATGCAATGCTGCAATTTTGGGAATTGCTCCATCTAGTGACCAGCGCTGGGAAATGTTATAAATTAGAATCTAATTTATAATATTTCCTGACTCGTGAAAGAATTAAAAAAATTAGAACAATGTTTAATCACCTATACACTAACTGTTTAACTAAAAAAAAAAAATTATATTTTTTCTAGCGACACATTCACTTTAAAATAACTGATAACACACAAACAATTGTACTGTTCATGGCTTTTATTGAGCACATTGAGTAAACATCCACAGTGCAGGGTAAAAAAAAAGTAGGCAAGCCGCTGTCTTAACTGAGATAATTGGCAAAAGGTGTTTCAATTACATATACCCTGATGTACCCGCACATATTACATATACCCTGATGTACTCCGCCCAGATTACATATATCCTGATGTACTACGCGCAGCTTACATATATCCTGATGTACTCCGCGCATATTACATATACCCTGATGTACTCCGCCCAGCTTACATATACCCTGATGTACTCTGCCCAGCTTACATATACCCTGATGTACTCCGCCCAGCTCACATATGCCCCCACATTAGAAGCTGAAATACCACTAATACACCAAGCAAAATCTGCGCTTCAAAAGCCAAATGGTGGTCCAACTGAGCCTGGCAGTGTACCCAAACGGCAATTTATGACCACATATGGGGTATTCTGGAGAACCTGCTTAACAATTTATGGCATGTGTGTCTACGGTGGTGCAAGCTGGGCACAACACATTGGGCACTGAAATTGCATATTTGTGGAAAACAGCAATTTTCAATCTGCAACATCTATTGTTTACTCACTTTTGCAAAACACTTGTGCGGTCAAAATGCTCACTACACCCCTAGATCAATTCTTTGAGGGATCTAGTTTCCAAAATGGGGTAATTTTTTGGAGGGTACCACTGTACTGGTACTATAGCTCAATGCAACATGGTGTCAAAAAACTAATCTTATAAAATCTCCACTCCAAATACTAAATGGCGCTCCTTCCCTTTAGAGCCTTGCTGTGTGTCCAAATAGCAGTTTATGACCACGTGTGGGGTATTTCCCTACTCTGAAGAAGTTGCTTTACAAATGTTACGGTGCTTTTTCTCCTTTATTTGTTGAGAAAATGAAACATTTTTAACTATTGCTGCGTCTTATTGGAAAATAATGTAATTTTTCATTTTCACTGCCCATTTCTAATGAAATATATGACACACCTGTGGGGTCAAAATGCTCACTACACCCCTAGATGAATTCCTCAATGGGTGTAGTTTGCCAAATGGAGTAACTTTTGTGTAGTTTCCACTATACTGCTACCTAAGGGGCTTTGCAAAAGCGACATGGTGCAGAAAAACCAATCCAGCAAAATCTGCTCTCCAAAAGCCAAATGACGCTCCTTCCCTTCTGAGCCCGGATGTGTATTCATACAGTACTTTATTACCACATATGGGGTATTTCCGTACTCTGGAGAAGTTGCTTTACAAATGTTACGGTGATTTTTCTCCTTTATTTGATGAGAAAATGAAACATTTTTACCTAAAGCTACGTCTTAGTGGAAAAAAATGAAATTTTTCATGTTTACTGCCCAATTCTAATGAAATCTATGAAACACCTGGGGGGTCAAAATGCTCACTACACCCCTAGATGAATTCCTCTAGGGGTGTAGTTTCCCAAATGGAGTCACTTTTGGGGGGTTTCCACTGTACTGGTACCTTAGGAGCTTTACAAATGCGACATGGTGCCGAGAAATCAAACCAGCAAAATCTGTACTTCAAAAGCTAAATGGCGTGCCTTCCCTTCTGAGTCCTGCCGCTTCCCCAAACAGCCGTTCATGACCACATGTTGGGTATTTCTGTACTCTGGAGAAGTTGCTTTACAAATGTTGGGGTGCTTTTTATCATTTATTTGTTGAAAAAAATAAAAATTTTGAGGTAAAGCTACATCTTATTGGAAAATAATATAATTTTTCATTTTCACTGCCCAATTCTAATGAAATCTATGAAACTCCTGTGGGGTCAAAATGCTCACTACACCCCTAGATGAATTCCTCAAGGGGTGTAGTTTCCTAAATGGAGTCACTTTTGGGGGGTTTTCACTGTACTGGTACCTCAGGGGCTTTACAAATGTGACATGGTGCAGAGAAATGAATCCAGCAAAATCAGCGCTCCAAAAGCTAAATGGCGTGCCTTCCCTTCCGAGTCCTGCCGCTTGCCCAAACAACCGTTTATGACCACATGTTTGGCATTTCCGTACTCTGGAGAAGTTGCTTTACAAATGTTGGGGTGCTTTTCCTCATTTATTTGTTGAAAAAATAAAAAATTTTGAGGTAAAAATACATGGTATTGGAAAATAATGTCATTTTTCATTTTCACTGCCCAATTCTAAGGCCCTAAAAGGCTCTAGGTGCTCCTTTGCTTCTGAGGCCGGTAATTCATTCCAGTAGCGCACTAGGGCCACATGTGGGATATTTCTAAAAACTTCAGAATCAGGGCAATAAATAGTCAGTTGTGCTTCTCCGGTAAAAACCTTCAGTATTAGAGGAAAAATGGATTAAAATGGAATTTCTGCCCAAAAAATGAAATTTGTAGATTTCCCCGCTACATTGCTTTAATTCCTGTGAAACGCCTAAAGGATTAAAAAACTTTCTGAATGCTGTTTTGAATACTTTGAGGGGTGAAGTTTTTAAAGTGGGGTGATTTGTGGGGGTTTCTAATATAAAAGGCCCTCAAAGCCACTTAAAGAGGCTCTGTCGCCAGATTATAAGTGCCCTGTCTCCTACATAATGTGATCGGCACTGGAATGTAGATAACAGCAGTGGTTTTTATTTTGAAAAATGATCATTTTTGAGCAAGTTATGAGCAATTTTAGATTTAGTTTCTTAATGCCCAACTGGGCGTGTTTTTACTTTTGACCAAGTGGGTGTTGTAAAGAAGTGTATGAGGCTGACCAATCAGTGACATACACTTCTCATTGTTCCAGCCCAGCTTCTTTCACTGCACAATCACCCTGTACTGTGGATCATCCTGGGCTGTAACAATGAGAAGTGTATGATACTGATTGTTCACTGATTGGTCAGCCTCATACACTTCTTTACAACACCCACTTGGTCAAAAGTAAAAACACGCCCAGTTGTCTATTGAGAAACTAAATCTAAAATTGCTCATAACTTGCTCAAAAATGATCATTTTTCAAAATAAAAACCACTGCTGTTATCTACATTACAGCGCCGATCACATTATGTAGGAGACAGGGCACTTATAATCTGGTGACAGAGCCTCTTTAACAACTGAACTGTTCCCTAAAAAAATGGGCTTTTGAAATTTTCTTGAAAATGTGAGAAATTGCTGCTAAACTTCTAAGCCTTGTAATGTCCTAGAAAAATAAAAGGATGTTCAAAAAATGATGGCAATCTAAAGTAGACATATTGGAAAAGTTAGCTAGTAACTATTTTGTGTGGTATAACTATCTGTCTTACAAGCAGATACATTTGAATTTAGAAAATGCTAATTTTTTGCAAATTTTCTCTAAATTTTGGTGTTTTTCACACAAAAATATTGAATATATCGACCAAATTTTTTCACTGACTTAAAGTACAATATGGCACGAGAAAATCTCAGAATCGCTTGGATAGGTAAAAGCATTCCCGAGTTATTACCACATAAAGTAACACACGTCAGATTTAAAAAATGAGGCTCTGTCATTTGGTCCAAAAGTGGCTCAGTCCTGAAGGGGTTAAACGGAGGACATACTAAAAGTGGTATCGGTAATCCATCGGCTATTATGGCAACCATTTAAAATATATATGTCAAGAAAAGGTCATGAGAGTTCATGATGTATACGTTTAAATAGGTGCCATAATAGCCTATCGTGATGGATGCCACGGTTAAGGAATCAGTCACAGCCTATGATTAATGTATACAACTGGAGCTTTTCCCGGTCTATGGGTTAAACATAGGCCAAAAACGGGATAAGAAAGGGGCCTTACTTAGCATATACATGCCTAGTAAGAACTATGATAGAGCTGCAAATTGCAGGGATGTGACCCGTTTAAATCACTATATAGGTAACATAATGCACATTGTCCAGCACAAAGTCTATGGCAATGTGACCAATATGCCTTACTATATATATACCAATATGCCTTACTATATATATATCGATATATCTATCTATCTATCTCGATATCTAACGATATCTATCTATCTATCCATCTATATATATGTTACACACACACACACATATATATATATATATATATATATCTCCTCCAAAACACGACAGCACTACGACGTTTCAGCCCTACTCCATGGGGCCTTTACCAAGCATAAGTCAGTGAGCAGTAAAAATATAAATACACAGACCAAATGATCCACAAATCAAGTGAATAATGAACAAACATTTTCATATAACTTTTGGTGTCAGTAGTTAACAATAAAAAAGTAGAAAAAGGTGCATTACATGGATATACAGACATGGTATTCTTTTGGACAAACATCATCAATTGTCTTCCATTTGCTGTATATATTTTTACAGACAAATTCCACAAAATTCAGCAAAAAAACCTGCAGGGTCAAAATGCTCCTTATACCACTCTATAAGTTCCTTGAGGGGTGTAGTTTGCCAAATGGTGTCTTTTTGGGGTGTTTCCACTGTTTTGGCCCCATAAGACCTCTTCAAACCAGACATGGTGCCTAAAATATATTCTAATAAAAAAGAGGCCCCAAAATCCTCTAGGTGCGCGTTTGCTTCTGAGGCCTGTGTTTCAGTCCATTACCGCAATGACCTCCGGGTTGCCATTTACGGAAGCCTCGGAGGAGCAGCCTCCGGCCGGTCCTCCGAGGCTTCCTGTCAGTGTGACTGTCACGTCACAATGACAGAATACATTACACTACGTAGGTAGTGTAATGTACTCTAGCAGTGATTAAAGCTGCAAGTCTAAATGTCCCCTAGTGGGACAAATAAAAAAAAAGTAATAAAAATGTTTTAAAAAAAAAAAGTGTCAAGATAAACGTTATAAGTTATATAAACAAAAAATGCTTTTTTTCCTATAATAAAGACTTTCATTATATGAAAAAAATGAACACGTTAAATAAAAGTACACATATTTGGTATCGCCGCATTCGTAACGACCCAAACTATACAACTATAATGTTATTTTTCCAGCACGATGAACATCCCAAAAAAAAAAAAAATTAAAAACTACACCGGAATCACTATTTTTTGTTCACCACCCCTCCCAAAATAGAGAATGAAACGTGATCAAAAAGTCGCATGTACCTAAAAATAGTACCGATAAAAACTACAACCCGTCCCACAAAAAACAAGCCCTTACACAGCTTTTTTGACTAAAAAATAAAAAAGTTACGGCTCTAATATGGTGACACAGAAAAAAAATTATTTTTATAAAAAAAGTGATTTTATTGTGCAAACGCCACAAAACATTAAAAAAAACTATATACATATGGTATCGCCGTAATCGTACCGACCTGCAGAATAAAAGTAAAATATGTCATTTATAGCGCACAGTGATTACTGTAAAAAAAAAAAAAAGCCAAAAACATTGTCAAAATTTTTGTCACTTTGCTTGCCCAAAAAAAAATCGAATAAAAAGTGATCAAAAAAAAAAAATCACATGTACCCTAAAATGGTACCAATGAAAACTACAGATTGTAACGTAACAAATAAGCCCTCGCACGGCTCAGGTGGAGAAAAAAAAAAAAAAAAAGTACTGGCGCTCAGAATATAGCGACAGAAATTGTACAGTGTGTCCAAAAGCGGATAAGATTGGGCACCATTTATCAGTGCGACACCGGCCACACATCTATGAATTATTTATTTACCCCATTATTATACCCTCTTATTATGCCCTGATGTACTCTGCCCAGCTTACATATGCCCGCACATTATAACCTGAAATACCAGCAAAACCCCAAACAGAACAACTACCAAGCAAAATCTACGCTCCAAAAGCCAAATGGCGCTCCTTCCCTTCTGAGCTCTGCCGTGGGTCCAAACAGCAGTGTATCACCACATATGGGGTATTGCCGTAATCGGGAGAAATAGCTTTACAAGTTTTGGGGTGCTTTTTATTCTTTATTCCTTGTAAAAATTACATTATATTTTTTCAGAAAAAAAAGTAGATTTTCATTTTCACAGACATATTCCAATAAATATAGCAAAAGACCTGTCGGGTCAAGATGCCAACTATACCCATAGATAAATTCCTTGAGGGGTGTAGTTTCCAAAACCACTTTTGGGGAGATTCCACTATTTTAGCACCACCTCTTCAAACCTGACATGGTGCCTAAAATATATTTTAAAAAACCCCAAAATCTTCTAGGTGCTCCTTTGCTTCTGAGGCCGATGCTTCAGTCCATTATCATACTAGAGCCACATGTGGGATATTTCTAAAAACTGCAGAATCTGGGCAATAAATATTGAGTTGTATTTTTCTGGTAAAACCTTCTGTTACAGAAATTTTTTTATTACAAATACATTTCGCCAAAAAAAAATGAAATTTTTAAATTTCACTTCTACTTTGCTTTAATTCCTGTGAAACGCCTAAAGGGTTAATAAACTTTCTGAATGCTGTTTTGAATACTTTGAGGGGTGAAGTTTTTAAAATTGGGTGATTTATGGGGTCTATCTAGTACATAAGGCCCTCAAAGCCACTTCAGAACTGAACTGGTCCTTGACAAAATAACCTTTTGACATTTCCTTGAAAATGTGAGAAATTGCTGCTAAAGTTCTAAGCCTTGTAACGTCCTAGAAAAATAAAAGAATGTTCAAAAAACAATGCAAATATAAAAGTAGACATATGGGGATGTTAATTAGCAACAATTTTGTGTGGTATTACGATCTGTTTTACAAGTAGATTACATTTCATATTAGAAAAATTATAATTTTTGCAAATTTTCTTTACCTTTTGCCGTTTTTTCACAAATGAGCTATGAATTTATTGACCAAATTTTTCCACTAACATAATGTACAATATGTCACGAGAAAACAATCTCTGAATCGCTTGGATAGGCAAAAGCATTCCAGAGTTACCACATAAAATGACACATCAGATTTGAAAAAATGGGGCTGCTGATTGAGGCATCGATGACCCTTGGTCCTGAAAGGGTTAAAGGTGTTAAGTTTTATGATCCCTCCAGACCAGCTAGTTTGTTTGTTTGTTTGTTTCTGCAGAGTTTTTTCACCTCATGTCTCTAGTTTATTTGATTAACAGCTGAACGAGATGGGCGCTATAATGTTGGTGACAGCAGTGCTTTTTATTTAGAAAAACTATCTATTTTTACCACTTTATGAGCGATTTTAACTTTATGCTAATTAGCTTCTTAACGCCCAAGTGGGCGTGTGTTTGCTTTAGACCAAGTGGGCGTTGTACAGAGGAGAGTATGACGCTGACCAATCAGTGACCAATCAGCTTCATGCACTTCTCTCCATTCATTTAGACAGCGCATAGTGACACTGCATTGTTCACTATGTGCTGTCTTATACTGACATATTAACGTTACTGAAGTGTTTAGACCGTGACTAGACATTCCTTCCAGACAGGACGGGATGTCTATTCACAATCCCTGCACTTCGTTAACATTTCTGTGGTACTTACAGCAGAGAAAAGCGTAATCTTGCGAGATTACGCTGTAAATGACAGGTTACAGCGAGATTACGCTTGCTCTGCTGTAAGTAGCACAGAAACATTAACGAAGTGCCAGGATTGTGAATAGACATCCCGTCCTGGCTGGAAGGAATGTCTAGTCACTATCTTAACACTTTAGTAACGTAAATATGTCAGTATAAGACAGCACATAGTGAACAAGGCAGTTTCACTATGCGCTGACTAAATGAATGGAGAGAAGTGTATGACGCTGATTGGTCACTGATTGGTCAGCGTCATACACTCCACTGTACAACGCCCACTTGGTCTAAAGTAAAAACACGCCCACTTGGGCATTAAGAAAGTAATTAGCATAAAGCTAAAATCGCTCCTAACGTGGTAAAAATAGATTGTTTTTCTAAATAAAAAGAACTGCTGTCACCTATATTACAGCGCCAATCTCCTTATGTAGGATATAGGGCACTTATAATGTGGTGACAGAGCCTCTTTAATTAGGCCTAGATCTAAGCATATACTCCCCTATAAATTTAGATGTAGCATAAGGGGAAGGCACTCGTGCAGCAGTCATCTCTGTCTAAGTGTCATATTGGCAAAGTGTCAAGGCAGTTATACATGGTAAGTTACAGGTAAGCTGTGTGGACTAAACAAACAAACTTGCATACATTATAATTACTGCTATAGAATTTCACGATTTCCTACGACCAAACCATCGCAACATGTTTGCTGCCGAACTCATCATTGTAGCTGCTGTTGGTTTACAATCCTACAACTCATTTCGCCCCTTAGTAAATTCTGACCACGTCAGTCCCTCTCTCCTTCGCTCGCCTATGTAGAGCTCCCATGCACTATTCACTTTGCTGAATCACCTTAACCCATCTCACCCCACTGCTCAACACAAAGGTCGCTCTCATTAATCACTGAACCATCTGCTCTCTCCCCATTCTCCCGCTACTAGCCTCCCTTTTCTTCTGCCAAGCTCAACCACTTAGCTGCCACACATAGAAACCCTGCAAATCTCCTCAACATTTCTTGTATGTCTTCTCCTGTCTCTTAAAGGGAATGTGTCGCGAATGAAACCTCATTTTTTTTTTTTTTTTTAAGTTACTTATTTCTATTATATTTTTACGTTTTTTGCTGGATTTTATTTTTCTTCCACATGGTGGAAAGTATTAAATTAAATAATAATTTGACATGTTTTCCTATGTTGGCCACCAGAGGGAGCACTTCCCAGAATTACAGCAAGGTGAATTAGGCAAAGCAACCTGACTCACAGCTGCCGTAAAGGTGGGAGGGAATCTCACCCCCCCCCCCTCCTACAAGCCAGGAAAAGGTGTCTTCAAATTGCTAAGCAGTGTCCGGCTGCCATTTTGAGTGCGATTGTTGAAATGCAGCTGGCAGAAGCTATAGGACACACCAAAAGACTAAGGGTATGTTCACACGCTTAGTAAACAAAGGGAAAACAGCTCCTGATTTTCAGCCATTTTTTTTAATCAAACTCACGTTTATGGCGGTGTTTTTTTCGGCCGTATTTGGAGCGGTTTTTCTATAGAGTCTATGAAAAACTGCTCCAAAAACGTCCCAAGAAGTGATATGCACTTCTTTTTGGCGAGCGTCTTTTTACGTGCCGTTATTGGAAAATGGCAGCGTAAAAAAACGCCCTGTCGGAACAGAACGCCGTATTTCCCATTGAAACCAATGGGCAGATGTTTGTAGACGTTCTGCTTCCGATTCTTCAGCAGTTTTTCTGGACGTTTACTGCGTGTGAACATACCCTTAGAATGATGAAAGTGAAGTGAATGACTTTGCAGTTTATCGCTTCACACGGGTTGTATTTGACAAGTTTTTTTTGCGCATTTTACATGCCTCTCCTGCTAATTGTATTTATCCCTCCATCCTGCTGACCGTCTCCTCCATCATCCCCACCCAATCTTGCGGAGTCTCCTCCAGCGCCACCATACAATCCTGCTGACAGTCTCCTCCAGCATCACTGTCAGCAAGATTGTATGGTGACGCTGGAGGAGACTGTCAGCAAGATTGGGTGGGGACGCATCACCATACAATCTTGCTGACAGTCTCCTCCATCGTCCCCATACAATCTTGCTAACCGTCTCCTCCATCGTCCCCATACAATCTTGCTAACCGTCTTCTCCATCGTCCCCATACAATCTTGCTAACCGTCTCCTCCATCGTCCCCATACAATCTTGCTAACAGTCTCCTCCATCGTCCCCATACAATCTTGCTAACCGTCTCCACCATGGTCCCCATACAATCTTGCTAACCGTCTTCTCCATCGTCCCCATACAATCTTGCTAACCGTCTCCTGCATCGCCCCCATACAATCTTGCTAACCGTCTCCTCCATCGTCCCCATACAATCTTGCTGACCGTCTCCTCCACAGTAGAGGAGACTGTCACACCTCTCTGATAGGAATAACCATCTGCTGCTGACAGTCTCCTCCCCGACCTCCTGCTGACGGATACTTCACCTCTTCACCCGATCACAGTCCGCACACCATCCACACTGACAATACATCTAGCAACAGGGGGGGGGGGGGCCGCCGGGGGTCACAAGAGCGGGGGTCTGTGAGAGAGGGGACAGACAGACACACACACCTTACCTGCAGTGCAGCTCGTCTTCATAATGACGCATGCCATCTCCCTCCAAACCGGCTTCTCTGCTGTGTGACTCTGACCTGCGTCTGCGCAGTAGAGCCAGATAGCAGAAGCAATGAACGCCTCACGTTCATTGTGTCTTATGCCCTGTAGCTGCCGTATTCCATCTGTGTATGTGTCGTTAAGAGACACATACAAAGATTAAATAAAACATGGCAGCCCCCAGTACAGTAAGAAAGAGTCAATAAAAAAAATTAAAAAAAACTGTGTGCAAAATTAAATACCCAATATAATATTTTATTAAATAAAAACAAATTAATAAAAAAAAAAAAATCATGACACTGTTCCTTTAAAGGGAAGGTATCATGTTTCATTTATTTTTTATTATATTGCTTTTAATACAACGTTAACAAAAAATGTATTTATTTGTGTTGTCACTTTCTACTTTTTAATGTATTCATACTTTTACTTCGATTAACGATACATACAGAGATGCTATACTGCACATACAACCCCATAGAGAAAAGAGAAAGCCTTTCCATTCTCAAAAGCGTGCGAGGTCTGTGTGCGAACTGCGCATGCGCCTCTCCCACACAGACCAAAACGAAGCTCATTCGTAGAGCGAAATCCGGCGCCATTTTCATGTGGAATGGAAGCCGCTGCCGGACAGTAAGATGATGACTTCCGGCCCCCGGCTTCCGGCCATATGTTCAACATAGCAAAGGCGCAAGGAAGAGGAGCGTAGGCGGCAAGAACTTGCTAGACGAGCGGAGGCGGCGGCAGGAGCAGCTAATTTGTTAGTGTATGATGTGTAGAACCTCCTACCACTGTGCAGTCGCTCAGAAAATAGCAGCACACAGTGTAGGAGGTTTGAAGACATTCAAACCCCATCCTCTCCTGGCACTAGCCAGATTGTGTGAGGACACTAGAGGAGTGTGTGTCAACCCCAAATTTGCAGCAGAAATCAATGAGGTTGCGTTACCACAGTGACCATGCTGCAATTTTGGCAACTGCTCCCTCTAGTGCCCAGCACATGGAAAGGTTATTAGAATCTAATTTATAATATTTCCTGACTTGTGAGAAAATTAAAACAATGTGTAATCACATATACTAATTGTTTAACTGATAAAAAATCATCTCTAGCGACACATTCCCTTTAAAGAGGCTCTGTCACCAGATTTTGCAACCCCTATCTGCTATTGCAGCAGATCGGCGCTGCAATGTAGATTACAGTAACGTTTTTATTTTTTTTTAAACGAGCATTTTTGGCCAAGTTAGGCTTGCAAAAGTACAACTGGGCGTGTTTACAGTAAAAGTACAACTGGGCGTGTATTGTGTGTTACATCTGGGCGTTTTTACTTCTTTTACTAGCTGGGCGTTAGGAATGGGAGTGTATGATGCTGACGAATCAGAATCATCCACTTCTGTTCGTTAACACCCAGCTTCTGGCAGTGCACAGACACACAGCATGTTCTCGAGAGATCACGCTGTGACGTCACTCACTTCCTGCCCCAGGTCCTGCATCGTGTCGGACACATCGGCACCAGAGGCTACAGTTGATTCTGCAGCAGCATCAGCGTTTGCAGGTAACTACGTAGCTACATCGACTTACCTGCAAACGCCGATGCTGCTGCAGAATCAACTGTAGCCTCTGGTGCCGATGTGTCCTCGCTCGTCCGACACGATGCAGGACCTGGGGCAGGAAGTGACGTCACAGCGTGATCTCTCGAGAACACGGCTGTGTCTGTGCACTGACAAAAGCTGGGCGTTCTGAAGAGAAGTGGATGATACTTCTCGTCAGAACGCCCAGCTAGTAAAAGAAGTAAACACGCCCAGATGTAACACACATAATACACGCCCACTTGGACTTTTACTTTAAACACGCCCAGTTGGACTTTAGCAAGCCTCATTTGCATAAATACAAAAATGGTCATAACTTGGCCAAAAATGCTTGTTTTTTAAAAATAAAAACGTTACTCTTATCTACATTGCAGCGCCGATCTGCTGCAATAGCAGATAGGGGCTGCAAAATCTGGTGACAGAGCCTCTTTAACTGTGCTTTCTGGAAAACTGGTTCGTGGCCAACAAACTCACCTTTATTCATGACTTATTCCTTTCTAACTCAACCTTCTGGCTCTTACAGAAACATGGCTACACCTGTCTGACACTGCTTCTCCTGCTTCTCATGGTGGTCTCCACTTCTCTCATACCCCCAGACCGGAGAACACCCACTCTCATCATGGGTGACTTCAACATCCCCATTGATAACGCAATCTCCCCATCTGCCTCCCAGTTTTTATCTTTAACCTCGTCCCTAGGTCTGTCACAATTTACTAACTCTCCCACACATGAAGACGGGCGTTCGCTGGACCTGGTATTTTTCCGTCTCTGCTCAGTTTCTGACTTTATTAACTCTCCTCTCCCGCTCCCTGACCACAACCTTCTCTCCTTTACTATCAAATATTCTCTGCCTTCTCATGCCTACCGGTCAGACATACAGAAATCTACATGCCATTAACACTCAGCAACTCAAACAGTCTGCAGTCCTCATTGTCCCCTATCTCTTCCCTCTGCTGTACGAATGTGGCCACCAAACATTACAATTACATTCTCAAAAATGCGTTGGAAGAAGCAGCCCCCCCCCCCTACACTCCGAACCACCCGACAAGGACGACAACCCTGGCACACGCCTCGACCCCGCTTTCTTCAGCGGTGCTTATATGTGCCAAACGTCTGTGGAGAAAATCGCATTTGGCCTACATTACAAATTTATGCTCAAAACTTACAACTCTGCCCTTCATAGTGCCAAACAAGTCTATTTCACTTCTCTCATCTCCACACTATCTAATAATCCAAAACGCCTCTTTGATACTTTTCACTCCCTCCTTAGTCCTAAAGTGCAGACACCGATCACGGATCTCAGTGCTGAAGACCTGGCCACTTATTTTAAAATTAAAATTGACAACATCCGGCATGATATTATCTCCCAGTCTCCTAGTAACATCGATCCCCTTCCCTCCTGCACTCCCTCTTCTTCACTCTCAGCATTTGACCCAATAACTGAAGAAGTCTCTAGGCTCCTCTCTTCTTCTCATCCTACTACCTGCCCTAGTGATCCTATCCCCTCACACCTCCTCCAGTCCCTTTCCCCAGCTGTCACTAGTCATCTGACTAAAATTTTTAACCTCTCCCTTTCCTCTGGTATCTTTCCCTCCACTTTTAAACATGCCATTATAAACCCACTACTGGAAAACAAACTTTTGACCCATCCAGCGCGGCTAATTACCGACGAGTCTCTAATCTGCCCTTCATCTCCAAACTCCTGGAACGCTTGGTCTACTCTTGCCTTATACGCTATCTCTCTGCTAACTCCAGTCTAGACCCCTTCCAATCTGGTTTCCCCACTCTACAGAGACTGCCCTTACTAAAGTCTCAAATGATCTCTTGGCGGCTAAATCGGACGGTAAATACTCTCTCCTGATTCTTCTGGATCTCTCTGCAGCCTTTGACACTGTAGACCACAAACTCCTACTTAAAAGGAACAGTGTCATCACAAATTATTTTTTAATATGTTAAAGATGTTAGTGCTTTATTAAAAACGTTTATATTTGTGTGTTTGTGTTTGACTTTTTCTTATTTTTACACTTTTTCTTCCCTATGGGGGCTGCCATCTTTTGTTCCATTTCTGTATGTGTCGATTAACGACACATACAGACATGGCATACGGCAGCCACAGTCCCATAGGGACTGCGAACGGGTCCCGTCCCATCCACTTCTGTGTACGATGTTTGTGTGGGAACTGCGCATGCGCCGCTCCCACACATGCCAATTTGAAATTGGCGCCGTCCGGCGCCATTTTCCTGTGGACCGGAAGTCGCGGCCGGACAGTAATATTACTACTTCCGGTCGCGGCTTCCGGACTTGTGCACTTGGACCAGCGGCAGCAGACGGAGCGGACGGGCCGGAGGCAGCCGCGGCGGCAGGAGCAGGTAAGAGATTTCAATGTATGTTCGTGTTTGTGTGTGTTTACTACTGTATGTAAACCTACTACACTGTGTGTTAGCTCAAAAAATGGCGACACACAGTGTAGGAGGTTACACCGTTCAAACCACTCGTTTATCCCGGCACTAGCCAGGATAAAGGAGGGGGGGATGCTGAGAGCTCACTAGAGCGAGGGCTTTTTACCCAATTTTGCAATGCTGCAATTTTGGGAATAGCTCCATCTAGTGACCAGCAATGGGAAATATTATAAATTAGAATTAATTTATAATATTTCCTGACTCGTGAAAAAAATAAAAAAAATTTGAACAATGTTTAATCACCTACACACTAAAGGTTTAATTAAAAGAAACAAACATGTTTTTCTGGCAACACATTCCCTTTAAAGAGGCTCTGTCACCAGATTCTCAAATCCCTATCGCCTATTGCATGTGATCGGCGCTGCAATGTATATAACAGTAACGTTTTTTTTTGTTTTTCTTAAACGTTAATTTTTGTCCAAGTTATGAGCTAATATATATATATATATATATATATGCAAATGAGCTTTGAAATGGACAACTGGGCGTGTTTTTTTTCGTATGTCCAACTGGGCGTGTATTGTATTTTTAACTGGGCGTGTTTTACTAGCTGGGCGTTGTGAATAGAAGTGTATGATGCCGACGAATCAGTGACCAATCAGCATCATGCACTCCTCTCCATTCATTTACACAGCACATAGTGTTCTTACTAGAACGATGTGCAGCCACATACACAAGTGTCCTGATAATGAATACACATGACCTCCAGCCTGGACGGGATGTGTATTCAGAATCCTGACACTTCTGAATCTTTTCTGTGAGATTTCCAGCAAGGGAAACGAAATCTCGTTTACCTCGTAATCTCACGAGATTACGCGCGGCTTGCTGGAATCTCACAGAAAAGATTCAGAAGTGTCAGGATTCTGAATACACATCCAGTCCAGGCTGGAGGTCATGTGTATTCATTATCAGGACACTTGTGTATGTGGCTGCACATTGTTCTAGTAAGAACGTGATGCTGCTGTGTAAATGAATGGAGAGGAGTGCATGATGCCGATTGGTCACTGATTCGTCAGCATCATACACTTCTATTCACAACGCCCAGTTAGTAAAACAAGTAAACACGCCCAGTTAAAAACACAATACACGCCCAGTTGGACATACGAAAAAAAACACGCCCAGTTGTCCATTTCAAAGCTCATTTGCATACATTATATATATATATATATATATATATATATATATATATATATATATATATAAAAAATAGCTCATAACTTGGGCAAAAATGAAAGTTTTTTTTAAAAAAAACAACGTTACTGTTATCTACATTGCAGCGCCGATCACATGCAATAGGAGATAGGGATTTGAGAATCTGGTGATAGAGCCTCTTTAACATGCTCCACTCTATAGGCCTCAAGGACGCTGCTCTCTCTTGGTTTTCCTCCTATCTCTCTGACCGCTCGTTCAGTGTGTCATTTGCTGGTTCTACTTCCTCTCCTCTTCTACTTACTATCGGGGTTCCTCAGGGATCAGTCATAGGTCTGCTCCTCTTTTCTCTCTACACAGCACCTATTGGACAAATTATCAGCAGATTTGGCTTCCAGTACCATCTGTACGCTGAGGACACCCAATTATATACCTCTTCCCATGACATCGCCCCTGCTCTAATACAAAAAACACCAGTGATTGTCTGTCCGCTGTCTCTAACATCATGTCCTCTCTCTATCTGAAACGGAATCTTTCTAAAACGGAGTTCCTTGTGTTCCCACCATCTACTAACCTCCCTAAACCGGATGTCTCCTCCATCTCTGTGTGTGGCACTACCATAACTCCTGGGCAGCACGCCCTCTGTCTCGGGGTTAGTTTTGACTCCGATCTTACCTTTACTCCTCACATTCAATCACTTACATGCTGTCATTTTCACCTCAAAAACATCTCCAGAATCCACCCTTTTCTTACTGAATAAACAGCCAAAACTCATTGTTGCTCTGATCCACTCTAGTCTTGACTACTGTAACTCATCATTAGTCGGCTATCCCCTCACTAAACTCTCCCTTCCAATCTATCCTTAATTCAGCAGCCGGGCTCATCTTTCTGACCAACCGCTACACCAACACCTCTACCCTGTGTCAATTACTACACTGGTTGCCCATCCCCTTCACAATTAAATTCAAACTGATTATTTTCACCCACAAAGCCCTCCACAGTGCTGCACCTCCTTACATCTCTGTCTACCAGCCTACTCGGGCTCTACGTTCTGCCAACGACCTCCGATTAAAATCCTCCATAATCCGAACCTCCCACTCCCGTCTTCAAGATTTTTCTCGTGCTGCACCAGTCCTCTGGAATGTGTAACCCCAGACACTCAGATTAATTCCCAATAGCCACAGTTTTAAACGTGCCCTGAAAACACATCTTTTTAGACAGGCCGATAACATTCCCTATTAGTCATCAGAATAAAAGTCCTTCACACAGCTCCTCTTCATGTCCGTCATACACGGATACTGGCTGGTGACCGGCTGATGCAGCTTTTTTACCACCCCAGGTGTATAAAAGATGGCTGGACTATTGTACAGAACAAACACTGACACTTTGTGTCTCCCTTATTTCCTCATAGATTGTAAACTCTTGCGAGCAGGGTCCTCAATCCTCATGTTTGAATTGTAAATTAACTTTGTCACTATGTAATGTCTGATATGGTCTGTTTATGTTCCCTCTAAATTGTAAAGTGCTGCGTAATATGGTGGCGCTATATAAAGATTATTATTATAACAAGCCAATGCAACAGTAGCAGCACCAGGGGACAATCAGAGTTTTTTTTACTGGGATTTCTTCCTTGGTAACAGATTATGGAATTTTTCCCTTGAACCTCTCTCCATTACATATATGCTTAACAGTGGCTCTCCCGCTGCTGTGAAAGGCTACGTGCCAACATGCCATGAAAGTCGAGGACTGTTAATGGCATGCAAGGCCTTAAAGTTTTTCAGAGAAAATATGGTGACTTTCTAAATACTTGAAAATTCACTGAAGTGATAAGAGTAAAATTTATAATTTTTATTTCATAGCTATCTAAAAACAGGGGTACAATCACCACTGTGAAAAGCCCGTGTATTTAAAAACGTATTAAACAGAATACTCCCAGTCCTAGTTCGTTTGCGAACCCTTTGTGACTGGGTATGTAAA